>NC_134354.1:372963448-373263448 GCF_048569485.1 Anomaloglossus baeobatrachus | reverse complement strand
CCGTATGACGATAGCGTGAACCCTGTGAGGTCGGAGTCTCTGGTCCTGTTCCTCAGTTCTCCCGTTGTTACTGAGTCCCAAACTTCAAGGTCAGTGAGGTCCTTGATTGTCCCTTGACTGTGCAGATTTTATCAGGTCTGCCTGGAGCGTTTGCCTGACCTAGGATTCTGTACCCAGTCGGTGATGTGGTTCCGGGAGTACTCCAACGTACTCCACCGGAAACCAACCGCCTGGGTCCTCAGGTTACTGTCTCACTGCTGTCAGTTCTGCTCACTTCCTCTCTCTGTCACCGACACCTGCAGACTACTGTCTGACTGTCCACTATCTGCCCCTCCCACCTGGTCGTCAAGTGGACTGGATTGGCTCCACCTCTAAGTGGCCATCCATTGGTCCAACCCTAGCCTGGTACCAGTCTATGGGGAATTTGGGAAAAAACAGGGATTAAAGGGAATGTTTTTGTTGTTACCGGCACTGGTCTTCTGGGTCCCTGGGGGTAGTCCTGCATCCTGGTCGGGATGCAGTACCTTGTAGCTCCCTGATGGCTTCAGGGGTGCAACACAAACACCCACTTATAATTGGAGATGTGGTTGTGTTTAGAATTAACAAATTACTTTTAAACTTGTGTTAAATACAGTAAATAGCTGCCATCCTTTATAGTGATTTTTATTAGCCCATATAAAGTTTAGCTATTTCAGTAGGATTTTCCTGGCATTTTCTTAATTTCATTTTACGACAAACCCATGATCCATAAACAGCTTACAAGAAATCAAAGGGATCTCATTGTTCAAAGTTATCAGATAGGAGAAGAGTACAATAACATTTCAAGACATTAAACATACCATGGAACACTGTAAAGATGGTCATCAAGTAGTTGCTTAAGTATGGCACAATAGTAATGTGCTGCTCGGATCCGGATCCGCAGTGGCTCGAGGAGTCTCCAGATCAGGGGGTCGTGCAGCCACTCAATAAAGGGGGGCTATGTACAGGGGATGGTATGGACAGTTGATGACGCCACCTGTGGTGTGTGGTAAGGTAGAGTACCACCGCTGCAGTTGGGAGTACCCGGTGGCGATGGAGTGGGCAGCTAGGTGTTTAACCCCTCCATGGGTAGGGGGGATGCCAAGGGACTCTGTGCTGGTAGGGGGAGCCGTGGGCTGTAGGCCTGGGAGACAGGGAGCAGAGAAACTCACAATTGGTAGTCGTGGTGCTGGATGAGGCTGTGCTGATTTGGAAGGTCAGTAAACAAACAGACTGTGATTAAACCAAACGTCCTGCAGTACTGCTGCTGCTGAGGGGAGCCCGTCCAGGTGTTCATTCCCTATGATGTTGCTTGGTGTGTTCCAGTCTATTCCGACCTTCCGGGAGCTTCTACCCCTCAGCCCCTTCACTCTCTGAGGGCTGCTCTCTCACACTGTTCTGGGAGCTCCAACTCCCCAGCCTGCCCACTGCTCTCCTTGCTCCCCTGCTGACGACTGCCCCGTCACCTCCCACCCAGTCTGCCTGACTCTAAGGTGGGCGGCCCCTTCTCTACTGGACCTACCCACTGGTGTGTGTGTGACTGGGATTAGCACGCTGGTCTTAACAACATCATTGGATAGCACCTGGAACCAAGGAAGAGATGGATACTGAACGGAAAGGAAAATTGTGCAATACCCTGTGACGACCTGATAGGCCAGGGCGTCACAGTAACATTACCCAGAATTGGACATCCCTCCAAAATTGATGAAAAGACAAGAATATAATTGAACCGGGAGGCTTCCAAGAGGCCAACAGCATCATTAAGGGAGTTGCAGGAATTCTTGTCAAGTACTGGTTGTATACCATGAAAAGATAATAGATCCGGCACATCCTATACATTTAAAATCCTTTCTGCTTTATTCAAGACATGAACATCGATTAAAACATAGTACCAGGGCACACATCACATGTGACCCTGACGTGTTTACGGTGGACACAGCACCCTTAATCACAGGAAGCGCCCTATGATTAAGCGTGCTCTGTGCGCCAGAAACGCATCAGGGTCACGTGTGGTGTGTGCCCTGGCACTATGTTTTAATCGATGTCCATGTTTTGAATAAAGAAGAAAGAACTTTAAACATATAGTATGTGCCAGATCTGTTATCTTTTCATGGTAACTTATGTCTTCCTTGATGGACTTCATCTTAGAACTCCGACAAATGATGAAATGAAATAACAATGATTCCATTATTCTGGATCATCAGCAGCTCCTTTTACTTGTTTTTTACCCTACCGGTTGTATACTGCCTGTGAGAACAATCTCCCGTATTCTTCATGGGTCTGACCTGTGGAGTATTTTGGCAAAATAGCAGCCTTTTCTCGTAAAAAAAGGCTACTTTAACAATGTATTAGTTTAAGGGCTCATTCAGACGACCGCTCCGTTTGTCCTTTTCAGTTCCTTTTATTTGCGCACCTACTGACAGGGCCATCTTTTCAATGTCTTTTGTATAGCATCGGATGCACATGGAAGGTCTTCCGTGTGCATCAATTCCTACAAAAAAAACACATCAGATGCCGTATGTCTGTTTCGTTATGATGGAACATGTCCTTTTCTGTTCTGTAATAACGGACCATGACTCAATACAAGTCAATGGGTCTGCAAAATCCCCGGAAGCCAACCGGAAGCACTTCCATGTGACGTCCGTTGGGTGCCCCTGCAGTCTTTGTCCCACTCCCGTGCCAGCCCCACAGCTGCTCGCACTGCAGCTTGTCAGCATCTGCCCGCACTGCAGTGTGTCAGCTTCTGCTCGCACTGCAGTGTCATCAGCTGTGGGGATGACGAGCACCGACATTAGGAGGTTAGCAAAATCATTACCGGTGATGAAGTCCTGCACTCCTGATGTCAACGCTCGTCATTGACTTTCATGCCTGCCACGTTCTCACATTTCCGCGTTCTGACAAGTCTTACAGGTGGCCCAAGACTGTGACTAGTGGTGACGTCACAGGCCACTTACGATACTTCACTTGTGAACGCGGCGGACAATGGTATTCAGTGACGAGTGCTGACATCAGAAATGCAAAGGCGTTCATTACCTGGTGATCGGTGAGTATGTAGTGCTTGCTCCTACCCCTTTGCGCCAGATTCTGTTCCCCATAGACCTTATATGGGGACCAGCATCTGACCAGATACCCTGGACTGTATGTAACTCTCCTTCCGTTTTTTTTGCCAAAAGTCACACGGATGACACACAGACCTATACGGAATGGGACAGATGTGGTTGTCACACGGATGCCACAAGGATGCACTTGTGGAAAAACAGGACCGTTTTTTGCGGACCGCAAAAACGGAACGATCATGTGAATGTAGCCTAAGGGTGTGCATAGTCATGCAACCACATCACTTTAGTTCTTTCTTTTTCTTTTTCTACCTGAAAAGATTTGCAGGCTTAAGTGTGTTTGAAGGGCTTGTAGGGCTTTAATTCTGACTCAACAAAGTCTTTCACAGAAGAAAATAGATTTTTCTCCAATTTACACTTTCCTACTGACAAAGCTAGTAAGAAGTAAAAGATCCTGAAAATCTCTATAAAACAGTTATTTAGCTAGTTTTCTACTAAATCTACATAACACACTCGTGTAGGGCGAAAGTGTCCTTGAGATTCTTATTAATACTGTGCATGGCAGGAAGGGAGGCGATGGATATGGTTAAAAATTCATGAAGCTGGTGTTTCATATTTGTTATCATTATCCAGCAAACTATATGGAATATATACATATACATTATGGTACGTGTGGTATAATCTTTATATAAATGTTATGTTACTATGTCTCGGTTAGAGAACAATGTGAATAATCCTCATTATCCTGCACCTGCAGCTGTAATTTTGGCTATATTGGATTATAGTGGATCAAATTGGCCACAGACAATTTGAGCAGCACAAATAACATTGAGAAAAAGCTGCTTCCACTTGTAAAACCATTTATGAAAGTACCAATTTTGGCCCAAACCATGAAATGTTCCAACAGATAGGTTTGGGAGCAATTCATATTGCTGCACTGTGGAGCAGTTTTCAGTGGAAATACTGACAGATTGTTCCTCCCCCACCTGCTCCGCACTGTAAGAATCTCCGAGCAGATGCAAGGGAACAATTCCATTAAAGAGAATGAATTTATTGTCCACAGAGGACCATGGAGCACGGATTGCAGCAACAATACAGCAATGCATCTCATTGAGTGCTGGGTCTTGACTTTCTGCTCAGGCAACGAAATAATCTAATACAAACAACTGATACAGCTACCGCACAAGAGACTTCCCTTGTGATCACTGTTGGGGTTGTGTTTGCTTAGCATAGACACTTAAAATAATAATAACAACCTGTAACTACAATCTAGAATTTGTACACTTTATAGAAAACACAGGTACGACATGGATAAAAATGTAATTAATATCAGAGAAACTAGTAAAAACGTAAAGACTACTAAGAAGCCTGACATTTACATTAGCTGATCTGTACAGGATACGGAAAGTGGTATACCCAATACAGACCACCGAAAATAAAGGTAATATGCATATGTGACGCCCTGGCCGAGCCAGGTAGTCACAGATAGCGCCCCGCACAACACCTGTCCCCTAAAAAGGTGTCCTCAGCTAACCATTAAAACCTAGTCACCTCTCTCAGTGCGTGATGGACACACCAGGGGGCGGAGCCAGGCGGTTGGCCACGCCCTCTGAGGAGTTCAGAAAGCTTGAGGCAGGAAAACACAGTAAGTTGTTAGGTCAGATTAGTTTTTGGAGGTGAAGTGAGAGGAGGCAGGCCTGTGTGGCAGGTCTGCAGAGAACTGACAGGTGCCGGGGTTGGAGCCCGGGCACCTTTTTCTAGGAGGCAAGCGGTGGCCTCAGCCTGCAGGAGCCAGGAAGATGGCTCTGGGGAACCGTGGTGGACCGGGACAGGGTGGTGGCCCGCCAGTACCGACCCGGGGAACCGACTCGGAAACCGGAGCACAAAGGGGGGTACTCAGACCCTGAACCAAGGTCCAGAAGCCACTGGACCGAGTTAATTAACTGATTGCGGTCTGGACTATAGGTCCTTTCCCACCCAAAGTCCCGACTGAAGACAACAGCCTAACGAGGGGGATAGAAAGCCACCACACATGCAGAGAGATCCCACGGGCCAGCGTCTGCGGGCAAAGGGCTCTCCCGACGTCCACAAAGCCGGGGAGCAGACTCCCATCGCTGAAGCACAGGCAGTCCACAGATACACAACACGGTGCAGGAAAAAGACAGAGACAACCAACCGGGTGGGAGACCCAACTCAGCCGGCTGCGGGCACAGACCACAGTGCCCTCCGGCTGCGCACCTCTCTGCACCGCCCAACCACACAACACCCGACGGGTCCCGGGGCCACCATCCCTGCCCACGGAGGGGTTAACATCTTGCTGCATAAACATCTCCCCTGGGTGCCCCGTAACTGCAAAGGTGGTGTCTACACCTTCACCACATCCCGTGGGGGGATCACAAACTTAACCACGGCTCCGGCTGTACACCTACGTCCCCTAAACCGCCAGCCCCCCTTTCAGATCGAAGTGACCACGGGGCCCCCGAGTCCGGAAGCGCTCGAGCCACCTACCAGCGAGCCCGAACCCGAGCGGCTCGGCTGCAGCCGAGCGTGGGGCGGTACACATCGACTCTTCACGCGTCACGAACAGGATACTTACCCATTCACTTACCTAGTAAAGTGCGCCTTGAAGTGAAGTCAGCGGTAATCCGTTGCGAAATTTTCGGAATCCGCCATCTTGTCGCCATTTTTGGCGCGAAGATTCCCGCCAGAGTCTTCCCCGCAGAAAGGGCACGAAAGCTGAAGCCCCGCCCCCTGGGAACACAACCGTGCAGCAAAGCCGGAAGTCGAAAAACGAAACTTACCGGCCGGAGAGAGGAAGGCCGCAAAAAGACCAAGGGGGAGAAGTGGGAAGATGTCCGCGCCTAACCCTGACGGCGGAGTGGCGCCGGCCACTGGAGCAGCGGCGCCCGCAGGTGTGCCCGATAATGGAAACGTGGTGGCGCTCGCTCCGGTCGCAGGAGCGGGGGAGGCCGCGGCTCCGACGGTCGCCCAGGTAATGCCAATCTCCTTGCCCTACGTGCCCAGTGCTGCCTGGCTATCCCAGTACGATGGGAAGTCTGACGCTTTGCAGATGTTCCGGGAAAAGATATGCACGATTTTCGATTTGTGTGCCATGACTGGCAAGCAGCGTGCAGCGGTAGTGCTAGGGCAGCTGACCGGCGCGGCCGAGCAGGAGGTCGAGACTTGGGCAGACGCGGACCGGGCCTCGGTAACTGCCATTTTTGATAAACTTCAGGTCTCCTTCGAAACCCGCATGGAAGCGGAGTTACGGATGCAGTTTTACCATTGTCGGCAGCAGCCAAAGGACAGTATAAGAGACTATGCCTTGCGGCTGCAAACAGCCTTGCGTACACTAAAGCGGGTGGACCCCATCAATGAGACTGATAGCAACAAAATGCTAGTGGAACAGTTCCTGCAGGGATTGGGGTCCGCCGAAGATCACAAACAACTGCGGCTGTGGTCTTTGGAACACACCGACCTGGACTTTGCAGTGCTGAAAGAGCGGGCCATCAAGACCCTACAAACATCAGAAGCCGGCGCCCCCGATTCACTATCTTGGCCAGTTGATACCACTCCCGTTTCGGTAGCACCCCCTTGCTGGCCCTGCTGGCACCTGCTGCAGCCACCGGAGCTCCGGAAAATCTGATATCGCAAGTCCGGCGCCTGAATGAGGACGTCACCCGGATCCTCGCCGCTCTCCAGCTCCCGAAGAGAGTCAAGCCCGCGGAGAAGATCCAGCTCGCTGACAGTCCGGAAGATGTCCCTTGGATGCAGCGGGGGAGGAACAATGACCCACGGTATGGATCGCCTGTCTGCTACAAGTGTAACAAGACCGGCCACTACTCCAGACGGTGTCCGTTAAACGAGCAACCCCTGAGGCCAAGGGCCAATCCTCAGGAGTAGATCCTCAAGGCCCAACTGATTGGTGGGATCGGTACGTTGGAGGCTGCCCCATCATCTTCCTGGCAGTGGATGGCATCCCGACCATGGCCCTGCTCGACACTGGACCGCAGGTAACGACAATGCCTTACACGTTGTACAAGCAATATTGGGTTGATAGTGAACTTGCCCCTCCGGATGATGGGCTAACTATCATTGCGGCCAATTGGCTCCCTATGATCCAGGTGGGGTTCAAGGAAGTGTCCCTGACTGTGGGCCGGACAGAGCTGAGACGTCAAGGGATGATTGTGGTGCTGTATGATTCCAGTAACCGTAACCCAAAGGTGGTCCTCGGGACCAACGTGATTGAGCACTGCATGGGGGAAGTGTTGAGCCTGTTGCAGCAATTGTCTGCCACTGCGGGAGGGGGTCGGCAGAGGGCACTGCAGCGTGAGATCCGGGCCCTCCTGCACCAGCAGCAGGTGAACATGACAAGTGGAGAGATTGGTGGTGTGCGGGTGATGGACACTGTGCCTTTGGTGGTGCCACCGCGGAGTGAGATGATGATTTGGTGTAGGGCAGCAGTAGGACCCCAAGGACATGATTACCCGGCAATGGTAGAGCCTTTGCCTTTGGAGCACTGGCCCACAGTAATGGCAGCCAGAGGGGTGATTGATGTCAAAAAGGGGAGAGTGCCCGTGAGAGTGCTGAATTGTGGAGAGGAAGAGGTCAGGCTTCCCCGCTACGCCACCATAGCCAAGTTGTTCACCGTAGATGCACACGCCATCCACGAAACAATCCCCACAACCACTACACCACCCCATTTTGGTAGTGACCCTCCACCCAAACAGTTAGCGAAGTGGTGCCAGGAGTTGCATGTCGCCATCGAATCCAACCCCATGCACCACAACGAAGGGGTATACCGGGTAGTGCAGGAGTACGGACAGGTTTTCAGTAAGCACCCGCTAGATTTTGGGAGAATTAAGGGGGTTCAACACCATATCCCCACGGGTACACATCCACCCATTAAGGAAAGGTACAGGCCAATCCCACCTGCACACTACCAGTGAGCCAAAGACATGTTGAGGAACTTGAAGGAGGCAGGGGTCATCCGGGATAGTTGTAGTCCCTGGGCAGCTCCATTGGTGCTGGTGAAGAAGAAGGATGGGATGGTACCATGAGAATGTGTGTGGATTACCGGAAGATCAATCAGATAACGCATAAAGATTAAAAACAAGCAGTGCAGTCAAAAGGGACTTCATAGAGTAATAGGCAACAACTTCACATGACATATGAGAAAACAAGAGAGGAATGAAGTCTTTAAATTTGCCCCAGTAATACCATATCCCATGGCCCAAAAAACACCAATACATGGGTTCAATTTGCACATAAAAAATCTGTTTATTGGGTCAGGCATAAAACTAATTCATGGGATATAGATAGTAATAACAAGTAAGCAGGTTAACAGACAAGGATAAGCAAGCAAAAATCCCCATGTGGGGCTGCATGGAAAAGAAGGAGTAAGTAGCAAAATATGCTGGTCCCCATGTGTGCCTGCATGTGAGTCTCTAAGTTATGGTAAGCTCCCTGCTGGGTATAGTGCTGTGGTAATATGTTACTGGCTGTTTTCCACTGACTCTTTAACCTTGGTCAAATACACTGACTTCTGTGCCTGTGTTAACTGTAAACCACTTGCACTGGCCCTACCAGGGAGCTAGCATATTTTGCTACTTACTCCTTTTCCATGCAGCCCCACATGGGGATTTTTGCTCGCTTATCCTTGTCTATTAACGCATAAAGATGCCTACCCTCTCCCCCGCATTGAAGATCACTGGCTGCACTGAAGACTGCTCATTATTTCTCTACCCTTGACCTTACTAGTGGCTACTGGCAGGTGGCGGTTGCACGGGAAGACCGCGAGAAGACTGTGTTCGCTACCCCATGGGACTCTGCAAGCTCAACAGTATGCCGTTAAGGCTGTGCAATGCCCCGGAGACCTTCCAGAGGCTCCTGGAGTGCTGTTTGGGGCATCTCAACTTCGAGACTGTTCTGCTGTATTTGGACAACGTGATTGTGTATTCCAAGACATATGAAGCCCATCTGGAGCACCTGGCAGAAGTGTTTGCGGCCCTCTCCAAGTACGGGATGAAGTTAAAACCCTCTAAGTGCCACCTGTTGAAACCCAAAGTGCAGTACCTCGGGCATGTGGTGAGTGTGGAAGGCGTAGCCCCGGATCCTGAGAAGATTACCGCTATCCAGAACTGGCCGCAACCAACCAAGGTGAAGGAGGTGAGGCAGTTCCTGTGCCTGGTGGGCTACTACCGCCGTTTTATCAAGGGGTACACAAAGATGGCCGCGCCCATGCAAGACTTCCTCATGGGACAGACCAAGAATTGTAGTTCTCCTGGACCCCCGTTTGACTGGGGTGAGAAGCATGAGGAGTCCATCCAACAGCTGAAGTCGGCCCTGACAGGGGAAGAAATCTTGGCTTATCCTGATTACGGCCTTCCGTTCATCCTTTACACCGACGCCAGCAATGTGGGCCTGGGTGCGGTCCTGTCCCAAGTACAAGATGGAAGAGAGTAGGTGATCACCTATGCCAGCAGGAAGCTCAGGCCAACAGAGAGGAACCCCGAGAATTACAGTTCCTTCAAGCTCGAGTTCTTGGTCCTTGTGTGGGCAATAACGGAAAGGTTTAAACATTACCTTGCGGCGGCGAAGTTCACTGCCTACATGGACAACAACCAGTTGACCCATCTGGATACAGCCAAGCTGGGCACCCTGGAGCAGTGGTGGATGGTTCGACTGTCCAATTACGATTTCACCATCAAGTACAGGGCTGGCCGCAAGAACACCAATGCGGATGTGCCGTCTCTGATGCCACATCTGCCCGATGAAGGGATGGAGGAAAACAGCCTGGAGGAGATCGAGCTGCCCGCATTCCATCGGCCAAGGGATGAGAAGCCCTGTGTCAGCCAACAGCAGGCGAACCTTGACCCGCTGCCCAGCCAGGGGTGGCAAGAAGCCCAGAATCAGGAGCCTGCAGTCCAGCTGGTCAAAACAATGATTGCCCAGGGCTCTTCCAGGATGAACCCCACAGCCCCCTCCGAAGCTCAGTGGTTGTGGAAAGAGAGGGACTGTCTGTACCTGCATCAAGGGAAGCTGTATAGGGGGTTGATCAACCCAAAGACCCATGAGAAAGTTTGCCAGCTGGTGGTGCCCAAGGCATGCGTGCCCAAGGTCCTGCAGGCCTACCATGATTGCGCAAATCACTTCAGCTGGAAGAATCTGGAGATGCTGCTGAGGGAGCGATTTTACTGGAGCGGGATGCAAGAGTCTGTGGAGGCCTGGTGCCGAGAGTGTGGTCCCTGTACGCTGAGAAGACGGGATGAAACCAGTCAGAAGGCCCCGTTACAGCCGATTGTCACTCACCAGTCGCTGGAGTTGGTCGCCTTGGACCATGTTAAGCTCACACCCAGCCGGAGCGGGTATACCTATGCCCTGACCATTGTAGACCACTACTCAAGATTCATGGTGGTTGTTCCCGTTAAAGATTTGACAGGCCGTACTGCAGCCAGAGGGTGCTCACGGACCAGGGCCCGGCCTTTGAAGTAGAGGTGTTCCAGGAGTTCTGCCACTTGTACGGGTGCAGGAAGATCCGGACCACGCCCTACCATGCCCAAACTAACGGGATGTGCGAGAAAATGAACCATCTGGTCCTTAACCTCCTCACGACATTACCCCTGGAAGAAAAGAATCTGTGGCCGGAGAAGTTGCCTGACTTGGTGGACATGTACAATAACATCCCCTGCAGCTCCACCAAGTGCACGCCTGCATACCTGATGAGAGCCCGGCCAGGGGGGCTGCCAGTGGACATAGAAATGGACATAGAGATGCCCGAAGCTCTTCCCTCCAGTGCCAACTGGGATGCCAAGCGACAGACGCAGTACCGACGGATCCAAGAGTATGTGGAAAGGAATCTGCGTCGAAATCGAGAAAAGCAAGAGCAGTGCTTCAACAATCTGGCTCAGGCTGCCCCTTTTGGACCTGGGGATGTGATCCTGAAGCAAAAAAGGAGAACGCACAAGCTCGACGATCAATGAGAAAGGACCCCCTACGTCATACAGCCCACTAGATGGGAGAATAAGAAGACCTATTTGATTAGCCGCGACCAGGGGAAAACTACAGCCACTGTTTCCAGGGCCAATCTGAAGAGATGCCCGGGTCCCCTGAGACTGCTAGACGAGGCCCCCGTGCCCACGCCGAATGTGGAGGAAAAGAAATGAGTAATCCATACAGTAATGGGCGACTTTCCAGCTGATTGGCCAACGCAGAACGGCGCGGTGGTTGTCCCTGTGATAATGTTCCCACAACCGGTGGAAGAAATGGAGCCGGAGATGCCCGCCAGCGAGCCATCCATGCAAGCGCCCAGGGATGCACCTACACCACGCCCCCGTAGGTCTCTACCCGCCATACCTGACACCCGGGAAGAGGGACCAGTCGTCCCCTCTCCCTCATTGCCCACACCTAAGAGTGTTGGGCCCAGGAGGTCCACGCGCCCTAATCTAGGTCAGCCCCCACTTAGATACTGGGAAACTGCCATCTAGGGGTGCAGCAGGTTGATTATGTAAATAGGTGTGTGAATGAATGCCAATCACCCGAGACTCTCACCTGATTCTAAAGACTGTTGGGAAAGGTAGCGGTTCCCGGCTACCATACTGCCCGTCCCCATTGGGACTTTGTTTTGGCCCCCGTTATAGCCCGTTTTAAATGAACAAGGCCGAGAACTTGCAGGCCACCCGATAACTTTTGGGCTTGTAAATAATCCCCGGACCAACCTTCCAGGTCCTACAGTCTCCGGAGAGGCTGGTTGGAGGAAGGGCCTGCGGCAGAGGAGGCCGAAGTCCCGTCACCATGCAAACCGGTGACAACCCTCCGGGCCAGGAGCCCCCTGGACGTGGGGCCTCTGAGAGACTGCCGGGTAAGGAATTTATTACCCGGCCCGTATGGGCAATACCCGGACCTGAACCCGTTTCCTTGACTAGGGAAAAGGGGTGCTGACCTAGTTCTTAGAGGCAGCATCAGGGCTAGGTTTTCTTGGGTGGGCAGATGAAAGGACCCGTTCCCGTCCCGTTCCCGGTTAATAAAATTGTTTGCAACGTTTAAGTAACATGCCTCCCGCAAGGGAAGAAAACCAAATATGCTTGAGTTGTATAAATGTTAGTATACCTGTAAATATGTTTTTATTTTTTGCATTTTGCAGTTCAGAAAAATAAACGGTGGTGGTCGGACAGCCCGCGGACGGTCTGTAGTTAACCCGGGGGGGAGGGTCACAGATAGCGCCCCGCACAACACCTGTCCCCTAAAAAGGTGTCATCAGCCAACCATTAAAACATAGTCACCTCTCTCAGTGTGTGATGGACACACCAGGGGGCGGAATCAGGCGGTTGGCCACGCTCACCGAGGAGTTAAGAGGGCCTGAGGCAGAAAAACACAGTCAGTTGTTATGTCAGATTAGTTTTTGGAGGTGAAGTGAGAGGAGGCAGGCCTGTGTGGCAGGTCTGCATAGAACTGACAGGTGCCGGGGTTGGAGCCCGGACACCTTTGGCTAGGAGGCAAGCGGTGGCCTCAGCCTGCAGGAGCCGGGAAGACGGCTCGAGGGAACCGTGGTGGACCGGGACAGGGTAGTGGTACCGACCCAGGGAACCGACTCGGAAACTGGAGCACAAAGGGGGTACTCAGACCCTGAAACGAGGTCCAGAAGCCATTGGACCGAGTTAATTAACTGATTGCGGTCTGGACTATAGGTCCTTTCCCACCCAAAGTCCCGACTGAAGACAACAGCCTAACGAGGGGGATAGAAAGGCAGAGAGATCCCACGGGCCAGCGTCTGCGGGCAAAGGGCTCTACCGAATTCCACAAAACTGAAGCGCAGTCCACAGATACACAACATGGTGCAGGAAAAAGGCAGAGACCACCAACCGGGTGGGGACTCGACTCAGCCAGCTGCGGGCACCGACCATCATCAACTTGTTTTACCAGAGACTTGTGTGTGTTACTAATCGTGAGTACAACAGTGCCCTCCGGCTGTGCACCTCCCTGCACCGCCCAACCACACAACACCCAATAGGTCCCGGGGCCACCATCCCTGCCCACGGAGGGGTCAACATCTTGCTGCATAAACATCTCCCCTGGGTGCCCCGTAACTGCAGCGGTGGTGTCTACACCTTCACCACATCCCATGGGTGGCATCACGAACTTAACCACGGCTCCAGCCATACACCAACGTCCCCTAAACCGCCAGCCCCCCTTTCAGATCGAAGTGACCAAGAGGCCCCCAGGTCCGGAAGCGCTTGAGCCACCTACCAGCGAGCCCGACCCCGAGCGGCTCGGCTGCAGCCGAGGTGGGGCGGTACACATCTACCTTACTACTTTTGATGTCATGTCAATGGACTATTCAGGTCGTCACAGGGTTCTGCATGCTCTTTCTCTTAGTGCAGGATTCAACCCCCCCATGGTTCTGGGTCTCTATCCTGCAGTACTGCCTCTATCAGCATTCACAAATCCTAGATTCACTTTGCACCACACATGTCAGGCACACCAGTGGGCTGCTTAAGCAGGAATAGGGACGCCTACCTAGGGGTCAGACAGGGGGGTGGGAGGTGTCAAGTTCAGTCGAGTCAAAGTGGAGAAGGAGAAGGGGTTAAACCCGCGCAATCCGCCAGATAAATTCAGAGGAGATGTTGATAATTCAGAACATTCTTTTATTCCATGGATCTACGCGTTTCAAGGTCTGTGACCTCTTCTTCAGGACCAGTAAATCAACACCAGGTGTTGATTTACTGGTCCTGAAGAAGAGGTCACAGACCTTGAAACGCGTAGACCCATGGAATAAAAGAATGTTCTGAATTATCAACATCTCCTCTGAATTTATCTGGCGGATTGCGCGGGTTTAACCCCTTCTCCTTCTCCACTTTGATCTGCAAACACGTGGGGCCGCTGCAGCCGCCATTATCTGATGCTATCTATGGTGGTTGTGACCTCTCACAACCTGAATCGGTGAGTGTATTGTGATATATGCTAAACCGTATGTGTAATCTGGTAAAACCCTATCAGCGCTTCTCTTTTCTAGTTTCCAAGTTCAGTCGAGTAGAAACCCTTGAGTTGTGAGGAGCTCAGAGGAAGCTGGGAGTTGTAGCTCCCAGGGGATACGCAAACTAGGTCGCAGACGGTGGTCTGGACCTAGAGGAGTCGGACCCCCGGTCGCAGGCAAGCCCAGACTGACCATAGGGCAATTCTGGCAAATGCCAGATGGGCCAGTCCCTGTAGTGGGCCGGTGCCTGTAGTGGGCTGCTGTATCTGCAGTCATCGCCGTGCTCCTCAGCAGTGTGTGCATGCTGGGCACACTAGCTTCAGCAGGACCAGGAGGCAGCGCACTGTGCTGTGTCGGCTCTGCTGTCTGAGTGTGCCCGACATGCACACACTGCTGAGGAGCGCGGTGGTGGCAGTGGTGGTGACTGCAGCTTCCTCTTTCCTATTCAGATGTATTTGCGTCTTTCAGATGTAAATACATTTGAACAGTGCACCGGGACTGGACTCCGCCCCCGACGTGCCGCAACGTGATGAGATCAGCACCTTGCTGACGTCATCACAGTGCTGCGGGCGCCACACTGGATTCAACAGGCAGCGGTAAGCGCTCCATGGAGGAGCGGAAGAGACAGGTTTAATTAATGGGGATGAGTGGGGAGGGGCTGAGGACATATAACGGGGAACATTCGTGAAGGAACATAGCTTTGTGACAGGCAGAGGGGGAGCACTGTATTCTAAGGGAGGGGAGGCAGGAGTACGTAGTGAGGGGGTAGTGTATTTTGTGTGTGTAGTGGTGAAGGGGGGTGCATTGTATTATGTCTGGGGGGAGGGGTAGAGGGGGGTGCATTGTATTGTGTGTGTGTGTGTGTGTGTGTATGTGTATGTGTGTGTGGGGAGGGGGTAATGGGGGGGTGCATTGTATTTGTGTGTGTGTAGGTGTCGTGGGCGGTGGGGCGTTGCGCTCGCTAACGCTCGGGTCCGGCGCTGCTGCTGCTCGGTGGCTCGAGTGGTGGGCCGGATCCGGGGACCCGAGCGGCGCTCCTCGCCCGTGAGTGAAAAGGGGGTGGTGAAGATGGGCGCCACCGCTGCTGGTGACGGAGATCCCGGGAGCGATGGTAGGGAGCAGCTGGGATGTTGTTTTCCCCCTCTGTTGGTGGTCCCGGGGCCCGGTAGTGTGACGGGGAGGCAGGGTCGGTGAGGTGCAGGGTTGCAGTGACAGTGCGGCGCGGTGCCGGATGGCACAGGTGTACTCACTCAGCAAGAGATGCACAAAGTCTCCGGTAAATGGCTGGATGGACGGGTCCCGCAGCCTGCTGCAGTTTCTCTCCCCGGTCAGGTGATGGCGGCTGTCTTTCCCTGCACCTTTGTGTACTGTCTTGACTACTATGGGTTCCCAACGGTAGTCCACTCCCCGGTGTATGGATGCCGGAGGAGCCCATTTTGCCCGCAGGCGCTGGCCCTTGGGTCTCTAACCTGTGGCGGTGGCTGTATACCCTCACGGTGCGGACGGTTGTCTTCTAACGGGTCTTTGGTTGTTAGGAAACCCCTGGTGTTCCGGTCACACTCGGATTTGACTTTCGTTGGCGGCTCCAAGCCTGGTCGGGGTCCGATGGCCCTGCCTATATGTGCTAGCTTCACTTCGCTCCCCGGTCGGTACTGGCGGGCCATCGCCCGACCCCGGTCCTTCGGTTCCGCGTTGATCTACCACTCCTGCAGACGGCTGCCAACCTTGCTGTCAGTGCCTGGGCCACAAACCCAGACACTCTCCACTTTACTCCTCTCACTTCAACCTCCTGAACTCAACTCCAAACTCTCACTGACTGCTTTTCTCGCCTCCAGGCCTGTGAACTCCTCAGTGGGTGGGGCCAACCGCCTGGCTCCGCCGCACCTGGTGTGGACATCAGACCCTGGAGGGATGCAACAAGGTTTTTGTGTCTGGCTAATGTAACTGTCTGGGGGGTGGAGGGTGGGGGGTGTTTTGTCTGTGGCTACCTGGCTAGTCCAGGGCGCCACATAGGGAGTGATGGGGGTGCATTGTATTGTGTGTGTGTGTGGGGAGGGGTAATGGAGAGTGCATTGTATTGTGTGCGTGTTTGTGGGGAGAGTGGTAATGGAGGGTGCATTGTGTGTGTGTGTGGGGGATAGGTAATGGGGTGCATTGTATTGTGTGTGTGGGGGGGTAATGGAGGGTGCATTGTATTGTGTGTGTGTGTGTGTGTGTGTGTGTGTAGGGGTAATGGAGGGTGCATTCTATTGTGTGTACGTATGTGTGTGTGTGTGTGGGGGGTAATATTTTGTGAAGGAAGAACAGCAATTATTTATTCAGGGGCACAGCATGGGAGATATTTATATTTATGGCAGTATAATGATACTTTTATTTGTAAAGGTGCTCTGTGTGGGGAAGTGCTGCTGAAGAATAAAGAGGGAGGGCTTCAGAGATGAGCAGTGGGCACGAAACCTCATCATGGCGTCTGTACTGCGTGGAGACAAAAAGGATGGGACCGACTCAGAAGATGTCACCTATAAAGGTACCTGGATGTAAATGATTATTTGTGATATTGCCTGCGTCTTATCAGTATTGTGGTTTCTTTATGGTCCGCAGTCTGATAACAACAACTCCCAGCATCTCCTTACCATTGTTAAGGACAAGCTGGGAGTTGTAGATTCCGGCATCGTCCAAGCCTTCCCATTGATCTGCATTTTAAAATACAGAACGTTTTCTGAGTGGAAAACACCAGAAGAATGGAGCGGTCACTTCTTTTAATCACTTGCTGGTTTTAGAAACCTGAAGTGGGTAAAAGATGTTCCCTGCGGCTCTTCCTCTGTTTTACATCCAGGGCGAACCAGCCCCTCTCTCCGCAGTGGCGGGTATAAGTTACCAGGTCGCCCGGCAATAGGTCATGACCCGGATGGCCCGTAGGGAGGTGCAAATTGACATACGGCCACGAATACTTCGGCCTCCAGGCCCGGCTCATAGATGAAGCCAAACCCCCTCCGTTGGTCGAACTGCCAGACTTGACCCTCGTACACCGGGCCCCGTACCCGAAAGGTGGCATGGCGGAGTACATCCTTCTCTCTGATTACCCTCGTCAGCACTTCGGCCCTCTGCTGCTCTCTAGCGGCGATCTCCCGGGCCAACGGGTTTGGTTCCCTGTCCCAGTATGGGGCGTTGGCAGACCCATGCGCCCGGGTCGGGCCCCGCTGGACCGCACCCACACCGGCCACTACCGGTTCTCTTTCGTGGGGGTCCTGCGGTGACATGGCCTGGACTGCGGCTTTGCAGTTGCGGCCGGGCGCAGCCTCAGCCAAGGCGGGGGACTCAGGGTTTGCTGACCTCACCGGTTGAGCCTTCGGGCCAGCAGCGGCCGGTTCTTCCACGGCCGGGCGGACTGCCGGAGCCGGGACGGCTTCAGGTGTGGCCACTTCTGGGGCCAATGGCTCCTTGTCGCGGATGGCTACTTCCCGCGGGGCCTTCCATGGTAGCGCAAAGGACACAGGCCGTACCCGAACGACGCCCCCAGGCCGGTCCTCTAGGGTGGACAGGCTGGCTTCCGCTACCGGTGTTGGGGGTAGCGGACCGAGCAGAGGGGCAACAGCAGCCGGTACGGATGGCGGGGGAAGCAGGAGGGTGAGCGGGCGCAGGCCGGGCCCCTCAGCCGCAGCGGCCGGTCCTTCTCGGACATAGGGGCGTGGGTCGCTTACCCGCTCCTCCAACTCTGTCTCCACCTCGCGTCTCCGCACGGCCACCGCTACTTCCTCCATCTCAGCCACCCAGCGCTCCATCAAGAACCGGACCTGGGCTTGAAGGCGGCAGCACATCTGTGCGGTCTGGGCTTCCACCCACGCCGCTGTTCCTGGCGTGGGCTCGGGGATTTCCGCGGTGCCGGTCGGACGGGACATCATGCGTGGCCGTGTTCCAGGAACCAAATGCTGGCAGAGTCCTGGCGTCCCTGCTTTTATAGCCTCGGCTACATCAGGCAGACACACTCTCGCGCCCCCTTGGTACTCTTCAGTACTTCCGTTTGTTGGGGGCGGGGCTTCGCTTTTCCCCTTCCCTGCTCGGAGAAGATGCTCGAGCGGGAGATTTTCGCGCTAAGATGGCGGCGCTTCAAAATTTTTGGCCGGACACCGCTGGCGGAGATCACAAGGTGCACTTCTACTGGTAAGTAGATGGGTTCAATCCTATTCGTGATGCCAAGTTGTCGTGGGCGGGGAGGACACCGTCGCTGCTGCGCTCTCGCTAACGTTCGGGTCCGGCGCTGCTGCGGCTGCTGCTGCTTGGTGGCTCGAGCGGTGGGCCGGATCCGGGGACTCGAGAGGCGCTCCTCGCCCGTGAGTGAAAGGGGTGGTTGGTTTGGGGGATTTAGTCCGTGACGCCACCCACGGGTCGTAGTGAAGATAGGCACCACCGCTACTGATGACGGGGATCCCGGGAGCGATGGTAAGGAGCAGCTGGGATGTTGTTTTCCCCCTCCGTGGGTAGGGGTCGGTGGTCCCGGGGCCCGGTGATGTTGTGACGGGGAGGCAGGGTCGGTGAGGTGCAGGGTTGTAGGGACAGCGCGGCGCGGTGCCAGATGGCACGTGTGTACTCACTCAGCAAGAAAGGTACAAAGTCCTCGGTAAACCAAACGGCTGGATGGACGGGTCCCGCAGCCGGCTGCAGTGCTTCTTCCCGGACAGGTGATGGCGGCTATCTTTCCCTGCACCTTGATGTTCTCTTTCTGACTACTATGGATTCCCAACGGTAGTCCGCTCCCCGGTGTATGGGTACCGAAGGAGCCCGTTTGCCCGCAGACACTGGCCCTTGGGTCACTAGCCTTAGGCGGTAGCTGTATACCCTCACGGTGTGGGCTGTTGCCTTCAATCGGGACTTTTGCTGTTGTGAAACCCCTGGGGTTCCAGTCACATTCGGATCTGACTATTGTCGGCGGCTCCAAGCCTGGTCGGGGTCCGATGGCCCTGCCTGTGTGTGCTGGCTTCACTTCGCTCCCCGGTCGGTACCAGCGGGTCGTCGCCCATCCCCGGTCCTACGGTTCCGCTTTGCTCCACCACTCCTGCTGACGGCCACCACCGTCTGCCAACCTTGCTGCCAGTGCCTGGGCCACAAACCCAGACACCCAAGTGTTTACTCCTCTCTCTTCACTGCTCAACACTGAACTGTCACTTTTCCCGCCTCCAGGCCTGTGAACTCCTTGGTGGGTGGGGCCAACCGCTTAGCTCCGCCCCACCTGGTGTGGACATAAGACACTGGAGGGAGGCAACAAGGATTTTTGTTTGGCTGGTGTCCCAGTCTAATGGGGGTGGGGTTCATACTAAGCACTTCAAAAGACCATATTTAAATCAATATATCCATCTTTATTAACATGATTTAAAAACATAAACACTAGACATTTTCGACATGTTTAAAATCAATCAACAAAACAGGGTGTGAGATAGAGGGTCCACCATAGTACATTCATTTATAGTATCACAGAATATTAATGAAATTCTCATATACTTTACTATCACAAAGCATTTGAGTTTACAATAATGCTTTGTTTTGTCTAACCTATCAAAATGTGATCTGTATATTCTCCCTTGTTCCTCAATGTTTCAGGGTTAGATGCCTTATTTCATCACTGCAATAGCCAATGCAACAAGCAAGAGGATGTACCATACTTTTCTATTTAGGTATCACAGGGTAATCAGTTCATAATAAAAATTCTAACAGCCTTAAGCACTATATTCATATATATCATGTAACAACCTGTATATTTCCTCTTGTTTTTGAACATTTTAAAGAGTGGAATCTCAATTCCATTAGTATCGCAGTGTAATGCAGCCCAGAGGGTAAAATTTGCTAGGATCTATTATATGTAAAAATAGGCATCTTCTCTATTCCCATGAGAGGAACTAGAAGAGGCCTCTCAAACAAGGGATCAGGCAGACAAAAACCTTGATTTAATGTTAAAGATACTTTACCTGGGCGGACCCTCCCCACACCACTCCAACGATCGTTTCAACGTATCTTCGTCAGGGAGTGATGTGAGGGGGTGATGGCTATGCTTATATACTTCCCTCACAGCTGTTATGAGTTCAAATAACAAGCACTTCTTAATATTTTAATATTCTGTGATACTATAAATGAATGTACTATGGTGGACCCTCTATCTCACACCCTGTTTTGTTGATTGATTTTAAACATGTCGAAAATTTAATATTCTGTGATACTATAAATGAATGTACTATGGTGGACCCTCTATCTCACACCCTGTTTTGTTGATTGATTTTAAACATGTCGAAAATGTCTAGTGTTTATGTTTTTAAATCATGTTAATAAAGATGGATATATTGATTTAAATATGGTCTTTTGAAGTGCTTAGTATGAATTCTGCTTAGAAACACTCAGGGACCACATTATTAGTTTTTTTGATAGATGATAACTTCCTTGTGAGTAAATAATGGGGGTGGGGGTGTTTGAGTGTTATCTGTGACGACCTGGCTAGGCCAGGGCGCCACAGATGCTCAAAATCCTGATCCTGTGCACAGCGAAGAGATGCAGATTGTCATTCGAGTATTTTTCATAGTAGTTTCCATGGTGGGATCTGCCCCCAAAAAATGTCATTACATATTCCCTAAGTGGTATGTGTCCAAAATGATCAAAAGTGAAAACGACAGCTTCCCTGATCAGCTATCTGTAGAATAGGTCATCAATATTAGTTCAGGGGGATCTGATTTTGTATCCCTGGCCATCAGTTATGTGATGAGGCCGCAGCATTATATGGAGAGCAGCATCCTTTCCATTATCTGCGAGACCCAGCTCTGTAGGAAAATAGCGGCTTCACCAGGTCCTGCAACTAAGAGCAATAAATAGTCCTGAGCTGTAATACTGGACGCAGCTGTGACTGCATGTTATATGGTCATGTTACACAACCTACAAGTGCACAAAGATATTACACATTCAACACGCGAAATGTGCGCCTGTGTACTCCCAAATGCCAGGGCTAAATTTTAGTCCCAGTCCGGCCCTGGTCGCAGGGGATTGGGGCTAGGTGCCTGGGACTTGTCTTGGAGAACGGTCTGCAGCCTGATCCTATCACTGGTCTGGGATCGAAGACACGACGGGGTACACTGACCCTAGGTCGGAGAGAAGATTCAGGTGACATGGCAATTAACCTGTAGAGGACAGGGCCTTTATGGACTGTTCCCACGAAGCTCAGAGATCAGTGGCACTAGCGCAATGAGGGGGATAGGGCTTTCCAAACAAGCGGGCCATTGAAACTCCAAGCGTGAGTTCCTAAGAGCAGGCTCCTTTACTTAGCCATAGTGGGGAGCGGGGCCCAGATAGCTCCAAGCTACCGGTCCACAAAGGACAATCTAAAACTTTGTGTGCCAGGAGGCAGGTTACGGACCACCGGCAGTGCTGCAGGGGACGGGACCTGGACGAGCTCCCCTCGAGAGGCAACGGCGTTCAGAGACTTGGTTTACCCTGTTGTCAGCGTCTGCTTCATTGCTGAGTGAGTACTCGACTGACCCCTGCACTGCATCCCCGAATCCCATCCAGAGTCCCGGGGCATACCCCTACCCGTGAAGGGAAATGTCACCTAGCTGCCCCACTCCATCACCCCGGGTACTCCCAACGGCAGCGGTGGTACTCCCAATTACTGTACACCACGGGTGGCGTCACAAACTATACAAAATCAAAATAACCCCCTTTTACATTTGAGTGTGGCCCCTAGTTCCCGGGTCCGGAGACCCTCGAGCCACGAGCAACCACCACCCCCGGATCTGGGCAGTTCAATCTGCTGCAGGGGCGGCATATTAAAGGGAACCTGTCAGCAGAAATTTCCCCTAAAACCTAACAGATTCCCCCTCTGCAGCTCCTGGGCTGCATTCTAGAAAGGTCCCTGTTAGTATTGTGGCCCCTTTCTGACCAAAAAAAAGAGTTTATAAAGAGGTACCTTTTTGGCTTCGGATTCTATAAATGTGGCACGGGGGCGGGCAGCCTGATGGCCGTTATTCTGCCCCCTGGTCCTGTATGCCGCCCCCATCGCTGATTTCCATACTTTTGGACGCCGCCCACTGCTCCAGCCATCCCCGCGCATGCCCAGTGCCAGTCTCACGGGACTGAGCAGTGTGACCGCTGGTGACGTGTGCGCAGGCAAGTGATTATGGGCGGGACTGTGACTGTTATCAGCAAGTACCCGCCCATAATCTCGTGAGCGCGCAAACCTCTCCAGCGGTCACACTGTGCTCAGTGTAGATGCTAGACTGTATGGGCTGCTTTGTCACGTGATAGGGGCGTGTTCAAAATACTATCACGTGACAAAGGGACGTCATCCCTGGAAGCAGCCCATACAGTCTAGCATCTACACTGAGCACAGTGTTACCGCTGGAGATCGCGCGCTCACGAGATTGTGGGCGGGTACTTGCTGATAACAGTCACAGTCCCGCCCATAATCACTTGTCTGCGCACACGTCACCAGCGGTCACAGTGCTCAGTCCCGTGAGACTGGCACTGGGCATGCGCGGGGATGGCTGGAGCAGTGGGCGGCGTCCAAAAGTATGGAAATCAGCGATGGGTGGCGTCATGGACTAAATCACCCAAACCAACCACCCCCTTTCACTCACGGGCGAGGAGCGCCGCTCGAGTTCCCGGATCCGGCCCACCGCTCGAGCCACCGAGCAGCAGCAGCCGCAGCAGCGCCGGACCCGAGCGTTAGCGAGAGCGCAGCAGCGACGGCGTCCTCCCTGCCCGCGACACATCCATCCTCTCCTTGGTGGCGGTGTCAATTAGGGTCCACTGGTAAGGTTGTACACTGGTGTTGCACAACTGGTGCAACTATTTACAGGTTAAAGTGTTTGACTGCTGCCAGTCCTGCAGTCTTGGTCGATTTTTATCAAATATGCAAACTGCTTAAATGCAACATTGTTTAATTATTATTATTTTCTATATTTAAAGTATTATTTAACTGGAACAGTCAACACAGAGAACATTTGGGTAGCTCAACAGGTTACAGCTACCACGGTACTGGAAAGGGGCAATCTGGATTGACTGGCCTCCTGGGATCAGCACTCACAGTCTGGGTACACTGGTCCCATGCACCTCTACTGCTTCCTGGTGGCAGCTGGGTGACTGGTGCTGTAGAAGGAGCGGGGGCTGGTGGTTCTGCAGCGATCTCTGCCGCCACGTAAGGCTGTATCTTTGAACAATTCTTAGCTCTGGGCTTCTGGACATCCATTGGACACATACAGGCAGAGTGTCCTGGTTTGTTACATCAGCAGTAGGTCAGGAGTGGGACGCTGTTGGAGTTAGCAGCAGGCTCCTCATCCGGCTTCAGCGGCTCTAGGATCTCAGGCATGGAACGAATCGTGTGGATAGCGCGGCAGCCATTGCCCCCCGTACGCGGGATCTACGCTGCCTCCGGGGCACTGGAAGTTGAGTTTGACTCATCCGATACTAAGGCGGCGGGGAGTGGTACAACCTGTTCATCCTCACCTAGATCATGCACCTCCCACCACGCGCATTTAGGGTTGTCTCATTCCATGGCGCAGCCCCTTGGGTTTCTCTTTCTCACCACTCTCTCGCGGGACTGGAGCACTTCGGAAACTTCAGGTTCCTGCCCCCTTTCCGCCTGCGCTTACAGGAGCTGTGGGCGGGATCCCCTTTTGCGCCTTTTTTCACTGCTGTTGCGCAGTCCCTTTTACTCCAAAAATGGCAGCGGTTTCACCAATAGTAAAACACAATCTATAAGGTACACGTCACCCAGTATAACCGGGTCCAGTTAAATCCTGTTCATGACGCCAGGAAAAAGCTGTGTCACCCAGAGCTATGGGGTACTCGGTCCCGGGCGGTGTACTGCTGGGGAGATGTCACTGGGTGGCCGTTGCCTGGTTCCGTGATCCTGGGGATGCTTTTTAAAAGGTGTAAGGGGAGATTAAATGAAAGTTTATAATGTGACGCCACTTGCGGGTTGCGGCTATATAATGGAGCCGCCGCTGCACAGTTCTCACTACTGGGGCTGGTGTTGGTGGCAGCCTAGATATTAGGCCCTCCTCAAGCAGGGCCGGGCCCCAGAGGATAAGTTATGTGGATGAGTGCAGAAAGAAGGTAGACCACACAAGGAGTTGCAGTGTAACTGTTTTTTTTACTCACAGTGAGATGAAAACTGGTCACCCGAGGAAGGCGGGTCTTGACCGCTGGTCCCCTAAGTCCCAGTGCCGGTTTAGTGACCTGGTGGCTTCATTCACCTGCACCTGTCTCTGTTTGGTGGGTCCCCGTGGCTTGGAGTGTCTGGGGTCCCCTCTTGGTAGTCCCTCAACGGTAGTCTGTATGATGGTAGGGTGAACCCTGTGGGGCTGGAGTCTCTGGTGCTGTTCCCTGGTTCTCCCGTTACTACTGTGTCCCAAACTTCAAGGTCAGCGAGGTCCTTGATGGTCCCTTCACTGTGTAGATTTTATCAGGTCTGCCTGGAGCGTTTGCCTGACCAAGGCTTCTGCACCCCCTTGGTGCTATGGTTCCGGGAGCACTCCACCGTACTCCACCGGCAACCGCACGCCTGGGTCCTCAGTTCACTGTCAAACTCCTGTCAGTTCTTCCATTCGCTCTCTCTATCACCGACTAACTCTCACTGTCCACCCTAGTCTGACACCAGTCTTTGAGGAATTTGGGGAATAACAGGGATTAACTGGAATGTTTTCGTGGTTACCGGCACTGGTCTTCTGGATCCCTGGGGTTAAGCCCTGCATCCTGGTTGCGATGCAGTATCTTATAGTTCCCTGATGGCTTCAGGGGCATTACACAGCCAACCATTTTTTTTGGGGGGGGTCAATTTTCTTTTTACTTTTTAGGGGTTACTGTATTTTTTGAGAGACTGCACAGCAGATTATTACACTGCTTGTAAGGTGTGTGCCCCCACAGACCCTTTCCAAAGAGTACCTACACAGACCCTTTTTTCTGAGTACCCACACAGAGCCTAGTGAATTGGCATAACAGACCTCTTTTGATGAAGCTCACAGAAACTGCTGCACAGTGGCCAAATAGAGCTTGTATTTGATTAGCCACACAGGTCCTGGTGCAGTACGCTAAAAGCTTTTTCAGAGATTTGAGCCCAAAAAAACTGTTGCACAGTGTCCACTCAGCTTTTTTGGAGATTAAGCCCACAAAAACTGGTGCACAATGGACAAATAGGGCCTGTTAGAGATTAGCCACACAGATCCTGGTGCAGTGCACTAAAATCTTTTTCAGAGATTGATCCCACAAAAACTGGTGCACAGTCACCACACAGAGCTTTTTGTAACAGTTCGCTACCCAGGAATCTAACACTGTCTGTCACTCCAACAGTGTCCTATCTCTGCGCTATTCACAGCAAAATGGCCCTTATACAGGATCATAAAACTTGGCATGGCTGCAATGGCTGCGGAAGTATTTACAGCTTAAAAGCTGTCTGCTCTACAGCTTTTCAACATGCTTTACTAGGATGGCAAACCCAAACAAGAAGACGGACATACAGTTAAAAATCCATATTCAGGTCTGAGACCGAGATAACCGGTGTTCGGTAAGATCCCCAAGCTTTAGGGGTACTTTGCACGTTGCAACATCGCTAGCATCGGCTAGCGATGCCGAGTACGATAGCACACGCCCCCGTCGCACATGCAATATCTTGTGATAGCTGCCGTAGCAAACATTATCGCTATGGCAGCTTCACACGCACTTACCTGCCCTGCGATGTCGCTCTGGCCAGCGACCCGCCTCCTTCCTAAGGGGGCGGGTCGTGCAGTGTCACAGCGACGTCACACGGCAGGCGGCCAATAGAAGCGGAGGGGTGGAGATGAGCGGGACGTAAACATCCCGCCCACCTCCTTCCTTCCGCATAGCCGGTGGAGGCAGGTAAAGAGATGTTCCTCGCTCCTGCGGCTTCACACACAGCGATGTGTGCTGCCGCACGAACGAGGAACAACATCATATCTCCTATTGGTGCGACATTATGAAAATGACCGACGCTACACAGATCACCGATTTACAACCCTTTTGCGATTGTTTATCGGCGCATCTAGGCTTTACACGTTGCGACGTCGTTACCGCCGCTGGATGTGCGTCACTTTCGATTTGACCCTGACGATATCGCAGTAGCGATGCCGCAGCGTGCAAAGTACCCCTTACAGTTCGGATTCACTCATCCCTACTTCTGATGTGAATACTCTGTTTTCTATTGGTAGGTATGTCCATATATATCCACTTGTAATGCATTGGTTTCCTTAATGGACATGACTGGATATATAGAAATGGATGGAGCTAAGCACTGGAGAGTCCGGGATGAGCCAGGAATGAATCTGGATGTAAATCACATTGAACACCTGTGAAGAGATCTTAAAATCTCTCTTGGGAGAAGGCACCTTTCAAATATGATAGACCTGGAGCAGTTTTCAAAAGGAAGAGTGGTCCAAAATTCCAGCTGAGAGGTGTAAGAAGCTTGTTGATCATTATAGGAAGTAATTGATTGCAGTTATTTATTCCAAAGGGTTTGTAACCAAATACTAAGTTAAGGGGGCCAACAATTCTTTTCGGCTCATTTTTGGAGTTTTGTGGGAAATTATAACAGTAGAGAATAAATTGTGCTCACTGCTATAATCCTGGTGCTCGGGAAAAAAATAAGTCAATCGAGAGGGGTAATCCCGGCACACAGTATATGAAAAAAATGGTAAGTCCAGGTATAATATGCTTGAACAAAATTTCTTTATTTTTCACCAATTATTGTACTGCCCGCCCAACGTTTTGGCTCACGCAGGAGCCTTCATCAGGGGTCAAGAGCACTAAGAAAAGGAATATGGTATACAAGGAAAAACAAACAGAAACAGTATTTACAAAATGCATCATGACATTACATCAAAGAAATTATAAGGAAAAAAACCTATTGAGGACTATGGGAAAGATATGAAACTATTGTCGTGGTGTGAGGGTTGACCTAAAAGGATCTAACCGCTAAGAGAGAAGAAAAGAAAATCCTGTGAATATGAAGGGTGAAAAAAAGGGGGGGGGGAGAGAACAAGGAAAAGAAGAAGAGAATAAAAAGGTAAAAGAAGGGACCTAAAGAGATATAGAGAGAGGGAGAAGGAAACAGGGAAAGGAGAGAAACTGAAAAGTATGGAGTAGTCAGGAAGCAAGAGAATTACTGGAGAACATACCCAAGAAATTGGTAATGGTGAGAAATCATGTAGGTACAGCAGGACCTGTGAGCGAGAGGGAATTGTAGGAAAAGAAGGGAAAAGAGGAGATGCATAAGATATCACATAGTGTAATTAAAGGGGTGAAAAGTAGTAGGACCATGTTTGACTTACTTAGTGTAGTCAGCTAATGGGTTAATCCAACAGGAGGAAATGGTTGCTACCGAAAAGGTAGACAAGGGAAACCCTAATGTGAGAATATATAATTAATACAGGTGAAAACAAGAGTTAAAGGGACAACAAGAAAAGGGGGGGCAAAAAGGGGGGTTGTATATAGCGGTACATACCGAAAAGGGGGTGGGTTGCAGATGATGTGAAGGGGCTCACAATTGTGGGAAATTATGTCCAATTTTCTTTTCTTTATCTATTGTTTTTTTGTGTTGATCCAATACACACTGTAAGGATGCAATGTGGTAGATGGCCGGTATGTGTCACAGAGGGGGAAATCCTCTGCGATCTGAACCTGGAATGTTTCTCTGGGACTTGTAGTTCCATGAGGATTGTTGTACACATAAAGGGCTGGGTTCATGGGATGGTCAGAAGTGATGGGCGGGACTGACCATCCACATACCTCCCATACGTAGGTGTGTCTCATGGGATTTAATGGAGCTGTCGTTTGTCACATGATCCCCGTGTGCTGGTGGGAGCCATCTTGGTTGGAGCACATGAGCAGGAGATCCTGTGCATACAGAGCTAGTGAGGGCTCTGAAATGTCAGGGAGAAGCAGAATCCACTGAGGCTTTGAGGAATTGGAACGTGTCCATGGGCCAGGATGGTGAGCCCAGTGTGAGAGTCTCCCTGGACTGGATGGAGGCAGACTGACAGCCTGCAAACCTACTGGCAGGTAACACACCAGAAAGGGGACTATACTGGCTGATGCCAGAGAACAAACTGTATGAACATTCAGCTGTTTAAACAGACAGTGAGACGTTGTCCTGCGAGAGAGTGGCTGTGACCTGTTACACTGCGTGGTTTATGAGAATGTGAATAAATCACCGAGATTGTTTAAGAGACAAAGTGCTCGTGTGTGTCTTGATCCCGCTGCAAGACACGTGCCCCAAAACGTTCAGGGCCCAGGTCGTCACAACACAAAGGAAATAAACATCAGCAACTGCAATAACTTTCTTGGAGAAATACTTCATTTTCATGAACAATTTCAAAGATGCCAACACTTTTGGCCATGATTGTATACAGTATAGTAAGCCCACACAATATCCCCCCGGCAATGATTTCCCCACACTTATGATGCCTCTGTGCCGCCCCCGCGTCAGCAGCCGAGCTGCTTAGGTCCGGATCCGTGGTGGCTCGAGGGGCATCCGGACCTGGGGGTCGTGCGACCACTCCAATCAAGGGGGTATTTACAGGGGACGGTGTATTTGAGAGTTAGTGATGCCACCCTTGGTGTGTGGTAAGGTGGAGTACCACCGCTGCAGCTGGGAGTACCCAGTGGCGATGGAGTGGGCAGCCAGGTGTTTAACCCCTCCATCGATAGGAGGGAATGCCTCGGGATTCAGTGATGGGGACAGGGATGTGCTGTTGGGGAGGTAAGGGTCACCTGCGTACTCAGTCCAATAACGCTGACACCGACAACTTTAGTAAACCAAAGTTCTGGACACCACTGCCGCTGAGGGGAAGCACGTTTGGGTACCGTTCCTGCTGGTGTTGCCTGTTGATCTGTGACCTTTCCCTTGGCACTTTGTTCTTTTCTGGTTGGTCCCTATAGCCTGAAACTAATCGGGTCCCGCTCCCCAGTATGGCTAACTGAGAGAGCTTGATCTCAGGGTTGACGCTTGGGATTTTCTGGACCGTATGTGTGGAAAGTCCTATCCCCCTCATTGCGCTAATACCGCAATTTTGGAGCGGGTGGAGAGCGGATCTTGAAGGCTCCGTTGTCGTCGGGTGAATTGTCAGGTTGCCTGAAGCTACTCCCTGACCTAGGATCCACGTTCCCCGTCGTGCCCTGGTCCCAGCCCAGTGATGGTACAAGGCCGCCGGCTGTCATCCACGACAATGCCGTGCCCCTTGTCATGATCCCCTACGACCGGGGGTCCAGCTCCTTCCAGGTCCTGACCAACGTCTGCTACCTAGTAACTCCAAGGAGGACTTTCACCTCCAATACTACACTCTCCTCTTCTCAAACTCACTCCTGACACTCCTGGCCTCCCCTTAACCAACCCGCTATGTGGGTTACCCTATTCCACTCAGGCTGTCCACTGGTGTGTCTGGTGGGTGTGGTGCAGAGTGTTCCTAGGATTTTGATTAGCTGGTTTTTGCAACACCATTGTTAGGGACCTGTAACCAAGGAGGAGGTGGATATTGCACAGAAGGGCAGATTGCACAATACCCTATGATGTCCTGATAGGCCAGGGTGTCACACCTCCATTGACAACATTGATGCCCCCACACAGGATAATACCCCCAGTGTTCCATACACGCGCACACACATTAAGGCTCTCACACAATACATTTCCACAGAGTTGCCGCTACAGTTTTCTATCTACAGATAATATAATGCAGCCATAGTGTTCTATCACACATTATGATGCCCTCACAGTGCTTCCCAACACTGTGTGATGCCTTCACAATATTCCGCCAAGCAATGATGTCAAACACATATTATTATGTCACCCGAGTACTTTACAAACAATAGCAGGCACCCACATAGTATGATTCAGTTCAATGAGGAACATTCTCTTGACCTCCCAGGATAGGGAATAGCCCCCAAATCCAGAAGTATTCTCCTGGATCAGGGACATTTGTGGGATATGTCTACCATACCTCTAGCTGTGCAACTGAGGTCCAGTATCTGTAAGGTGGGATTGTGTGCTCTTTTTTGTGCCTTATTGCCTCTGAAATTTAATATAAAGCTATTTTGTCATTTACTAAGAATAGGCCGCACTTTTATTACTGATACTGTTGCTAACTGGTGCACTATTATTATTGCTAAGGGTGTACTTATTTAACAGTTGGCACCTGTTCACATCTAATATTTTATTTTGGCAACAATATGGTAGTTAAAAGGGTATTCTACGTTGCACATACCTGTATATGTAGCATAAGAGAGAGGTTTGTAAAATGGCCTTTTTGACGGTAAACCCACCTTATGCTTCCCTGTGCATTTTATTTTTACTGAATTTTCTCTCCACATTCCCTGACAGTTTGGGGTCAGTATAGTTACCTTGCTTATGGCTTTTGTGCACTTTCAATTCACTGTGCACAAATCATTTTGACTCTCAAGTTTTGTCTTATATTTGAATGCACTTGGTTTAACCCCTTCTATCTGGTAAGCTGCTTTTTACGTGACACTTATATAACTAAATAGAATAAAGTAGGAATCTTTTTATTTTAGCTATATTTGATGTATGTTAATTAAAATAGGGTAATCTAGTTTCATTAAAAATAATGATAATGAATAGGATGGCTTAAATGTCAGATGTTATGGGTGACATAATAAACTCTTACTTTTTCCTGCCTGAGGCGAAAAATGAAATAGCACCACTCTCAACAGCGCAAGTGCAGGTCTTGGGTATAGGTTTTTGGGTTTTGCTTTTAAATGTATTCACTATATGGTTAAAGTAATCAGTGAAAATGATTCTACAGGGAAACGCAATTACAGCAATACCAAATTTTCATAGACTTTTTTTTCTTTTTGTAGAAATAAAAATGTTTTGTATGTAGTGCCATTTTATTGTTCTTAATATGAGACTGTAAGAGGGCTTGTTTTTTGCATGGTGAGCTGACATTTTCACTCCTATAAATTTGGGGTACATACAACAGTTTGATTGCTTTTTACCGCCTTTTTTTAGGAATCTAATTTGACAAATAAAGCAGTTCTGGTACATCCATTTATTTTCTCCTTACCATATGGGTTAATTCGTTTCATATTTTAACAACTTTGATACACTAAACTTTTAAGTTTGTGGCCATACCAAATATTTTTATTTCTGTATTTTTAATGAGGCAAGAATACAGTTTCAGAACAAGCATCAGTACATTAATACGTTGTCAGATTCATCATTAGTTCTTGAATACATCACCAGAATCACCATAAGCACATTAATACATCACTAGCATCACAATCAATACATGAATGCATTACCAGAAATATCATAATTACATGAATATGTGCCGCCCCCGCAACAGCCGACGGGCTGCTCGGATCTGGATCTGCAGTGGCTTGAGGGGTCTCCGGACCCGAGGCGGGGTCGCGCGGCCACACGAAATGAAAAAGGGGGGCTTAATATTTACAAGGGGTGTAGAAAATAAAGTTCGTGACGCCACCCACAGGTCGTGGTAATGTGGAATACCACCGCTGCTGCGTTTGGGGGAGCGCCCGGGAGCGATGGGATGGCAGCTTGTGATGTTAACCCCTCTCTGGGCAGGGGGAAGGTGTCCCGGGGCTCAGTGATGGAAGGTTGGGGACTCATCGGGAGGAGAGGGACACAACATACTCACAAAGTCCAGAGATTCTGACACAGACAACAGGTAAACCAAAGTCTTGAATGCCCTGTAGCCGTTGTTGGAGCACGCTGGGTCCGTGCCCTTTTGGCGTTGCTGGTTGGTCTGAAGCCTTGTCCCTTGGCACTGTTTTTACTCTTTATGGATCCCTTTTGCCTGAAAGTACTCGGGTCCCGCTCACCCGCGTGGCTAGCAAAGTGAGCTTGCTCTCAGGGTTCACGCTTGGGATTTTCTGGATGGTTTTGAGAAGTCCTATCCCCCTCGTTGCAATAGTACGCAGATTTTGGAGCGGGTGAAGAACAGCTCGTGAAGACTCCGTCCTCGTCGGGTGAATTACTGAGCTGCGTAAAGCTACTTCCCAGCCTAGGGTCCACATACCCAGTCGTGCCCTGGTCCCTGCCCAGTTGTAGCACAAGGCCGCCGAACTGCCCTCCATGTCAGTACTGTGCCCCCTGTCACTACCTCCTGCGAACAGGGTTCCAGCTTCTTCTAGGCCAGGCCAACTTCTGGCACCTGGGACGGGTACAGGAGCCCAGCTCCGCAGCGTAACCTTTCACTGTCACTGCTGCACTCAAACTGACTACTGACTGACACTTCTGGCCCTCCTTCTACCATCCATACCATAGGGTTCATGCTTGGGATTTTCTGGATGGTTTTGGGAAGTCCTATTCCCCTCGTTGCGCTAGTACCCCGATTTTGTGTTCCAGAAATTTGTATTAAATTTTAAAGGGGAAATAATACAGGAAATAGAATGAATCATTAGCAGATGAATTAAAGCAAAAAAACAATATTTCCATAAAGCAGATTCCTAAGGAAGGAGTGGGTAGGATAAGGAATGGGGTAAGGGGATGGGAAAAACTTTAATAGGGAAGGGGGAGAAGAGGAGGGGAATGGAGGATCAAGGAGTATTCTTAAACATAGCTGAAAAAGCTTCAAATGTTGATTTCTGATTATGAATTAAACATAAGGAAACATAAACAAAGTCCACAAGTAAATAATAATAAAAAAAAGGGGGAAGAGAGAGATGATAAAGTAAGAAGAATAGAAAAGAAAAAGTAAAGAGAAAACATTGAAGAGAAGAGGTGCTTAGAAAGGACGAGGGAAAACTTCTGTCCAAGGCTGCCATCTACGGTAATAGGAAGAGAAAGTATTGTTTACAGTAGCATGACATATTTCAAAATTATGAAGGGATACTTTACCAATAATGTCTGTTTCGGAAGGTAATGTAGTTTTTCTGCAATTGGATGCTATAGCATTCTTCGTAACAAGGAATATGTGAATAGCAATAGGCCTAAAAGTAGGAGGAATTAGGTCTATCTCTAGAGCAAGAAGTGCCAGTTGTGGAGACAAATTAATTTTGCAATGTTTAATTTTGTCAACCAGAGTAGAAACATCATTCCAAAGGGGTCTCACTTTTGGACAATACCAGAAGATATGGAGAATATCCACTCTACATCCACAATTTCTCCGGTAATAGTGTGAATTTGCTGAAGAAATTTTGTTTAGTCTAACAGGTGTATAGTACCATCTGGAATAAAGTTTAAAATGCGATTCAAATAAATTGGTACATTCACTTGATTTATAAGCCCACTCAAGAATATCCTGCCAATTGGCTTCTGAGAAAGTCTTATTGAGATCTCTCTCCCAGTTATGAACATACAATGACTTTGCAAACTGCAGATCCTCATTAAAGAAATCATAAATATTCCTAGTTGTCCATCTGGATGAACTCTCTGGATTAAACATAAGAGAACCCACAGATGAATAAATAGAATATTTGTTTGCGAGTACCCCGATTTTGAAGCGGGTGGAGAACGGCTCGTGAAGACTCCGTCCTCGTCGGGTGAATTACTGGGCTACATAAAGCTACTTCCTAGCCTAGGATCCGCGTACCCCGTCGTGCCCTGGCCCCTGCCCGGTTGTAGCACAAGGCCGCCGAACTGCCCTCCGTGGCAGTACCGTGCCCCCTGTCACTACCCTCTGCGACCGGGGTTCCAGTCCCTTCCAGGCCCCAGGTCAACGTCTTTCACCTGGGACGGGTACAGGAGCCCAGCTCCGCAGCATGACCTTTCACTGTCACTGCTGCACTCAAACTGACTACTGACTGACACTTCTGGCCCTCCTTCTACTATCCCTCCATCTAGGCGGCCCTATTCCCCTCAGGCTGCCCAATGGGTGTCTGGTGGGTGTGGTGCAGAGTGTTCCTCAGGATTTGTGTATACCTGTTCTTAGCAACACCAAAGGGACAGGACCCGTAGCCAAGGAGGAGCGGGTACCATGCAGAAGGGCAGATTCCATGGCACCCTTGTGATGACCTGATAGGCCAGGGTGTCACATTCCCCCTTGATTAAACGTAGCTCGTCTGCGAGCTACAGGACACCAAGCATTTATTAAACTGTAGAAAAAGGGTTAACATAAATTACATTTACAACATTTATTGAACAGGTTCATCCCACATGGGGGAGGCACTTTCACTTAAACGTTGCAAAAATTAGAGTTCATCTGCCAACAGGGGGACGCTGCTGGTTTTGATGGCAGCGGGGACTCAACCTGCCCCGTTGCAGTCCCTTCCTGTGACAGTCCAGTCCCAACGTCCCGGATCCCAACAACCCGCCACCCAAACAACCTGTTCCCCCTGGAAACCTAAGGTGGGTCGTTGACCGGGTTAAGGTCTCGGGATGTGTCAGACGACTCTTGTGGGCACAGGAGGTGCAATTATGTACAAGACACAAATTTGTGTTTGTCACACCAGTCCTGTGACCGTGGTCCATATTTACTTAACCATTAAAATAACAAAGTAGTTGAAAAATCAACAAAGTCCATGTACCGGGTGTACACTTGTAGCAAATCTAGAGGAAAATCAGGTTACTTTTCCATTCAATTTAAAACTGTTTCATTAAAGCACTCATTTTCTAGCAGTTTCTATATGGAAAACAACAAACTATGAAAATAACAAAAGAAAGCACCGATACCTAACAATTCTATGGCATCGTTAACTTTTGCCCTGAGCAACCTGACAGCTGTTGCCCCTTGCGCCGTCCCCCACCGGGGCCTCCTGGTGACATCTGCCAGCATGCACTTCTCAAGGCCCTGATGGCCTCTCCTCTGGAACAAAGAGCGGGAAAGAAGTTCAACAAGGAGGGAGCAATCTACTTGCAGGAAACTCAGCTGCCACCTTCTATCAGGGACCCTGTTGTTGGCCCCCGACAGCCTCCTCATTTGAACACTGAGGACATTCAACAAAAGTGTCAGTCCGCGTAACTTTAGACATACAGGTTCCAGTACCTTTAATGCTGGGCACCTCCTGGACATATCCTTGCATAGTGCCCCGATAAACCACTGCGACGGATGGTATTGATATGGGGAGCCAGCACTCACAAAACAGATATTGCAATCTATAATGGTAGATTGCAATATCTGTTTTGTGAGAGCTGGCTCCCCATATCAATAACATTCGTCAACTGGGGTGGTCCATTTGGGTTTTTATGTGTTTTTTAATTTTTATTGAATAAATAAAGTATTTTTGAAACTTGATATGGGCTTGCTTGTTGTTAATCGTTGTTGGTTTCGCTACATTCAGGCACGCCCCCTTGGTTTTCTCCCAGCACTCTTTCGCACGCTGTGGCCCTCTGGGAACTACCAGTTCCTGTTTCAGGCTGAGGACTAAGAGTGGGGCTTTGGCTTCGCGTACTTTCCGAGAAAGGTGGTGTTTTTGGCGCGAAAAACAGCAGGAAAATAGCAGACGTCGCGGGAAAAAGGACTTGGGCTGCCGGACTTCAATTTTCAAGGCGCACGTCACCCAGGTAAGTGGGTCCTCCTTGCATCCTGTTCGTGATGCCAAGATTTTCGAGGTGTGCCGCCCCTGCGACAGCCGACGGGATGCTCGGATCCAGATCCACAGTGGCTTGAGGAGTCTCCGGACCCGAGGCAGGGTCTCTCGGCCTCTCGAAATGAAAAAGGGGGTTTATTTTTTACAAGGGGTGTAGAAAATAAAGTTTGTGACGCCACGCAGGGGTTGTGGTAATGTGGGATACCACCGCTGCTGCGTTTGGGGGAGCGCCCGGGAGCGATGGGATAGCAGCTTGTGATGTTAACCCCTCTCTGGGCAGGGGGAAGGTGTCCCGGGGCTCAGTGATGGAAGGTTGGGGACCCATCGGGAGGAGAGGGACACAACATACTGACAAAGTCCTGAGATTCTGACACAGACAACGGGTAAACCAAAGTCTTGAATGCCCTGTAGCCGTTGTTGGAGCACGCTGGGTCCGTGCCCTTTTGGCGTTGCTGTTGGTCTGAAGCCTTGTTCCCTGGCACTGTATTTACTCTTTGTGGATCCCTTTTGCCTGAAAGTACTCGGGTCCCGCTCACCCGCGTGGCTAGCGGAATGAGCTTGCTCTCAGGGTTCACGCTTGGGATTTTCTGGATGGTTTTGAGAAGTCCTATCCCCCTCGTTGCAATAGTACGCAGATTTTGGAGCGGGTGAAGAACAGCTCGTGAAGACTCCGTCCTCGTCGGGTGAATTACTGAGCTGCGTAAAGCTACTTCCCAGCCTAGGGTCCGCATACCCAGTCGTGCCCTGGTCCCTGCCCAGTTGTAGCACAAGGCCGCCGAACTGCCCTCCATGTCAGTACTGTGCCCCCTGTCACTACCCCATGCGAACAGGGTTCCAGCTTCTTCTAGGCCAGGCCAACTTCTGGCACCTGGGACGGGTACAGGAGCCCAGCTCCGCAGCGTAACCTTTCACTGTCACTGCTGCACTCAAACTGACTACTGACTGACACTTCTGGCCCTCCTTCTACCATCCCTCCATCTGGGCTGCCCTTTCCCCTCAGGCTGCCCAATGGGTGTCTGGTGGGTGTGGTGCAGAGTGTTCCTCAGGATTTGTGTATACATGTTCTTAGCAACACCAAAGGGACAGAACCCGTAACCAAGGAGGAGTGGGTATCATGCAGAAGGGCAGATTGCATGGCACCCTTGTGATGACCTGAGAGGCCAGGGCGTCACAAATACATAACCAGAACCACAATCAGAACATGAATACTTCACTAACTCCACTATCAGTACATGAATACATCACTAGAATCATCAGTATATGTGTACAGCACTAGAACAATGATAAATACATGAGAAACTCATCAGTACCACCATAAATACATAAATATATCATCCGTACATGAATGCAGCATCAGAATGATCAATTTTGCATGATTACAGCACCAAGCTTAAAGGGGTTGTCTCCTTTCAGAAAATTATCATCCATGAACGCAATTTTTAAAAAACAAACCATGCTTTACTCATTGTCTATGGGTCAACTGATGACTTTCCGATGCTGCTCCAGTGTCTGTAATTTGCAGCCAATCTTTGAGCTCTATCAGTGTAGATGAAATGCCCTATTGAGCTCAGTGATTGGCTGCCATCCTGTCAATGTGATGTCAGCTCTACAGTCAATTCCATACACTGATACTGGAGATTCAGCGCTGGATCTGGTGATAGCAAATAAAGCATGGTTTGTTTCATTTTCTTGCAATGTGCTGTCGGAGACCAGAATTTTCAGAAAGGGTACAACCACCTTAGTACAGTTATCAAATGCAATGTGAAATCAGCCCCTGTTATATTTATATGTATCGGTAAAAACGCACAATATGTCCTTAACAATGGTAAGGGGATACTGGGAGCTATTGTTTCCAACAATTATTGGACACACAGGAATGACAGTACTGTAAAGGGGCAGACAGTATAATATACCATCATTTAGATTCAGTTACCTTATAGGTTTCATCTCTGATTGAAGTCGTTCTCATCCCTTTTATCTCCAAGTGGTTCAGATGCTATACTGACTTTTTACACCCACAATTCTACTCTGCAAACTTCCATCTTGTCCAGCATTTCACACAACATCCTAACACAGCACCATTACAAATTATAATGTCTTATTATATGCTCTTGAATATAAGTAACTGTCCTGTTTTAAGGCTCTGATTAAATAACTGCCCATTACTGAGCTCTTTGCACAAAATATGACACCCACACTGTCCTCTTAAGGTATATGGCCACTAGAGACTTAATGGTTGTAGAGGGTACGACTACAACCAGGTCTCTGCAGGAGCATTTCCTGACGACATCTATGGCTATCTCAGTTGATATGCATCTGAAGATGCACATTCAGGTGATGTGAATTGTGGCACAGAGACCCACCCGATACATGCACCACAATAAATGCCTCCTGCCAACTAGAGTCCAGCAAGTGATATCGGCATGTTGCCCATAGCGGGCATGTCAATGTCAGCTACAGGTCTCTGCACCACCTACAGACGAGGACACTACATGACGATGTGGAAGTGGGTGAAGGTGAGAAAAAAATGTGGTGCTATGAGTTAGGGAGCAACGGCAGAATGAGGGACATATATACCAGCATGGGGGACATAAACCAGGAAGGGGCCCAAGATGGGGGACATATACCAGGATGGGGTCATATATACTAGTAAGGGGCTTAGGATGGGGGCATATATACCAGGATCGGGGACATACAGTATATACCAGGAAGGGGAAAATATATACCAGCAAGGGGCATTGAAGATTGACATATATACCAGAAAGAGGCCCAGGATGGTGGACATATATACTTGGAAAGCAGACATATACACCTGCAGAGGCCTATTATGTGGACATATTTATAGAAAGGGGCCCAAGAAAAAGGACATATTTACTGATATGGTCCCAGTATAAGGGACATATCTACCAGAAAGGGGCCTAGGATGGGAGACATACTCGTATAGTAGGATGGGGGATATATACTGTAAACCAGGATAAACCAGCAAAGAGTTTAGGACAAGGGACATGTATACCAGAATGGGAGACATAGGGGTACTTTACATGCTGCGACATCGCTACCGATATATCGTCGGGGTCACCTCATTAGTGATGCACATCCGGCACCGGTAGCGACATCGCAGCGTGTAACACTAATGAGTGCCGATCAACGATTGCAAAATCGTTCCAAAATGGTGATCGTTGACACGTCGTTCATTTCCTTAATATCGCTGCTGCCATCGTTATGATATTGTTCGTCGTTCCCGTGGCATCACACATCGCTATGTGTGAACGACGGACATCTCCTTACCTGTGTCCACCGGCAATGCAGAAGGAAGGAGGTGGGCGGGATGTTACGTCCCATTCATCTCCGCCCCTCCGCTTCTATTGGCCGGCGCTTAATGACGCCGCAGTGACGTCGCTATGATGCCGATCGCACCTCCCCCTTGAGGGAGGGATTGTTCGGTGGTCACAGCGACGTCGCTGACCAGGTATGTGCATGTGACGCTGCCGTAGCGATAATGTTCGCTACGGCAGCGATCACCAAATGTCACACGAGCGACGGGGGCATGTGCTATCGTGCTCGCTAGTAATCGCTAGCGATGTCGCAGCGTGTAAAGCACCCTATACACTACAGTTCAAAAGTTTGGGATCACCCAGACAATTTTACCTTTTCCATGAAAAATTATACTTTTATTTATCAAATGAGTTGCATAATGAATAGAAAATATAGTCCAGACATTGACTAGGTTAGAAATAATGATTTTCTCCTTCAAAGTTTGCTTTTGTCACAGAATGCTTCCTTTGCAGCAATTACAGCTCTGCAGACCTGGCATTCTAGCTGTTTATTTGATGAGGTAATCTGGAGATATTTCACCCCATGCTTACAAAATCTCCTCCCACAAGTTGGATTGGCTTGATGGGCACTTTTTGCGTACCATACGGTCAAGCTGCTCTCACAACAGCTCAATAGGGTTGAGATCTGGTGACTGGGCTGGCCACTCCATTATATTACATAGAATAACAGCTGTCTGCTTCTTCCCTAAATAGTTCATGCATAATTTGGAGGTGTGCTTTGGGTCATTGTCCTGTTGTAGGATGAAATTGGCTCCAATCAAGCGCTGTCCACAGGGTATGGCATGGCTTTGCAAAATGGAGTGATAGCCTTCCTTATTCAAAATCCCTTTTACCTTGCACAAATCTCCCACTTTACCAGCACCAAAGCAACCACAGGTCATCACATTACCTCCACCATGCTTGACAGATGGCGTCAGGCACTCTTCCAGCATCTTTTCAGTTGTTCTGCGTTTCACAAATGTTCTTCTGTGTTATTCAAACACCTCAAACTTCGATTCGTCTGTCCATAACACTTTTTCCAATCTTCCTCTGTCCAATGTCTGTGTTCTTTTGCCTATATTAATCTTTTCCTTTTATTAGCTAGTCTCAGATATGGCTTTTTCTTTTCCACTCTGCCCTGAAGGTCAGCATTCCGAAGTCGCCTCTTGACTGTAGATGTTGACATTGGCGTTTTGCGGGTACTATTTAATGAAGCTGCCAGTTGAGGACCTGTGAGGCGTCGATTTCTCAAACTAGTGACTCTAATGTACTTATCTTGTTGCTCAGTTGTGCAGTGGGGCCTCACATTTCTCTTTCTACTCTGGTTAGAGCCTGTTTGTGCTCTCCTCTGAAGGGAGTAGTACACACCGTTGTAGAAAATCTTTAGTTTCTTGGCAATTTCTCGCATGGATTATCCTTCATTTTTAAGAGCAAGAATAGACTGTTGAGTTTCACATGAAAGTTCTCTTTTTCAGGCCATTTTGAGAGTTTAATGGAACCAACAAATGTAATGCTCCAGATTCTCAACTAGCTCAAAGGAATATCAGTTTTATAGCTTCTCTAATCAGCAAAACTTTTTCAGCTGTACTAACATACTTTCACAAGGGTTTTCAAGGGACTTCTAAACATCCATTAGCGTTCTAACACAGTTAGCAAACACAATGTACCATTAGAACACTGTAGTGGTGATTGTTAGAAATGGTCCTCTATACACCTATGTAGATATTGCATTCAAAACCAGACGTTTGCAGATAGAATAGTCTGTTACCACATTAACAATGTATTGGGTGTATTTCTGTTTAATTTAATGTTAGCTTTATTGAAAAAAATGTGCTTTTCTTTCAAAAATTAGGAAATATCTAAGTGATCCTAAACTTTTGAACTGTAGTGAATATACTAGGAAGGGGCTCAGGATGGGGGACACATACTTGGAAGATGGGGACATATATACCAGGATGAAGAATATACACTGACAAGCAAAATGGTAACAATGTTTGCACTTTTTGACTTTTAAGCTCCATATCTTACCATCAAGTTTCGAACATAAGACTACCTTCATTTTATAGACAATCATCCTGGCTATTTCATACATAAATTTGACTTGCAACTATTTAGCATATGGCTTGTTATGCAGATTCTTGTCATGTCAGTGCATTGTTACTGTTTCGTTCCTAAAAATCTAAATCTTAATTTCGAATATTTTTTTCGTATTTAGTAAATCCACATTTGGCTTTTAACATTTGCCTGAATCCTTTTGGGCATGCACTCTATCAGATTCAAGCATGTCTTGACCGAAATCTGATCCCAGGTCTCTTTTCTCATGTTGGTGCATACTGGTCAATTCACTTGGGTATGTATACAGCTTTTTCTATAACTTTGCCCACAAGTGTTCGAGTGGGTTGAAGTCTGAAAACTGTGGGGTATAATCCAGTACCTGTGCTAAGGGGAGGAGCTTGTCAGTGCAGCAGGAGCTTTGGAGGAGGAAGGTTGTGCCTGGTTTGCTCCTGCTTCTACAGGACCACACCCATCCAGCCGCCTATCCTTTCCCTATGGTAGAGGCAGCGTGCCTGGGGGCAGTATGGAACCCCAGGCCCCCACCTCCTGGTTACCATTTGCGGGGGGTGGGGATGCGAAGACTATGGAGGAGCAGCCCAGACATTCTACAAGGATCAGGAAGCCAGTGATCCAGGACCCCAGCCAAAGGGATTCCAGCCTGATCGACACTGGCCCAAAGAACTCAAACCCAAGGAAGCCTGGCCCAGGATTCACCGGCAGTGGCAGCGGTCGAGGTAAGGGGGCACAGCCCACCCCTGGGAAATACTAGGCCACCGCAGAGCAGTGTTGGGGGGCTCTGGCCCCAGGAGAGGATACCCAGAAGGCTAGATTGTGGAGCTTATGGGCGTATGACGAGGGTTCGAATGGGTGACCCTGGATCCCGAGAGACCATCCTGAGGGCAGTAGCCTATGTGGATGATGTCACTGTTTTCATCTCCACGCAAGAGGAGGCAGGGATGGTGCTGTCGGAAGTAGACTGGTACTCGGAGGTTTCTAGATCCAAGATTAACTAGGATAGGTGTTTCACGTGGAATGCACATTCTTTAGTTTCGATAAGTAGTAAAATCCTCCCAATAGATGATGTTTGTAGTAACATCCATGGTGACCTGGTGATGGTACACTCCTTGGAGATCAATCGGCTGGGTGCATCGAGGGCCTCTCGCCTGTGGAGGAGCTTCTGTTTTACGTTGTACTAGCCGCTGGTGCTCTGATTTTTTTTCCTGGTGGTGGGCTAATTCTCTTCACCCTAGGTTTTTGTTTTGAAACTAAAATCTGCATGAGGTAAGGTTTACAAGCACTGAACTTGAGCTAAGTCTTACATTATTTTGCTTTATCGATTTGGCTCTCTTTGTTCTCTATGTTTATATATTTTGTCCTTGTCTGTTTTATTATTTTGTTTGTTGTACATAGTGTAGGGGTGTGTTTTTAGATTGGGTGGTGGGTTTTAAAGGGGGGACGGGGGTGTTGTGATGCATAAGGACTGGCGTGTCCGGCTCGGGGCCCCCTTATCTGGGGAGAAACTTTGGGGGGGACCTGACCCAAGCTCGGGAGGACTTTTCCCTTGGAACTTGGAACCTGGCCAGGCCGGAGGGTGATGGGTTTTAGTTAGCATTGCTATGTAGGATGATTTCATTTTAAAATTTAATAAAATAAAATAAATAAATAAAAATAAATAAATAAAAAAATGTTGGTGTTTGGTTATAGGGTATGCTTTGTATTATTTTGTATCATGTTTTATATTCTGTTTGTAAATACTGTATATATTGGTTGTGTTTCAATGATGGATTTTAAGTGCCAGGCGGGCAAGGTTCTGTTTTCATTTATTGTGGTGTTTTGAGTTTTGCGGACTCTGTAAATATGTTTTAATCTGTTTTGTACATACTACTTTTTATTAATAAAAAAAAAAAAAGATTTCTAGCATCTCTTCATTGTCATTTCTTCGCCAATCTCGATATATCCTTCTAGTCATTGTGCTACTGGAACACTACGTTGTCCTTTTCAGATCCATAGTATTCGAGTGTACAAAGCAACTCATCTTGTAGGATTCTCAAATATTGTTATTATTATTATTTATTATTATAGCGCCATCAATTCCATGGCGCTTTACATGTGAAAGGGGTGTACATAATAGGGACAAGTACAAAAATCATAAACAATACAAGACACAGACAGGTACAGGAGGATAGAGGTCCCTGCCCGTGAGGGCTCACAGTCTACAAGATATAGCTCAGCATTGAGACCACAATGGAAGTATCAATGCCTTTGGCTGTGAATCGTGCCCATATCATAAGGCACGATATATGCTCCATACCAGGATGGGGCATATATACCAGGATGGGGAACGTATTTACTAGAGTTGAGCGATGCTCGAGTCGAACGGTTCGCCAATTTCAAGTTCGAGTGATTTTGGGCGGTGTTCGAATCGTTCGACGAACTCGAACGATTTGCTTCAAGTTTGTCAGTTCGAGCTACCGTTCGAGAACGGTTCGACCACCAAAAGCGTGGCTTTTAACAGTAAGTATGTGCGCACGTTGCATATCTGCATGTGTCCTGAATCCCCAGCACAATCCCTCTCTCTTTCCTACTCACCGATCACGGGCACCTCGCTGCATGGCTGTCACAAATCTCCGGCGGATTTTCCTCTTTTGAAAATGGCTGCCGCTTCATTGTTCAATCAGGTCTTCCCTGCCATCTCCGCCCACCGGCGCCCACGATTGGTTGCAGTCAGACACGCCCCCACGATGAGTGACAGCTGTCTCACTGCAAGCAATCACAGCCGCTGGTGGGCGGGTCTATATCGTGCAGTAAAATAAGTAAATAAATAATAAATAAAAAAAAAATGCAGTTCCCCCAATTTTGATACCAGCCAAGATAAAGCCACACGGCTGGAGGCTGGTATTGTCAGGATGTGGAGCGCCACGTTATGGGGAGTCCACCACCTTAACAATATCAGCAGGCAGCCGCCGGGAATTGCCGCATCCAGTAGATGCGGCAGTCCCGGGACTCTATCCAGCTCATCCCGAATTGCCCTGGTGCAGTGGCAATCGAGGTAATAATGGGGTTAATCATGACAAGCGTCTCCCCGAGATATCTTCCATGATTAACCTGTAAGTGAAAGTAAATAAACACACAATGAAAAATCCTTTATTTGGAATAAAAGACAATAAAACACCTCAGTTACCTCTTTATTAATCCCCAAACAACAATCCAGGTCCAAAGTAATCCACACGACGCTTTCAGCTTTGCTACATGAAGATGACAGGGAGCACCGTAGAACACGAGCGCTCTGTGTCCTCTCCCCGCAGCACCTGAAGTGAGCCGCGTTGTCACCGGAGACGTCACTCTGCAATGCAGAGGTCAATACTACTAAATCTTCCTATGCTTCTGATTAGAAGCAATAGTTCAATGGTTAGAGCTACTGCCTAGGGAGCATTAGTTCACGAGTTCAAGTCCCGGCCGCCCCGGTAAAGAATTTAATTTATTTTTAATTCTAAATTATAATTATTATTTATTTATAATTATAATTTAATTTAATTTAATTATGCACTGAGGGGAGGAGCCAGACATCAGCTGTGAGCTGTGGGCCACACCTCTAAAATCGGAGCAGTTCATGGAATGAGGCTGCATTGCTCTCTCTTCTCTCTCTTTTCTCTCTCTTCTCTCTCTCTCATCTCTCTCTCTGTCTCTCTTTTTCTCTCTTTTTTTCTCTCTCTCTCTCGTTCTCTCTTTTTCTCTTTTTCTCTCTCTCTCGGTCTCTCTCTCTCTTTCTCTCTTTTTCTCTCTTTTGCTCTCTCGCTCTCTTTTTCTTTCTCTCTCTCTTTTTCTTTCTTTTGCTCTCTTTCTCTCTCTTTTTCTCTTTTTCTCTCTTTCTCTAACTTTTTCTCTCTTTTTCTCTCTTTCTTCCTCTTTCTCCTCTCTCTTCTCTCTCTCTCTTCTCGCCTCTTTTCTCCTCTTCTCTCTCCTCTCTCTCTCTTCTTTCTCCTCTTTCTCTTCTCTCTCTCCCCTCTCTCTTCTCTCTCTCTCTCCTCTCTCTCCTTTTTCTCTCCTCTCTCTCTTCTCTCCTCTTCTCTTCTCTCGTTCTTCTCTCTCCTCTCTCTCTACTCTCTCTCTTCTCTCTCTTTTCTCTCTCTCCCTATCTCTTCTCTCTCCTCTCTCTTCTCCCTCTCTCTTCTCTCTCTCTCCTCTCTCTCTTCTCTCTCTCTTCTCTCTCTCTGTCTCCCTCTCTCTTCTCTTTTCTCTCTCTTTTCTCTCTCCCTTTCTCTCTTCCCTTTTCTCTCTCTTTTCTCTATCTTTTTTCTCTTCTTTCTTTCTCTCAGACCTGGCGATGATCAGCTCATGTGGTCACCTGACGGAATCAGCTGACACTATAAGTCGAGCGGTGAGGCCGGCTTTTTTACCGCCGGCTGGCTAAACTATCAGCTGCTGACAGGAGTTTGCATAAAAGTGCGTAGTTTGTTTTGGGTTTTTTTTTGTTTGCACTGATGCATCAGCTGATTGTATAAAAGCCATTTATACAATCAGCTGCTGTGTCATGTGATTCAGGCCCTTCAACCTGACACATCATCTGATCGCTTTGCCTTCCAGCAAACCGATCAGATGATATTGGGTCTGGATTGAACGGCGTGGGACCCTTGACCCAGGATTACTGTGGAGGAGTGTTCTTTATTTCAATAAAGATGATCACTAATTGTGTTGTGTTTTATATCTAATAAAAATATTATATTTATAATATTTTTCTGTGTGTTGTGTTTTTTTTTTTATCTGTACTAGAAATTCATGGTGGCCATGTCTAATATTGGCATGGCACCATGAATTTCAGGCTTAGGGCCAGTTGATAATATACAGCTAGCCCTAACTCCATTATTATCCAGCGAGCCACCCATCACCAGGGCAGCTGGAAGAGTTGAATACAGCGCCAGAAGATGGCGCTTCTATGAAAGCGCCATTTTCTGGGGCGGCTGCGGACTGCAATTCGCTGCAGGGGTACCCAGAAAGCTTGGGCACCCTGCGCTGAAGATTCCAATCCCCAGCTGCCTAGTTGTACCTGGCTGCACCCAAAAATTGGGCGAAGCCCACATCATTTTTTTATTTTTTTTTTTTTAATTATTTCATGAAATTCATGAAATAATTTAAAAAAAAAAGGGCTTCCCTATATTTTTGGTTCCTAGCCGGGTACAAATAGGCATCTGGGGGTTGGGGGCAGCCCGTAGCTGCCTGCTGAACCTGGCTAGCATAGAAAAACATGGCTAAGCCCACTTAATTTTTTGGGGGGGCAAAAAACTCCTGCATACAGTCCTGGATGGAGTATGCTGAGCCTTGTAGTTTTGCAGCTGCTGTCTGTCTGTATGGAGGAGAGCAGACAGCAGCTGCAGAACTACAAGGCTCAGCATTCTCCATTCACTAGTGTATGCAGGAGAGCAGACAGTAGCTGCAGAACTACAAGGCGCAGCATGCTCCCTTCACTAGTGTATGCAGGAGAGCAGACAGCAGCTGCAGAACTACAAGGCTTAGCATACTCCATCCAGGACTGTATGCAGGAGTTTTTTTCCCCCAAAAAAATGACGTGGGCTTCGCCATATTTTGGTATGCTAGCCAGGTAAAGCAGGCAGGTATGGCTGTCCCCAACCCCCAGCTGCCTATTTGTACCCGGCTGGGAACTAAAAAAATAGGGAAGCCCTTTTTTTAATTCTTTCAGAATTTCATGAAATAATTTTAAAAAAAATCGACATGGGCTTCGCCCCATTTTTGTGTCCAGCCAGGTACAACTAGGCAGCTGGGGATTGTAATCCGCATCACAGGTTAGCCCGAGCTTCCTGGGCCCCTCTGCTTTCATAGAAGCGCCATCATCTGGCGCTGTATCCAACTCTTTCAGCAGCCCTGAAGCTGCGTGGCTTGCTGGGTAATAATGGGTTAAGGCAGAGACTACCTACCTGTTGTTTTAAAATTATTATACTTTATTGATATGCATTAAAAACCAAAACAAAAAACAAACATGTGTGGACTAAAATTTCTTGAATGCCGTGGAGGTTACTGTGAACCCGATTCAAAAAACTTTGAGACCAAATTAGCCCAGACCACGAGTATATGTAGTCAGAAGAAGGTGGAAGTTGGGGGGGGGAATTCCCTCTCCTCTCATCCTACAAATGTATTACTGCCTGCCAATGGAGTGCATCCTAATGTAAACGATGCCCCCATTCCTCGGCGGCTCTCCCTCTTCTGATCCTCACTCTTGTGTCAGGTCACTGGGGTCTCAAGTAAGACAATTACTCTTATCACTAAGGGCTCACAGCAATAAATAGTGAACACCTACCACTCTTAGGCTATGTGCGCACTTTGCTTTTTACCTGCTTTTTACCTGCTTTTTTGCTGCTTTTTCAACTGCAGCATTTAATGCCAAAATGGTTGTGTTCTGCTTTTCAAGCAAAGTCTATGGGAATTTGGGTTTCTTGTCCGCACTATGCAGTTCAAACTGCAGCCTTTTTGTTGCAGAACTTTGGTCAAAAACTCAGCTTTGCAGGGCAAAACCCAAATGGCAAAAACATGACAATTGTTTTTGCCATTTGAGTTTTGCCCTGCAAAGCTGAGTTTTTGACCAAAGTTCTGCAACAAAAAGGCTGCAGTTTGAACTGCAAAGTGCGGACAAGAAAACCAAATTCCCATAGACTTTGCTTGAAAAGCAGAACACATCCATTTTGGCATTAAACGCTGCAGTTGAAAAAGCAGGTAAAAAGCAGGTAAAAAGCAAAGTGCGCACATAGCCTTAGACTCAGTGCACATTACTATCTTGACCCAAATGCAGATAATTCAATACGTAGTAATATTAATCCATATCTCATATAGGGGGGGGTGGGAGATGAAAAATATACCTAGTCACCTTACCCCTACTTAGCAATGGAGTACACCCTTAGTTTCCTGGTGCCCCCACTCCTCGGCGGCTTGCCCTTATAGACCCTCAACTCCCTCTCAATTTATTCGGGACTGGGTTATTAAAATATGGAACAGAAGATCGTAAATCCTTTATCTGTCATGTTAGGGAGTGCTCTGGAAACATATAATTTTCTCAAAAATTCCATCTCACTCAGTGCACATTAATAACTTGACCAAAATGCAGACAATTAAATAAATTTGATATTAATCCATATCTCATAAAAGGGATTTTTTAATAATAAAAGTCCCTAAACAGCTGGCCCCTGCCTGGCAATGGAGTACACCCTTAATTTTCTGGTGCCCCCATTCCTCGGCGGCTCGCCCTTATAAACCCTCAACTCCCTCTTAATTTATTCGGGATTTGGTTTTTGAGATATGGAACAATAAATCATCAATCACTTATCTGTCATATTGGGGAGTGCTCTGGAGACATATCATTTTTTAAAAAAATCTTATCTCGACGCGTTTCTCTCCGCCCTGATTATGGATGGAGTTCATCAGGAGATTTTGACAAAGAGCATAATAGCCTCCTTGGATGTGTCACCTTCAAGGATCAAAGTTTATACTGAGCTATCTTTATATGGCAAATGTCAGTTGTACCACGTTTGAAATTGTTAATTAAACGAAGTTAAAAAAAAGTTTATACCACTTTGATCCTTGAAGGTGACACATCCAAGGAGGCTATTATGCTCTTTGTCAGCGGTAAGTATGAGAGAGGGACGCTCACTTCTGTCACTCGGGGGATTAGCGGTCACTGGTGAATCCTTCACAGGTGACCGCTAATCAGTACGCGGCACACAGACAGAGCCGCGGTATGACAATGAAGTCGGGTGAAGTTCACCCGAGTTCATTCTCATCGCGCAACTCTGTCTGCTGTAAGCCGACATGTATCAACGACATTGTGCAACACACAAACGGACATTCCACACGGACATTCCACGTACACATACACGGGCATTTTACACACAAACACGGACATTTTACACGTACACACGGCTCGCATACGCCATCACACGGATGCCATACGTACCGGAGAAACGCCCCAAAAAAAAGGAACACGGACCTGAAAAACGGACCGTGTCACACGGACGTTTTTTTTTGCGGAAGTGTGTTTTAGGCCACAAGGAGGGGGCCCAGGATTGGGGACATATATACTAGGATGGGGGATATGTATACCAGGATGAGGGACATATATAAAAGGAAGGGGCCCAGAATTGGGGTCATATATGACAGAATGGCAGAAATATATATCTGGAAGGGGCCCAGACCGGAGGCATATACAGTACAGGCCAAAAGTTTGAATACAACTTCTCATTCAAAGAGTTTTCTTTATTTTCATGACTCTGAAAATTGTAGATTCACATTGACTGTATCAAAACTATGAATTAACACATGTGGAATGAAATACTTAACAAAAAAGTGTGAAGCAACTGAAAATATGTCTTATATTCTAGGTTCTTCAAAGTAGCCACCTTTTGCTCTGATTACTGCTTTGCACACTCTTGGCATTCTCTTGATGAGCTTCAAGAGGTAGCAAGCAGCCCATCACAATACTGTCCCCCCACATTCTGCTCCATATCTATACTGTCTACAGCATGCTGCCTTCTCCTCATACTGTCAACACACATTCTGTTCCTCTCCATCTGTCCCCCACAAGCTGAATTTCTCCATACTGTCCCCTACAAACTGTCCGTCTCCATACTATTCCCTATATGCTGCCCCTCTCCATATTGTCCAACACAAGCTTCCTTCTTTCCCTACTGTCGCCCACAAGCTGCTCTCTCTATACTGTTCATTACATGCTGCTCCCTTCTCATACTGCCCACCCACATGCTGTCCTTCTCTATATTGTTGTTCACAAGCTTAACTTGTACATACTGTCCCCTGCAAACTGCCCCTTTCCATACTATCTCCTATATGCTGACCCTCTCCATATTTTCCAACATAAGCTGCGCCTCTTCATACCATCCCCTACATGCTGAATGTTGGCACGTTGGGTCGGGAGCGCATGAGTGCTCCTACTCTGGCTCTGCAGTGTTTTGTGTTCAATTACATTTGTGTCTGTAGGATGCGAGAGGGGAGTCTGGTATCTATTACTTTGAGACTCATTGCCCTTCTTTTAATGCAATTGTTTTAGAAAAAAAACATCATTGTATGCATCATGGTTGTGTGTTTTTGGTCTATTTGTATCTCATTAGAATGAAAAGATATACTGGAAGCTGTGTAAATAAATACATTATACATTGCAACTTTGTAGAATCTATAGAAATGACTAAAATATACATTCAAAAACTGGCATATTCCTGGACACATAACAAATCTGGCTTGTTCACAAGTCATATATTCATAAAATTCTTAACTAAAGTCATATCCATACAAATTGGAGGGATCTGCCAAAGATCTGAGTTACCAAACACTCAGGAGTCTGCTTATGCGGGGAGTAATTCAGCCTTGTTGAATTCTTACAGCCAATTCTATTGTTTTTCTCTAAATAGGCAGTGCGAGGAGCATCTGGCAGCTTTTCATCTATCCCAGCGTACATGTATGTTTGTCCTAGCCACATGCATAATAGTGTAAAAATTAATTGTTACTCTCAATCAACAATTAACGTCCTAATTTTATTACCAATAGCCTCTTGTAACAGAAATTCAATCGCTCTTTTGTAATTATGGCACAGATCAAACAACTGTGCAGTGTCAAAAAGCATAGCAGACCTTTATATCTAGATATCAGCAGTGGTGTTTGGTCAAAGATACTATCTTATCTATAAAGGTATCTGTTACATATTAGATTAGTTTGGCTGTTTTTTCTTTGAATGGGAACCTGTCAAAAGGTTTTTGCCCCAAAAGAGCCAACACTACTTGACAGTTCTCTTTCTGCTGTAGAAAATCAATGTGTCCTTTTGCTAAAAAAAATAAGTTTAATCTCACTGTTATGAGCTACGTTGATGAGATGGATTCTCTTAGCCACAGGTCAAGGTGAACAGCGTGGACTGGAAGCGAGATGCAGCTCAAAGGACAGAACATAGATCAGTGAGGACCAGGGTTGTAGGGTATGCAGGATGGACAAACAAAGATGAAAGCATCAGATGCTGCTGAAGTCACATACTGGCATGGCAGAAAAGTACAAGCTGTCCAGAACTTGTAGCAGGAATATAGTAATAGCAAAGACATATGCAATCAAATTCATGCAGAGATTTGGTTAACAGCAGAAATGCATGTAGCCAGAAACTTGAAACATAGATACAGTTAACCACCAAATAGCAGTGATGTATTAGCAAACTAATAACTTGTTTGCAGAGATATGGTACCAACCTAAATAGCAGAAATGAATTGGAGAACTGTTAACTTGTTTTCAGAGATGAAGTACACACTTAAATAGCACAAATGTATTGGCAAAGTGGTAACATGCTTGCAGTGATTTTTCACCTTGATAGCAGAGACTAATGTGTGAATAACAACTAAATCAGTTGAAAGAAGTTGATCATTAAGAATCTTGATTGCATAATGATACGTTTGGACAACACCTAGATAAAACGTGGATAGTACCATGGAAGTCAGGAGTAGCAGAGGAAATACCTAGACACTTGCCTGGAACTGAGCCAAGTGTAAAGGGGGCTTTACACGCTGCGACATCGCTAATGCGGAGTCGTTGGGGTCACGGAATTTGTGACGCACATCCGGCCGCATTAGCGATGCCGTTGCGTGTGACACCGATGAGCGATTTTGCATCGTTGCAGAAACGTGCAAAATCGCTAATCAGCGACATGGGGGTCCATTCTTAAAAATCGTTACTGCAGCAGTAACGAAGTTGTTCCTCGTTCCTGTGGCAGCACACATCGCTCCGTGTGACGCTGCAGGAACGAGGAAGCTCTCCTTACCTGCCTCCCGGCCGCTATGCGGTAGGAAGGAGGTGGGCGGGATGTTACGTCCCGCTCATCTCCGCCCCTCCGCTGATATTGGGTGGCGGTTCAGTGACGCTTCAGTGACATCGCTGTGACGCTGCACGGACTGCCCCCTTAGAAAGGAGGCGGTTCGCAGGTCACAGCGACGTCGCCGGACAGGTAAGTATGTGTGACGGCTCTGGGCGATGTTGTGCGGCACGAGCAGCGATTTGCCCGTGTCGCGCAACAGATGGGGGCAGGTACCCACACTAGCGATATCGGGACCGATATCGCAGTGTGTAAAGTAGCCTTAAGAAGAAGCAATCTAATGGTAAACATGTGGTAACTGAGAACCCTGCTTTCTAATTCTTATGCACATATGGGTGTCTGAACCACCCTTGAATAGTCTTAGATGTTGAGTCAGGCCTCAAAGATGCTTTATGTGTTACTGTTATGGACTAATATAGAGGGAGCTGGCTACAGGAGAAGGGAGCAAGGCCTGACTCTAGACCAGTGGTCCCCAACACAGACATTAAGAATAACAAGAATTTTATAATCACCTTCTCCAGCGACGCTCTCTCCGGTCTCTGCTGGCTGCTGCTTCAGAGCCAGCTAATTACTGGCATGCATATTCATATATGCAGCCAGAGCCAACCCGGAAGTAGCTGCAGGGGGCAGAAACACAGCAGAGCCGAGGAGTTCAGCACCATGGACAGCAGGAGTGGAGACAGGTGAGTTTATCGCCATGTGCAATCATGGAGTACGGATCATGGATTGCACATGGATACCCACGTGTGCCGTGAATCCCAAACCATGGAGGGACATATGTGTTTTTTACATGTCAGTGAAAAAGTCTGTGTTTTTCACTGATGTGTGAAACAGGCCTAAGAGAGGGTCGCGAGCCACATTCAGCTCTGAGAGACTGTCGCGAGTCACATCCAGCTCCTGACTCTTTCACAACAGTGACACCCAGAAGCCCCCATTACCAATATGACAGTCAAAAATATCCCACTGAACTCACACCAAGGCAGTATACCAATATCCAGGGGTTCCCACAATACCCCTATTCAGTGATCTCCCAACAAGCACTCCGGCCACATTGTCACATCTAGATTCAAGTATCTCCTCTGACATGTAGTATAATCCTGTCTCCAGTTTATCATTCTAAATTATCTCTAAACCCTATAAGGCCAAAATATGGGCATCCAGAACTGCTTGGAGGGCTATTCACATAATTCACTGTTTGGAAACCTGCTCTTCATAGTGGTTTGCTAGACCAGGTGGTAATGCAACAAGCTGACAGGCAGCCTCAAGCCACACATCATGGGCTCGCATGCCACATGTGGCTCCCAAGCCACAGGTTGGTACCCTGATTTAAAGTTGGGATTGGTGTGTAACACATTGTTGAGTGGATAGATCACAGTCTTGATCAAACAGGTCAAGAAAGAGATTCTGCAGAGTCAAATCTGTCCAAAAGTATAGGGCACATGCCTTCAGCAGGCATTAAGTTCAGTTTTTAGCAAAATGACTCATCAAGGACGGCAGGAAGAGAACTATGAGGTACTAGTGGTGGGATAATAATTACTAATTTTTCTAAAAGATTTTCCCTAAATAAAATAGTTGATGTTATTTCCTTAGTTCACCAATAATACAAATAATTTAGATATCCTGGAGACCAATTTAAGCCAATAAGTTTTTTATATTCTAACATGGAAGTAATTATGCGTATAGAAATGGAAATGACATTATTGCAGCACTCAAAGTGTCATACTTTATGTGGCATAGATAGCCTTCCTTGGCATAAAATGGCAATGTCATACTTTTTTTTTTCCAGTAGTGTGGCATTGTCTGTATTCATACAGCTAAAGGAAAATTGGTTATCTTGGTTTACAGCTTTTGGTATCCTATAATGTCAAGTAGCTATTTTAACATTGGATTACAAATTACATTATGAGGCTGAAGTAATAGAAATGTAGAAAGATTTGTTTTGACATGCAACTCTCTGCAACACTCTCCTTTTTACGTTACTTTTTACTGTTAGGAATTATTTAGGATGCAATTCCTTCTTTAATACTAACTCCATATCGCTAGCTGCAAAAGATTCTCTCAAAAGCTCAGCTAGACAAACAGACAAGCATATTTAAAAAAGACAGCTATAACACAATAAACTAGACACAATTGTATTGAAATTGCTTGCGCCATTAGATATAAACGTAATCCAATACCGCCACCCAGTGCTTGGTTTACATACAGCAGCCTAAAGAAAATGCCGTAATACGCGATAAATCATGCACTGCTGCAAAATACAGAAATGTAACAACCCATTTTCCAGTTGTAAAGTTTTGTGTGTGCATGTATTACCCGCGCAGTGTTTGATGACACTCCTGAACAAATGGTGTCCCTACTGACATCCACATAAAAACACCAAATGTCAAATGGTAGACGGGAATCTGGCTGCTGTTGGTGAAATCTATGATAGAATTTGCAAAAAAAAACAATGATTGTAATTATCACAACATTGGCTGAAAAATCTATAGTCAGTGTCCATAACCTTAGCATTGTCCTTTACGTGAGAATAACCTGCCATTCAAGCAAATGACATCCCCATGAATATTAAAGGGAACTTGTCAGGTGCAGTATGCACCCAGAACCATGAGCAGATCTGGGTGCATATTACTAATCCCTGCCGAACTGAACTGTCACTGTATCTAGTAGCATAGATAAAGAGATTTTTGGAAAAATTATTTCTAAAGATCCTTTATAATATGCTAATGAGGCCAGGGAAGAGTCATGAGGGTGCTCACTCCCTTGGCTAGTCGGCTGCCATAACATGTTAGCACGCCCCTTTGGGCATGCAAATGAATGCACAGAGTCAGAGACATGGTCGCGCTCACCTCTGCTGCCACCGCTGGTTTTCAGTTCAATACGCATGATCAGAACATTCCAGGACTTTCGGTCATGTGCACTACACCAGTTTGAAGCCAGGACACATACACCCGGCTTCATAGTGCACATGACGGGAAGTCTGGGAATCATGTGCACTGAGCCGAAATCTAGCGTTGAGTGTGGTGTCAGCAGAGAGCAGTGAGACTGCCATGCCTCTGATGCTGGGTATTCATTAGCATGTTAGTACACACACAGGAGCATGGTTACATGCTAAGGAGGCCAACTAGCCAAGGGAACTAACGCCCTTTTTTAACTAGTGGCCTCATTAGCATATTATCAAAAATCTTTAGAAATATTTTTTTTAAAGATCTCTTTATTTATGCTACTGTATGCAGGGACGGTTAGGAAGGGATTAGCAATATGCACCAAGAACTGCTCGTGGTTCTGGGTGCATATTGGACCTGACAGGTTGTCTTTAAGGTTTGCATTAATGCTGCAGTAATATAGCAAAATAGTCCTAAACCATCCAAGGGTATTGGAAAGACATTTAGCTTTAACCCCCATTCTGCATGACAGCTGCCACAATCCACAACTTGGTCATCTAAAGTGAGACCTTATTAAAGCATCTGAAATAGACCTTACACATAAAGGCTTACGAACGATATCAACGTGATTGTGTTATTTCCCTTCCCATTCCCAATTGTTAGGCTCCGCTATCACATTAAATCTTAATTAATTTTACGATCACAGCATCTCCACAAATTTGCTCTACAATTTTGGTCAGAACAGTTTCTCAGTCGATAAAATAAATGCAGCCGGAGGAAAAATGCTTTTCACTTTGCCGAGAAATTGAAATGGAGCTTTTGGTTTCGCATTCATTTGTCAGTTCCTTCAGACTCGGCTCAGGTCTTTGATTATGGAAATGACTGGTTTATTCTTTATTCTAGAGAGTGTCACGCGCAGTCATATCTCATATCTGACACCGCTAAATGACAATATGATGGGATCAATTCAATTTAGTCTCTGGCTGCTGATGGTAAAACATTCATGTTTCCAGTGTCTGAGGCAGTGGAACAATTACTGATTCCAATTCATTACACAGAAGTCATTATGGGATGTTGCAAAACGAGCAGCCATACTCACTTACAAGGATTTCTGTGCACAGAGACTCCGGCATAGTAATCATATTAGGGATATTTTACCGCTCTATTAAGCTTATATCCATATGGTTGCAGAACTGCAAATCAGACCATTAAACCTGAACTAATTGAAACACAATCAGTTAATGGATGTGTTGGGGAACAAAGGCAGATGCATGGTATGTCTGCGTATGGAGATAACACACATGCCCACTAGTTTATACCATTGGGCTTATTCAAGATGAGCAGAGTGCTCAAGCATGTGTCTACATGATCGCAATACAAAGTACACTTATATTAGTGTGTTGCTATACACTTGGCCAAATGTGCTGATTTTCTAAACTTAGATACTCCATCTGTGATAGCATTTATAGGTCTTATGTTTCAGCCTATCTTTTAACATTCATAAATTATGAATGTTATGGTCTTTTAACATGACAGCCGTCTGTATTGTGTTTACACAGTCGTAAATGATTTCATTCAGTTACTAATTTAATGCAATTCTTCTATGTATATTTTAGACTCAGTTGGGTTCGGCCCAGATTGTTAAAATGACTTCACTCACATTTGCCAAAGTAGATGAAATCACGAGAGAATTTTTATGTCATTGTACAGCATCAAAGATTTATTAAGTCAGTTTGCTTTAGACATTTTCTAGCTCGAGGGTTACATTGACATTTTGAACTACTCCCGAAAGATGCAATTAATCTTAAAGGGGTATTTTGCAATCTAAGACAAATATAGCATATCGAAAGTGTATGCCATTAATGTCTGAAGCCCGCTTTACAAGCTGCAATGTATCTTACAATGTGTCGGCGGGGTCACGTCGTAAGTGACGCACATCCGGCATTGTAAGGTACATTGCAGTGTGTGACAGGTACGTGCGATTGCGATTGAATGGTAACACGTTCATCGCATACACATCACTCCTGTCTCTGGAATTGCAAGTCAGATTGTTCATCGTACCTGGGGTAGCACACATTGCAGTGTGTGACACCCCGGGAATGATGAACAGATCTTACCAGCGTCCTGCGGCTCCCGGCCAGCAATGCGGAAGGAAAGAGGTGGGCGGGATGTTTACGTCCCGCTCAGCTCCACCCCCTCCGCTTCTATTGGCCAGCTGCCGCGTGACGTCGATGGGACGCCGAACGTCCCTCCTACTCCAGGAAGTGGACGTTCGCCGCCCACATCGAGGTCGTATGGACGGATAAGTATGTGTGACGGGGGGTTACTCATATGTGCGGCACGTTCAACAAATTGAACGTGCTGCACATACGATGGAAGCGTTGAAATCGCATACGCTATCGTATGCGAAATTGCAACGTGTAAAGCGGGCTTGATAAGTGCAGATTGTATAAGTGAAATAGGCTACAGGATGTCCACCTATCAGAGGAGTAGGGGTCCTCTTTGTTTACACCCATCAGCAGCCCAAAGAGAAGACCATGCATGCTTGTGGCTTCCTACATTGTAGATTATAGTTGTTCTGTTAACAAACTAGCACAACCTCCCTAAAGTACAAGGGTATGAGCCATAGTTGACCTTTAAATCATATTGTCAGACCCATTATCCTAATACATGAGAGTTAAACAGTGCACCATATATGTACTAATGCTGTGCACTCTTCTTCTCCATGACATGGAAGCTAAATGGGAGCAGTGACACAGAGACATGTATTTAAGAGGTTAGGGTCCTCAAAGGATGGCATAGCATGCCCATGTGGTCATAGACAACAGGGTGTGGCCATTAGGCTGCAAGTTACGCATCCAGTTTTAGACTACACTGGAAGGTTGTTGTAGATTATAATGATTAGGTACTTATAGAAAGGAAAGATGTCTCAGGATTCATTTTTGAAGGTCAGGCTTGGAAGATTTTGTAATATCAGAAAAAAAGCCTAAATCATAATGTCCATAAAAAAATGGGTGCGAGTATTTGGCAAATGGGAAATTGCTGATCTCCAATATTTTAGGAGAACATAATAGTAATCAGCTTAGTGAATTTACAAATGAATTAAAGAAAATAGATGCCGTTCCTTGAAATTGTGTTGTCCAATGCTTCTCTGTGCAAACGGTAAATGAACCATTGGAAAGATCAATAGATCAATTGTTGTTCTGTACAAGGCAAGCAGCAAAGTGGGCTGTAGTACTATTTGAACTACAGTGTTATTAGTCACCATTATTGGAGAGTAAAAGCTCAGCTATTTTTTCCATTAAATGATTGTTAAACTTAGTCAATTGAGGGTCCTTTTATATATAAAGATAATTGACCAATATCAATCTAATCAGACCAACATTGGTTTTACTTGGTGAGTGATAATTGCCGATCTATTTGATTGAAATCTGTCTCATCTTCAAGAAAGCTAATCCGACATGTGTTAAAGTTTGTTTGCCAGGGACAATGATTGTAGTTTGTAAAGAGTAGAGATGAGCGAATTTGTCCGATAAAGGTTCGTCAATCTCAAATTCAGAACGAACCTTGGCAGGTTCAGCTCGGGCGCGGAAATCCAAACACTTTTCCCAAATGTCGTCAATGTTAAGTTTTGTTTGCTAACTGTTTGCGGCTTTTCTAATACTTTACTATTACTTGGCTACAAAAGTGGTGCTACATGAAGAGCGAGGGAAAGTGTTTGATGAGGGCAGAGGGTGAGGAGAGGTCAGAGGAGCGGTGGACTTTTTTTTTACACTTAACTCCATGTGTGGATTTTCCAGAAGCCAATCAGGAAGGCATAGATGTCGCCTGCACCCCGCAGCTAATCGACTTGCATTGCTACAGAGCTCATTCATTCTACCAGTTAACCGGTTGATATGTGATGTGCAGACATGGTGGAATTCCACTCTGTATATGTTGCAGTGACTGTGGCAGCAGCGATGAGCCCTTGTGCAGTATGTCATGATGCATAGCCTGAGTCAGCGAAGTCCAGTCATGGGGCAAACCTTGCTGCAGAGTGGGCACCGATGATGGATCTCTGCACCCTTCTGCAGAGTTTCAAAATGGCTACTAAGATGGTTCGCGCTGATGATGTCTTGATGAGCATCACTAACCTGGCCATCTTCATGCTGGAGCAGAGTTTGAATATTCTGCGGGAGGAGGTGGTGGTTACAGAGCAAGAGGAGGAAGCACAGGAGGAGGCGGAATGGATACCAATACCTCTAAGGTCTGGACTGCTATTGCGCAAGGGAGGCAAGGGAGGTTTGAGTACAGTGTTCAAGGGGGGTTCATGGCACCAGACAAACTGTTATTGGAAGTGTAGAAGCCCAGGAAAAAATGGAGGAAGATGAGGAGGAAGAGGTGATCGGCACTGAAAAATCAGGGGATGAAGATGATATTGATCCCCTTTCTGGTATCTGTGGATGGTGGGAGGGGATGGAGGAAGCAAACTTGAGTGCTACCCTGCCACCAACACACCATCAACTTGGACCTCACAGAAGCGCGAGACACATGATTCCAGAATTGTTGATTTAAATTGTTGGATTAGAAATGGTGCTAACTCTTTGGTTGCCACTCTGTTAGATTCACGGTACAAGAGTAAATTTTGCCAGATGCTTCCCCCCTGGAAATAGACACGCACATCATGGAGTATGGAATCAAGCTTGTGCACAATTTTATCAATTGCATCACAGTTCTTTACGCCAGACATCGGGAATGTTGACTCGTCATTGCAGAACATTAGCAGCAGCAACAGTTTAAGTAGCAGAAGCTATTTCTACAATTTGTGGAACACATATTTTACACCATCTCTTGCACCAGCAAAGCAGAATACAAGTCTGACATATAGTGAACAACTGGAGAAGTTGGTGCAAGAGTATATTAAGCTAAATATCGAGGCCATCAGGTGTCGCTCAGACCCTTTTGCATTTTGGGCTTCAAAAATGGAAGAGTGGCCTGACACGCCTTGGAGGTTTTGTGATGCCCAGCAGCCAGCGTTCTCTCAGAATGTGTCTTCAACGCTGATGATGGTGTCCTGATGGATAAGTGCATCCAGCTATCCCCTGAAAGTGTAGACCTCCTAATTTTCATCAAGATGAACAAGTCATGGATCTCAAATGACTTTTCCACCTCAGTTGCAGACTGTGCAGACTAGACAATGTTGTACTTTTCAGTGTGCTGCATTGATATTGTGTTATTGCAGTCTGTGACACCTTTGTCATGGCTTCTGTTGCTACTGCTGCTGACGTTACTAACAAGTGCCTTGGTGCAACAATTAAGCGGTGTGTCCACCACTGTTACTTTTACACCTTGGCTTTTTTATGTATGAAGCACTTACTATTCCTCTTATTCTTCCTCCTATTGCTTCCTCCTGAGTCATGACAAGCCTATTTTTTTTAAATGGAGACGCTTATCCAGGTCTCCTTGTTGTGTCTTGCCTGTAATGGTAGGGGCCTCAGAGCAAGATGCCTACACCTGTCACTCATCCACCTACCTCTTGATTTGAAATATGTAAATGCAGGGCCACAACCTTCGTGGTGCATGGTCCATGACAGACTGCTGTGAAGACACTATGGGTACTCTAGGTCAATTGAAGAAACTGTCCTGGTATCTGCCCCTAATTTTTGTAAATATGGAGACTTCTAGTTGGGTCTCCAAGTTGTGTCTTGTCTGTAGTAGCAGGGGTCTCAGAGCAAGATGTCTACACCTGTCACTCATCCACCTACATCTCGTTTTGAAAAATGTGCATGCTGGAACACCACCTGTGTGATGCATGCCCCATGCCAGACTGCTGTGAAAAGACACTGTGGGTACTCTGTAGCAATTAATGAAACTGTCCAGGTTTCTGCCCCTAATTTTTGAAAATATGGAGTCTTCTAGTTGAGTCTCCAAGTTGTGTCTTGTCTGTAGTGGCAGTGGTCCCAGAGCAAGATGCATACACCTGTCACTCATTCACTTACCTCTTCATTTAAAAAATGTAAATGCTGGAGCACACTTTGTATGGTGCATGGCCCTTGCCAGACTTCTGTGAAAAGACACTCTTTGTCTTTTGGGGCAATTGATGAAACTGTCCTGGTGTCTTCCCCTTATTTTTGGAATTATGGAAACTCCTAGTTGGGTATCCAAGTTTTGTCTTGTCTGTAGTGACAGGGTTCTCGAAGCAACATCCCTACTCCTGTCACTCATCAAATATTTCTTATGTTAATAGTCTAGGAAGTTAATGGCTGTGCCACAACAGTGTGGCTCCACTTTAAAATGTTTTGAGCTTTTTCAATAGCTTTTGTCCCCCCTAAAGATGTTGGCTATGCCTTTTCTGTTGCCTCCCATTGAATTCATTGGGTTTGTCCAGGTTCATCAAACCATTCTGCTAACACAGGCGAGCGCAGCGATTTGAAGCCGAACCGAGACTCGGCCAGTTCACTCATCTCTAATAAAGAGCATCTGAAAGACTCAATTAGGAATCAGATTTTAGATTTGAATGCTGTCAACGTAGATCCTTCTGCAAGGGTGTCTTACCAGGATCCTCAGTCTAGAATTGGTGCTGGAGAGCATACATTAAAATATATCACACTACCAGGGGTGTAACTACCGCAGTCGCAGAGGTCGTGACTGCGAACGGGCCCGGCAGCTTAGGGTCCCGCTCTGCAGATCAGCAGGCAGCTCCTTTCTGTGAGAGGAGCTGTGCTGTTCTGGCGCAGACCACGCGGCCGCTATATGACCCGGTGCCACCGCTGACAACGGGTCCCCCTGCTTGTTGTCAGCGGCGGTGGCACCGGCCCCCGTCTCCCATCATCACACACAGCAACAATGAAGCGTGGAGCAGCCCGTGCAGCTCCAAACTCTATCATTCTCCCTCTGTGAGAGGATGCCAACCGCAGCTGCAGGGGAACAGCGAGAGGTGAGGATGGAGCAGCGGGGCAAAAGGAGATGTGAGGACAGCAGTGGGGGAACGAGGAGAGAGGTAAGAACTTGTTGGGATTTTTTTGTTTGTCTTTTTTAAAAAAAAATCAGTGCGTACACGGGGCCGGGGGCCGGGGAGCATGGGGGGCTGCCAGCATTATACATGGAGCATGGGGGCTGCCAGCATTATAAATAGAGAATGGGGGCTGCCAGTAATATACATGGAGCATTGGGGGCTGGCTGCATTATACATGGAGCATGGGGAGCTGGCTGCATTATACATGGAGCATGGGGGGCTGGCTGCATTATACATGGAGCATGGGGAGCTGGCTACATTATACATGGAGCATGGGGGCCTGCCAGCATTATACATGGAGCATGGGGGGCTGTATTATACATGGAGCATTGGTGGTCTGGCTGCATTATACATGGAGTATGGGGGGCTGGCTGCATCATACATGGAGCATGGGGGGCTGGCTGCATTATACATGGAGCATGGGGGGCTGGCTGCATTATACATGGAGCATGGGGGGCTGGCTGTATTATACATGGAGCATGGGAAGCTGGCTGCATTATACATGGGGGATGGCTGCATCATACATGGAGGCCTGGGGTGAATTATAATATAGGAAACCAAAAGAAAAAAACTCCTAAAAAAATGACTTTATTAGTATTAAATATTAAAATCTATGAGTATAAAACAAAGTTGCTTTTACATAGTCATTATATAGACTGGTTAATTATGGTGGGTGTAAAAGGGTGATAGATACGATTAGTGAGGATAGTGCTAGTTGTTTGCTATTCTACATAGTAGCCGGCACTATGGGACCTGCAGTATTTTGAATGCAGCCAGCTACTGTATACTGGACGACTGACCCTATTATGGGCCACTGACGTCACGCTCTGGTTGCCGGTATCCTTGGATCTTTAAGAAACAAGCCTCGGATCAGATATTCCCCTGATGAACCCCTAAGAAAAATATAGGGGGGAAACGCGTCGGGATATACGGGATATACTACTGGATGGTCCCAGCAGATAAGTTATCCCTGCTGGGATTCTAAAAAAAAAATTTTCATTGATCTGAGATTCATATCATATCGGGATATACGGGATATACTACTGAATGGTCCCAGCAGATAAGTTATCCCTGCTGGGATTCTAAAAAAATTGTTTTCATTGATCTGAGATTCATATCATATCTATTATATTGCTGGAACATACTTGTGTACGGCTGAATAATGACCTGTGACTAACTGCACTATCTATTTCCCTTGGTGGTGGGTCTCCCGGTTGCAACTGACGAGCTGCAGGGAGAAAATAGGGAGAGACGACGAGGAGCGGGGGGTACCCAACAACGTATGGTGCACCTCCGCTGGTAGGTAGGTGAAAGGGAGGGATAGATAGTTTGTCCCCAATCTTCCTACAATTCATTCTAAAAAACTACTTGAGTAAGAAGCACAACTACTATAGTTGTCCCTACCTTGAGAATAGCAAACAACTAGCACTATCCTCACTTATCGTATCTATCACCCTTTTACACCCACCATAATTAACAAGTCTATATAATGACTATGTAAAAGCAACTTTGTTTTATACTCATAGATTTTAATATTTAATACTAATAAAGTCATTTTTTTAGGAGTTTTTTTTTTGGTTTCCTGCATTATTACTCCTACTCTATATTATTTTTGGTTATAAGTGAATTATAATATATGGAGGACTTTGGGGCACACTATAATATATGGAGGACTATGGGGTGAATTGTAATATATGGAGAACTATGGGAAATGCATTATAATACATGGAGGACTATGGAGCTGCATTCTAATATATGAAGGGTTATGTGGGACAGTATAGAAGGCTATGTGGGGCCAATATAGTATTTGGAGAACTATATAAAAGGGGGGACAAAGCTACAAGCAGGGGATGGGAACGTTTTGTGCTGAGGGAAAAGGGCTCTTTCCCTCAGCACCCAGCTTTCCCATGCTCTGCTGTACATCCCGGAGGGATATCTGGCTAGTTTCTGTGTAGAGATTCCTAACAGAGGCTCCACAGACTTTTTTGATTTGCATACATCTCTCCGCACCCAGCTTTCCCATGCTCTGATATGGAAACGCTGGGTGCTGAGGGAAAGATGTATAGCAGAGCATGGGGAAGCTGGGTGCCGAGGACAAGATGGATATTGAAACATAGGAAAGCTGGGTGCTGATAGAGGGATTTCAGATCATGAAAAATATGGGTTCAGAGGGAAAGAGCCAACTGTTTTCATCATTATCCTGTACATCGAGTGTCAGTGTCATTGTCCTGTATGCCAAGTGTCAGTGTACGTAGAGGGGGGGCCCAGGTCCGAACTTTGCACCGGGGCTCATCAAACTCTAGTTACGCCATTGCACATTACCATTTCTTAACTGTCTGAAACAGAACTTAGCTTGTAGATTGTAGAATACTCAGCAGATTGTTGCATAATCTCTAGTATCAGTTAACATGTAGTTACCTGTTACTAGTCTCTAGTAACATGCTTACTGCAAGTAATGGGTAAATCATCAGATCACAGATGCAGCAGATGCAAGTTAAATGACCCACATCAGATTGCAATCTAATGTGAACAGCCATGGATAACAGTTCACAATACTTACAGAGAACAAAAACTTAACCAGCAGGGCTTTTTTAGCAGACTTTGCAAATTGTTGAAGTCAACAGAGTCTGAAGAGATGATAGCAACAGAAAAAATTGCATGGTCGCAAACTCCAAACAAATGGCATCTTAACATATCACAGTTTCAATCATCTAACATATAGAAGTGACAAAGTGGGCCATAAAAGGATTTGGGTGATGATGTCACAGAGAAACACCAGGTCACTTGGGAGACCTGAGGTGGAATACAACAATATGGTTGGTTTTCCATGTCACTAATATAAGAACCTCATGTGGGAAGGATTTCCGTTAGATTTAAAAACATTACTAATAGGAATGATGTTGGCTTCTGAGCCTGGGCTCAAGTCTAGAATCAAATTAATCTCAAGACATTTGATGAGGCTGTGGTCAGGATTTGTGTAAACCAATAAACTACATATACACTAAATATGAAAAACAGCAGTTATGGATAAAGATTTCTGCATGGAGGACATTATCATTCTTCTAGCATCTTCCAAAGCATGATTCATCCATCAGATAACCAGATGGTATATCATTATTTATCTCGCTGGAAACTACATTTCTGCTACTTGAAAGCCCTGTGGTAGTGTGCTATACACCATTACACCATTATATTGCACATTGTGACCTCAGGCTTAAAAGCAGCTGCTCAGTTGTAAATACCAACTCACAAAGCTTGAAAAGAATAGAATCTAGTAGTAAGTGCGGCAACCAAATACAACCAATTTGTATATACAAGTGATTACTAAAAATAGTAGAATTGATTTGCATTTTTCTTATGCAAGAGCTGATAAATGCCAAGAACAAATCCGATTCAAAGAAAAAGAAGCCTTTCACAAAACCTATCCCGGCTTTGTCCTAATATTTGATCCCATTCTTGTGTATAAATTTATAGTTCCCATATAGAGCCACATCATGAGCCATACATGCAGTCTCGATCACATTTTGAAGAATCATTTGACAATCTTTGAACCCCATCTTATGAAAGCTGACATTTTGCTTCTTCAAATGTTTACTTTCCACTAACTGTACTTACAAATTTTAGAATAGATGGGGCAATAATAGAAAAAAAATAATTTGCTGAAAAAGATGTACCCTATAGAGGTGTTAAAATTACTAAGTTCTCCAATGACTCAAAGACCCAATCCAAATGTACCTGACTATGCATATTGCATGTGTTACATCTGTGTTTGAGCTCGCCCCTACTTCTTCTGTCACTGGGTGGTGTCACACCTGCTACACCAATGCGATCTAGTTAGGCAATAGGATAGCTGCGACTTGTGGTTCCACCCGTCCATGGAGTAAGTGGGTTAATGCACAGTGCTAATTAGAGATGAGCGAACCGGTTCCGGTTCGGCTCGAGGCCGGTTCGCCGAACGGGGGTCCCGTTCGAGTTCGGTTCGTCGAACGTTCGACGAACCAAACTCGAACGTATAGGCTATAATGGGAGGCAATCACAAACACATAAAAATGCATTATAAATGTACACAAACAGTTAATAAACATTGCCATAACACTTACCGGTCCCCGCGATCCCTTCTGCACTCTGTCTCCTGCCGCTATTCCATCCGATGATCGCTTAATCCTCCCGGTGACCTGCACTGCCAGCAGAGATGCAGGACCTATCGTGACGTCAAAATAGCCATGTGACCAGTCACGTGGCTATTATCTCATTGGCTACAGACTGGTCACATGACTATGACGCGTCATGTAGGACCTGCGAGTGCATCTCTCCGGTACATGGTGCACATATGTGTATCGCCGTGTACCGGCGACATGCTCTAGCACACGGTTGACTCCCTGTTCCGTTAGGGACCGGCTGACACAGCCGGTCATTAACGGAGATCACCGTTGCCATAGCAACGCAGTTAGCGGTGACGTCACCGCTAACCGCGGCTCCGAGAGCACAGTTGCTATGATAACGTGTCTGTCAGCGTTACCGCTGTTACCGCTGACAGCCAGCACTGATCACTCACGGAGTGAAGGCTGCACGCTGCTTCCCGATTGTAGTGAGGATTGTAGTGAGGATGAGGTTCCCCAGCCCCAAGTGATGAGCTGGTGAACCTCATCCTCACTACAATCGTCACTACTACTACACTAGTGAGGATTGTAGTGAGGATGAGATGCCCCAACCCATGATGAGCTGGTGAACCTCATCCTCACTACAATCGTCACTACTACTACACTAGAAAGAAAGAAGACAGAAGAGCATGATCGTGGAGGGCTGACAGGGGGTAATAAAGATGGAGTCTCTAATGTGTCTGTGTATTTATTTCTATTAAAGTATTTTTTCTCTGTGTGGTGTTTTTTTTAACCCTTTATTGGAGATTCTTAATGGCCGGGTCAAACGTGCCTGACATTAAGAATCTCTGGCTTAATACTGGCTAGTAAAACAAAGCCAGTATTAACTCATGATTACCCAACAAGCCACCCGGCTCCAGGGCTGTTGGAAGAGTTGGATACAGCGCCAGATGATGGCGCTTCTATGAGAGCGCCATTTTCTGGGACGGCTGCGGACTGAAATCCGCAGCAGAGGCGCCCAGAAACCTCGGGCTAACCTGTGCTGCGGATTCCAATCCCCAGCTGCATAGTTGTACCCGGCTGGACACAAAAATGGGGCGAAGCCCACGTCATTTGTTTTTTTATTATTTCATGAAATAAGTGAAATAATTAAAAAAAAACGGGCTTCCCTATATTTTTGGTTCCCAGTCGGGTACAAATAGGCAACTGGGGGTTGGAGGCAGCCCGTGGCTGCCTGCTGTACCTGGCTAGCATACAAAAATATGGCGAAGCCCACGTCATTTTTTTGGTGGGCAAAAAACTTCTGCATACAGTCCTGGATGGAGTATGCTGAGCCTTGTAGTTCTGCAGCTGCTGTCTGCTCTTCTCCATACAGACAGACAGCAGCTGCAGAACTACAAGGCTCAGCATACTCCATCCAGGACTGTATGCAGAAGTTTTTTGCCCCCTGAAAATTATGTGGGCTTCGCCATATTTTTGTATGCTAGCCAGGTACAGCAGGCAGGTATGGCTGCCCCAAAACCCCCAGTTGCCTATTTGTACCCGGCTGGGAACCAAAAATAAAGGGAAGCCCTTTTTTATTATTTCATGAATTTCATGAAATAATTAGAAAACAAATGACGTAGGCTTCGCCCCATTTTTGTGTCCAGCCAGGTACAACTAGGCAGCTGGGGATTGGAATCCGCAGCACAGGTTGGCCTGAGCTTTCTGGGCCCCACTGCTGCGAATTGCAGTCTGCAGCCGCCTCAGAAAATGGCATTTTCATAGAAGCGCCATCTTCTGGCGCTGTATCCAACTCTTCCAGCACCTGCCTGCTATACCTGGCTAGCATACAAAAATATGGCGAAGCTCACGTCCTTTTTTTGTAGTTTTTTGGCAAAAAAAATAAAAAATGCTTCCCTGGATTTTCCATTGCCAGTGAAGGTAACACCAAGCAGTGGGGGTTAGCAGCCAGTAGCTGCTTGGATTACCCTTAGCTAGCAAAACAAAAAATGCAGCGGGAGCCCATATATATTTTTTTTAATTATTTATTTAAATAACTAAAAATAAAATGGGCTTCCCTGTATTTTGATTGCTGGACATCACAGTGCTGTATAAATAAATCTTTAAAAAAATGACGTAGCGCTCCGCGGTATTTTTGATTCTCAGCGCAGATAAAGCAGACAGCTATGGGTTGCCACCCCATCTGCCTGCCGTTACCTTGGTTGGCAATCAAAATACAGGGAAGCCCATTAATTTTTTCTATTTAAAAAATAGTTAAAAAAAAAATGACGTTGGGTCCCCCCATTTTTGATAGCCAGCTAGGGTAAAGCAGACGGCTGTAGCCTGAAAACCACAGCTGGCAGCTTTACCGTGGTTGGGGATCCAATGTGGAGGTCCCCTCAGGCTCTTTTTTATAATTATTTTATAAATATTAATAATTACACAATAAAAGTAGGGTCCCCCCCAAATTGGATCACCAGCCAAGGTAAAGCGGACAGCTGTGGTCTGGTATTCTCAGGGTGGGAAGGTCCATAGTTATTGGGCCTTCACATCCTAAAAATAGCAGGCTGCAGGCACCCCAGACGTGGCGCATCCACTAGATGCGCCAATCCTGGCGCTTCACCCCAGCTCATCCCGTGCCCTGGTGCAGTGGCAAACGGGGTAATAAATCGGGTTGATACTAGCTGTAAAGTCACCTGAGATCAAGCCCAGCAGTTTGTGATGTCATGGCGTCTATTAGATACCCAACATCATAAACTGTCAGTACTAACAAAAACAAAAAATCGACAAAAGAAATTTATTTGAAAAAACAGTCCCCAAAACATTTCCTCTTTCACCAATTTATTGTAAGAAAAAAAATAAAGGGGTCCCACGACGACTCTGGACCGTCTAGAATATGGGGGGGAGACACTCAGGGAACGTATCCCCCATTTTCTAGGAGTGCGGACCCTTCATGTGAGGAGTGTGGGTGCAATGAATCTGCACTCACTCTCCCCGGGTCCACAGCAGCAGAGTCCATGTCATAATGGTTGCTACCAAAGCTGCAATGCTCTGCTCATGAGGTAAGGGCATGCCTAATCAGGAGAACTACTGTAGAGGAAGCTCTGCTCACTGGTATATAGGTGCTCAGAGGTAATAATAGATAAAATTAGTGAGTAACCTCGGCACTCTAAATCTCCCAGACTAAGTCAGTAAGTCACAACGGATAGTAATGCAAAATCACTCTTTATTGGTCCGTATTAAGAAAAAAAAATTTTCATAAGCATATATGTTTTTGTCCAAAACAAGTTACAAATGACGTTTCGGCCTGAGCCTTCGTCAGATTGGACTTATCTGCATATAATCATGAAAAATGACAATAATCAGTATCACATAAGAGTGAGAGAACAATAACAAACTCGAACAATGTAGAGATACAATTGGGATGCAGCAAAAAAATTGCAACACAGCAAGAAATGAAACACATGATACAAATGTCATAATACAGTACAAGGACAATATAGTAATGACAAATATGGGGTCAGAGTAGGCTTAGACAGCTCTGGTACGAAAGAGATGTCAATCATAAAGTAACATGTGCAGTAGGTGTAGAGCTACAGTATGCATGGCAGAGCTAATGGGTAGACCGACCATAGAAAAAGAACGGAGAAAAAGTGGAGAAAAAGTGGAGAAAAAGTGGAGAAAAAGTGGAGCACCCTTTGGTGCCTTTCATGTGGCACTAAGGGGTGCTTAGCTTTGTATTTAGCCAAAAAAATGAAAAAAAAATGACGTAGGGTTCCCCCTAGTTTTGTAGCCAGCTAGGGTAAAGCAGACGGCTGCAGCCTGCAGACCACAGCTGGCAACCTCACCTTGGCTGTTAATCCAAAACTGAGGGCACCCCACGCTATTATTTTAAATTAAATAAATAATTTAAAAAAAAAACACGTAGGGGTCCCCCAAAATTGGATCACCAGCCAAGGTAAAGCAGACAGCTGGGGCCTGATATTCTCAGACTAGGGAGGTCCATGGTTATTGGACTCTCCCCAGCCTAAAAATAGCAGGCCGCAGCCGCCCCAGAAGTGGCGCATCCATTAGATGCGCCAATCCTGGTGCTTCGCCCCGGCTCATCCCGCGCCCTGGTGCGGTGGCAAACGGGGTAATATATGGGGTTAATACCAGATGTGTAATGTCACCTGGCATCAAGCCCTGGGGTTGGTGAGGTCACGCGTCTATCAGATACCCGACATCACCAACCCAGTCAGTAATAAAAGAAAATAGACGACAAACACATTTTTATTTGAAAAAACACTCCCCAAAACATTCCCTCTTTAACCAATTTATTAGAATGAAAAACAAATCCAGGTCTGCTGTAATCCAAGGGGTTGCCATGACGATCCACACTGTCCCAGTCAATGAAGAGTAGGATGTTCCCCATTGGCTGGGAGAGCAGTGCAGTGACCTGAGCTAACATCAATGGGTCAGCCCAGGTCACTGCAGGGGGGTGACAAGTGCTGCTGTCAGCGAGGTACATTACCTGCGCTGATCTCCAGCACACTGACAGCCCCTGTCACTGAGTTCAATGACCGGCGCCTTCACACCAAGTATCACGAGAGGCCCGTGACGTCACCGCTAGTCAGTCTCGGGTCGGAAGCGAGAGGTGATGTGACAAGCGGCGGCCATGGAGGACAGTGACAGCGCTGAGGTCGGGATGGCGGGACTTCATCACCGCAGGTAAGCCGAGCGGGACCATGTGTGTGTGTGTGTGTACATGCCGCGGGCAGGAGGGGGCGGAGCGAGCTGAGCGGGGAAGTGTGAGCTTCCTGCACGTAACTAAGATAAACATCGGGTTACTAACCAAAGCGCTTTGCTTGGATACCCGATGTTTATCTTTGTTACCAGCTTGTGGCAGGCTGCCAGCGATGGCTCCTGCACACTGTAGCTGTAAAAAGCCCTGATTTTTGCTGCTAGAACCGTTCTCGAACGTATCTAGAACTATCGAGCTTTTGCAAAAAGCTCGAGTTCTAGTTCGATCTCGAACAGCCCCCAAAATCACTCGAGCTTAGAACTGGAGAACCGCGAACCGTGAACCGCGCTCAACTCTAGTGCTAATCAGTAATAATTATCTCTCTGCTGCTTAGCTTGGGCAGGGCTACACTATATTTAAACTCCCTAGCAATATACTCCTATCTGCCAGTTATAAATGTACTAGAAATAGGCCCGATGCTATCGCATCGGGAGTGCCGGGAGTGCGGTGAGATGAACATCTGTGAATGCTTAGTGGTGGTGACAGGAGCAGTGGACATGTGTCACACTGATTGCGCTTTCCAACATATCTATTGTATTTTATCCCTCTGCATTTGTGTATTGTATTTGTTTCATCATTTGACCTCTTTCACCCCTGTGCATGGTCTCTTCCTAGTTGTGTGCTGTATATTGGTATCTGGTGTTGTGTTTCTTGAGCTGTGTTCACTATGTGGTGTCTCCCCTGAGTGTTATGTGTGTGTGTTTACACTATGTGTGTGTGTGTGTATATATATATATATATATATATATATATATATATATATATTTTTTTTTTTTCTCTCTCTTTCTCTTTCACACACACAGCTTTGCTATATACTCAGCTCTAACACACACACACACACACACAGCTTTGCTATACATTCAGCACCAATACACATACAGCTCTTCTATACACTTAGCTCTAACACACACAGTTCTGCTACTCATCTCTAACACACACAGTTCTGCTATACACTCAGCTCTAACACACAGCTGTGCTACACACTCAGCTCTAACACGCACACACACAGCTCTGCTATGCACTCAGCTCTAACACACACAGTCTGCTATACACTCAGCTCTAACACACACACAGCTCTACTATACACTCAGCTCTAACACACACAGCTCTGCTATACACTCAGCTCTAACACACAAAGCTCTGCTATACACTCAGCTCTAACACACACACACACACACAAAGCTCTGCTAAGCTCAAATCCACTACAATCAAGATACAACCATGTGCTCACAGGACCTGTGTGAAGTTACCATCATGTGATCAGTCAAAAGATCAGAAGCAGCTGCTCCAGGGGACTCTGCTCTGTATCTGCCTCTGTATCTGCAGGACTCTGCTGTGAGGGAGTATGAAGCGGAGCCGTGTGTGTACTGTGGAAGGGGCGGGGCTAATTGTGTAATGTGCGGGGGGTGGAGCCGGGGGTGTATTGTGCGGGGTGGAGCGGAGCCGTGTGTGTAATGTACGGGGGGAGCTGAACCGCACGTGTAATGTGGGGGGGCGGAGCCATGTGTATAATGTGGTGGGGACAGAGGCAAGCATATAATGTGGAGGGGGCGGTGCCGCGAGTGGAAGCTGCGGTGACGTTCCAACTGCGCCTGTGCAACTGACAGTGGTGCGGTGCATGAAGGAATAGGGTTACAGAAACTGGAGATTTTGTATGTAGATTTTGAACATGGTCCACCTCTTAGTACATACATACTGCTTGATTCTACATAGTTTGCAATTATTAGGCAAGAAAATGTAAGTTCTCCCATCTCATCTGTTTATTTTTATCTGTTAAAGTGAGAACAGTGCAAGACAATTCAATATGTACAAAAATACATTTAAAAAACTGTTAGTGACAAATATAGCCATCCTTCTTTTTAACCCCTTAACGACCTTGGACGTACTGAGTACGTCATGGTGACATGTTGCTAAACGACCCATGACGTACTCAGTACGTCCTGGCGAAATCGCGGTCCCGGAGCCCCGGGGAGTGAAATTTGTTTACTTAAACGGTAGATTCGGGAAGGAGGGGACCTCTGCCTGACCTCAGGAGGGGTGGTGCCTCCTCCCCGAACCTACAGAGGCTGTGATTGGCTGACGAACGCCGCTCAGCCAATTACAGTCACTGTAATGTGTCAGCCATTGAAAATGGCTGACACATTGAAATCCAGCCATAATCAGTGCTGCTGTAGCACTGATGACTGGCTGGAGCTGGGTGATCAATGCTTCACCCGCCCCCAGCTCTGATTGGAGAGACCGGCCTTGTGACCGATCTCTCCCAATCACTGTGGATCTTGTGCCGGTGACCTGCATGTGACCGCTACCCTCAGCTTCACTCCGTCCGTGAAAGCTGATGAGAGCGGTCGCTGTAGTTGCCCATCGGTAAGTTATAGCCCCCCCCCCGATCCACCGCTGCTCCCCGCCGATCCACCGCTGCTCCCCGCCGATCCACCGCTGCTCCCCGCCGATCCACCGCTGCTCCCCGCCGATCCACCGCTGCTCCCCGCCGATCCACCGCTGCTGCCCGCCGATCCATCGCTGCTGCCCGCCGATCCACCGCTGCTGCCCGCCGATCCACCGCTGCTGCCCGCCGATCCACCGCTGCTGCCCGCCGATCCACCGCTGCTGCGCTGTCCCTGCCCGCCACGACGCTATTCCCGCCGCTGTCCCTGCCCGCCACGCCGCTGTTCCCGCCTTGTCCCTGGCCGCCACGCCGCTATTCCCGCCTCTGTCCCTGCCCGCCACGCCGCTTTACACGCCGCTGTCCCCGCCGCCACCGTCCCCTTTCAGTCGCACCCACCTTTTTCAGCCGCCGCTGCACCCGATCGGCCGCCGCCTCCATCGGCTACCACTGCACCTAATCGGCTGCCGCCTTCCATGTGCTGCCTCCACTCCCCCGCTCCATGTGCTGCCTCCGCTCCATGTGCTGCCTCCGCTCCATGTGCTGCCTCCCCTCCATGTGCTGCCTCCCCTCCATGTGCTGCCTCCGCTCCATGTGCTGCCTCCCCTCCACGTGCTGCCTCCCCTCCATGTGCTGCCCCCCCTCCATGTGCTGCCCCCCCTCCATGTGCTGCCCCCCCTCCATGTGCTGCCCCCCCTCCATGTGCTGCCTCCCCTCCATGTGCTGCCTCCCCTCCATGTGCTGCCTCCGCTCCATGTGCTGCCTCCGCTCCATGTGCTGCCTCCCCTCCCCTCCATGTGCTGCCTCCCCTCCATGTGCTGCCTCCGCTCCATGTGCTGCCTCCGCTCCATGTGCTGCCTCCGCTCCATGTGCTGCCTCCATGTGCTGCCTCCTCTCCCCCCTCCCTCCATGTGCTGCCTCCTCTCCCCCCTCCCTCCATGTGCTGCCTCCTCTCCCCCCTCCCTCCATGTGCTGCCTCCTCTCCCCCCTCCCTCCATGTGCTGCCTCCTCTCCCCCCCTCCCTCCATGTGCTGCCTCCTCTCCCCCCTCCCTCCATGTGCTGCCTCCTCTCCCCCCTCCCTCCATGTGCTGCCTCCTCTCTCCCCTCCCTCCATGTGCTGCCTCCCCTCCCCCCTCCCTCCATGTGCTGCCTCCCCTCCCCCCTCCCTCCATGTGCTGCCTCCCCTCCCCCCTCCCTCCATGTGCTGCCTTCCCCCCCTCCCTCCATGTGCTGCCTTCCCCCCCTCCATGTGCCATCGCTCTCTCCCATCAGACTCTGCCCCCCTCCCTGATCTGCTGCCTGCTCTCTCCCATCCTTTTCACCCTCCTTCATCTGCTGCCTTTTCTGTCTGCTGTGATCCTGCTGCCTAGATCCATCCTGTAAGGTAGCTATCCCCAATCTCACCTCCCACCCCCCCATCCTCCGCCGCTCCTCCATCCGCTGCGCCCTTTCCCATCCTCCATCAGCTGCGCCTTTTCTCATCTGCCGCTCCTCCATCCGCTTCGCCTTTTCTCATCTGCCGCTCCTCCATCCGCTGCGCCTTTTCTCATCTGCCGCTCCTCCATCCGCTGCGCCTTTTCTCATCTGCCGCTCCTCCATCCGCTGCGCCTTTTCTCATCTGCCGCTCCTCCATCCGCTGCGCCTTTTCTCATCTGCCGCTCCTCCATCCGCTGCGCCTTTTCTCATCTGCCGCTCCTCCATCCGCTGCGCCTTTTCCCATCCTCTGCCGCTCCTCCATCCGCTCCTTCATCCGCTGCGCCTTTTCCCATCCTCTGCCACTCCTCCATCCGCTGCGCCTTTTCCCAGCCACCATCCGCTGCGCCCTTTCTCATCTGCCGCTCCTCCATCCGCTTCGCCTTTTCTCATCTGCCGCTCCTCCATCCGCTGCGCCTTTTCTCATCTGCCGCTCCTCCATCCGCTGCGCCTTTTCTCATCTGCCGCTCCTCCATCCGCTGCGCCTTTTCTCATCTGCCGCTCCTCCATCCGCTGCGCCTTTTCTCATCTGCCGCTCCTCCATCCGCTGCGCCTTTTCTCATCTGCCGCTCCTCCATCCGCTGCGCCTTTTCCCATCCTCTGCCGCTCCTCCATCCGCTCCTTCATCCGCTGCGCCTTTTCCCATCCTCTGCCACTCCTCCATCCGCTGCGCCTTTTCCCAGCCACCATCCGCTGCGCCCTTTCTCATCTGCCGCCCCTCCATCCGCTGCCGTGCCCTCTTGCATCGCATTATCCAGCGCAGTTGCTTGCTTCCAGACTGGAGTGGATGATGCGATGCGAGACTCGTGCATTGCTCTCACGTTTGGCACTGGTCTTAGTGGCAGGCGCTCATTTTTTTTTTTTTTTTTTTTTAACTGATGTCTATTTTTTATTTCGCCAAACTAATTTTTTTTGTATGGGGGGGGTCTAGTTTCCAAAATGGGATCACATGTGGGGGAGCTCCATTGTTTAGGCACCTCAGGGGGTCTCCAAATGAAACATTGCGTCTGCTAATAATTCCAATCAATTTTACTGTGAAATGGCGCTCCTTCTCTTCTGAGCCCCGCCGTATGCCTAAACAATTGATTTCCACCACATATGAGGTATCGTCGTACTCAGGAGAAATTGCACAATACATTTTATGGTGCATTTTTTCCTGATACTCTTGTGGGAAAAAAAACTACCTGTTTGAAAAAACAATTTTGTGGTAAAAAAAAGAATAAAATATTTTCACGGCTGAACATTACAAACGTTTGTGAAGCCTCCAGGGGTTCAAAGTGCTCACTAAACAGCTAGATAAATTCCATGAGGGGTCTAGTTTCCAAAATGGGGTCAATTGTGGGGGAGCTCCATTGTTTAGGCACTTCAGGGGGGTCTCCAAACGCAACATGGCGTCCGCTAATAATTCCAACCAATTTTGCTGTGAAATGGCGCTCCTTGCCTTCCGAGTCCTGCCGTGCGCCCAAACATTTGATTTCCACCACATATGGGGTATCTGCGTACTCAGGAGAAAATGCACAATACATTTTATGGTGCATTTTTTCCTGATACCCTTGTGATAAAAAAAGCTACCTGGTTGAAGCAACAGTTTTGTGGTAAAAAAATTTTTTTTTTCTTTTCACGGCTCAACGTTATAAACTTCTGTGAAGCCCCCAGGGGTTCAAAGTGCACATCAAACATCTAGAAAAAATATTTGAGGGCTCTAGTTTCCAAAATGGGGTCATTTGTGGGGGAGCTCCATTGTTTAGGCACCTCAGGGAGTCTTCAAACCCGACATGGTGTCCGCTAATGAGTGCAGCTAATTTTGCACTCAAAAATTCAAATGGCGCTCCTTGCCTTCCGAGTCCTGCTGTGTGCCCAAACATTTGATTTCCACCACATATGGGGTATCTGCGTACTCAGGAGAAAATGCTCAATACATTTTATGATGCATTTTTCCTGATACCCTTGTGAAAATACTAATTTTTATGGCTAAAGTAACATTTTTGTGTTAAAGTAAAATTTTCATTTTTTCGTCTACATTGCTTTGGTTGCTGTGAAGCTCCTAAAGGGTTAATAAACTTCTTGGATGTGGTTTTGAGCAGAGTGAGGGGTGCAGATTTTAGAATTGGGTCACTTTTGGGTATTTTCTGTCGCCTAGGTCTCTCAAATCACTCCAAATGTGATGTGGTACCTAAAAAATGTTTTTTTGTAAATTTTGTTGGAAAAATGAGAAATTGGTGATGAACTTTGAACCCTTCTAGCTTCCTAACGGAAATTTTTTTTTTCCAAAAATTGCGCTGGTGTAAAGTAGACATGTGGGAAATGTTATTTAGTAACTTTTTTGTGTGACATATCTCTCAGATTTATGGGCATAAAATTTCAAATTTTGAAAATTACAAAATTTTCAAAATTTTCGCCAAATTTCCGAAATTTTAACAAATAAACGCAAAACATATCGGCCTAAATTTACCACTGACATGAAGTACAATATGTCACGAAAAAACAATCTCAGAATCGCCAGGATCCGTTGAAGTGTTCCAGAGTTATAACCTGTCAAAGTGACACTGGTCAAAATTGCAAAAAATGGCCGGGTCTTTAAGGTGAAAACAGGCTGGGGGCTGAAGGGGTTAATAATATGTGAGCAAGGATGGTTGACCTTAGGGAGATCAACATCCACCACTGCGGAGACACCATCACGTGTTTCTCAACGCAGTTATTCTAGAGCAATGCCCCCTGGGAAATATTCAAAGCAAGAAGGCCTGCGGAGACACCATCACATGTTTCTCAACGCTGGCAGGAAACTAGCCAGGTCTTTCACCGGGAAGGAACAACCACGGGAAGGGCAGTCTCCAGTCAAGGAGACCACCTATGCCAAACATGGTATCCATCCACAGACAGCCGTTTCGGGGTATTTGCCCCTCATCAGTGTGGAGTAGGAATCTGGCTAGTGGGACATGTTTGGCATAGGTGGTCTCCTTGACTGGAGACTGCCCTTCCCGTGGTTGTTCCTTCCCGGTGAAAGACCTGGCTAGTTTCCTGCCAGCGTTGAGAAACATGTGATGGTGTCTCCGCAGGCCTTCTTGCTTTGAATATTTCCCAGGGGGCATTGCTCTAGAATCACTGCGTTGAGAAACACGTGATGGTGTCTCCGCAGTGGTGGATGTTGATCTCCCTAAGGTCAACCATCCTTGCTCATGTAAGGGGTAGTCGGACCCCTGGTAGTGAAGGAGCGTTTTTTCCCCCCTGAAAACGCCACAGTAGTATGGTGGCAAATTGTAAATGTTGATGGTAAAATGTTACCTGTCATAAACTGTTTCCCCACTAGGTGCCAGTGTAGAGCAGTGGTTCCCCTGGTAACAGTGGCAGGGAAGGAAGGGGCAGGGCAGCCTAGGTGGGGAAGGAAGGGTTCTGAATGCAGAGTCGAGTGTGCAGTGAGATGTGAGAGGCGAGCAAGCTCGGTCTGAGGTGACGGGGCAGAGTGTGGGAGTGAGACGAGGCAGTCAGCCTGAGTGAGTACTCTTGGCTAGAAAGCAGAGGAAACCCATGAGAAACGGTGGAAGAGTTGGGACTAGTCCGGAGCCGGTGGTGTGTACTAGAGTGGAGTGTAGCTATCAGGGGGATAACAAGTGGCCCCTGCAGGCGAAGGTTAGTGCCCTGACAAAGAAGTGGAGAGGTGAGAACTTATCCAGAGCCGGTAGTGTGTGCTGGATCTGCCCTACAGTAAATCCGGGTTAGAGCGCAGCTACTAGGGGGTTAACGTATGTCCCCTGCAGGCAAAGGAAAGTGCCTGTGGAGAAAAGGAAACCGTTTTTGTAGAAAAGGACCTGTAACTTGTAACGTACTAAAGTAAACCTGTTGCAAACAAAAAGATGGAAGCTTTGTTTAATAAATCGGTGTTTGGTTTACCTGCTGCCTGCAATTGTCTCTTTCCTGAAAGTGAAGAAGGAGCTGGAGAGCACAGAAAGAACGCTGTCATGAATGGGCCCCATGCATCCACACTCTGCCCCAACAACACACCTGTTTTTCAAGTGACGGCCGGGCCGGGGTTTAGCCTGCGGCCCACAAGGCGAGGGGACTCGACTACAACCCCTGAGGCGCCCCCTGCCCCCGTTACATGTGGCGTAGTCGGCAGGATCCGGATCGTATGCAAGGGGACCCGCTCCAAGAAGATGGAGACCAAGTGGTGCCAAGGGCCCCTGATCCGGACTTTCAGCGAAGATTTCCAGTCCCATGGTGGGAAGAAGAAACAGTGCCTGAGGCGTTGGACCGGGCACAAGATGGCGGCAAGATGGCCGTTGTCTGTGAAGACACAGAAAGCGCGCGCAAAATTGGCGCCAAAAGAAGAGCCTGGGGCTGGCCGGTGCCGAAAAAGAAGTTCGGAGTACTCCGCCCAAAGAGGGGAGGTGCCGGTCCCAGGGCACGAAGGAAGATATGTGAAGTGGGTGGTGTTCCAGAGAAAAAGAACTGCCGCGTAGGGGTCGACCTGATGTGTGAGACTGGGGGTGGAGTATACCCAAGAGCGGGAAAAGTAAGCCCGCCTCCACTTCCTCCAGCATCTCCACTGACCCCGACGCCATTACCAGAAACGCTGACTCCGAGCAAGATGGAGACTCCAGGAAGACAGCAAGCTGCGGTAGCCGCACTAGTAGCGACTAGCCTGGGCAGAGGACGCCCGAAGCAGACTGCGGCTGCGGAAGGACCCACCCTTAACCTACCGGCTGTGCCAGGAGGACCGGAGCGGCCCACTACACAAGAGGCCGCACAGTGGCAACAGGAAATCGAGTGGGAGGAATGCCAATACCGGCGGCAGTCGCAGCAAAGACCGGTGCTAGCTGAACTCTCCCACCCGAGACGTTGGAGCAACCCGCCAACTACGAGCCCTTCCGGAGGCTGCGCCGGTTGCCCGGACAGTCCCTGTCGGAGTACGTGCAGGCCCAACGAGCCGAATGGCAACGTGCATATCATCCGGAGTGACTTTTCAAGACCGGAAGATGGCGGGCCTGTTTTTGTTCAACACCGGCGTTGTTTTGAGCCGGAAGAAGGTGTGTTGTTTGTAACCGTTCAAGTTGCTGAGCCCGGAAGAGAGCCTGATGCTGGACTGAGCCAGGGGCTCCCTCCGCGTCGTTAAGAAGATTTTTGCCGAGTCGTGTTCCTGCCAGCTAACGTCTAAGACCGGGAGTGCTGCAAAAGCCTCCGGGCAGAAACTCCACTAAGACCGGGAGTGCCTGCCGACGGCCTCCGGGCACGACTAAGACCGGGAGCTTCCAGGAGGAACTCCGGGCGCTGGACTGGTGTGCCCTTGCGGGTGCCCTCAGGTGAACATGTTCGCAGTTTCATTAAAATGACTTTGTTTAGTTTTAAAATGTGATTTTAGATTTGTGCCTTGCCGGGAGGCTTAGGCTTAAAGAGGGTAGGTATGTAAGGGGTGGGCAGACCCCTTACAAGGAAGCACAGGTTTTCTCTGAAGTGGTTAATGCTGTCCCCATAGAAACTGTAGAGGAGGGAGGAGGAGCCGGCAGCTTAGGGGGAAAGGAAGTGTGTGCTGAAGGGAGTTGTGTCCGGGACGGGAGAGAAGAAACAGCCAGGGGCAGAGTGTGGAGCTGAGTGGGCAGAAAGAAAGAAAGAAAGAAGGGAGCTGGAAGAACAGAGAAGCCGGAGAGAAAAGGAGCGGGCGGAACCTCGTAGGGTGAAGCAGTCCGGTGTGGGTCCGGGCTGTGGGTAGCCAGAAGTGGGAGCCGGGCAAAGAGGAGTAGTCAGGCAAGTCACCCACTTGAGGGGACGCTAGGGCAGGCTTTCCCTCAGCTAAAGGAAGCGCCACAGCACTGTGTTTTGTTACTGCCAAGTGTGAAGAATTGCGAAGAATAAAACATGTTTGTTATTTGCATTGAACCATGCCTGAAGAGTATTTGTACGCCGGACGACATCTGCACCACCACACTCTGCCCCACCAAGACATCTCCCGTCCCGATAGTGATGGCGGAGCCAGGGGTAAGCCTGACAGAAGGGGCCACGACTACAAGCCCAGAGGCGCCCCTGGCACCCCGTTACACTCACATAGTCTCTTACTAGGCAATGTCCCACTAGCCAGATTCCTACTCCACACTGATGAGGGGCAAATACCCCGAAACGGCTGTCTGTGGATGGATACCATGTTTGGCATAGGTGGTCTCCTTGACTGGAGACTGCCCTTCCCGTGGTTGTTCCTTCCCGGTGAAAGACCTGGCTAGTTTCCTGCCAGCGTTGAGAAACATGTGATGGTGTCTCCGCAGGCCTTCTTTTTAATAATAGTCATGAGCCTTCCATCCATGGACTCTGTCAGTATTTTGATTTGTTGATTTTTGGACAGCACCAACAACAGCCTTTCATACATTGTTCAGAGAGTTGACTGTTTTCCTTTACCTTAAATTACTGATTTAAGAAGGGTCTATAAGTTATCAATAGTTTAGATCAAGTGTCATTATTCCTTAAAACTATAAAGCTTTACTGGATAGCCAAGAGATTAAGTACTTGTTCAGCGCCCCACGGGGCAGGTGTTTTAGCCTAGTCATTGCCGGGTCGGGGATGCAGATCTTCTGCATTGTCACTGGGTGGCTTGGCCCAGTTCCGTTGCCCCGAGGTGTACAGGAAGGAGGATTGGAGGGTGGTAGGGAGGATGGAGGTAGTAGTTGGAGGTTTAGGAAAGTCTTGTAACGTGATCGTGACGCCACCTGTGGTACGCGGCCAGGGACGGGGGCCGCCACTGCAAAGTCTCTCACCGTCTTAACATCTCTTAGATGTTAAGTGCAGCTGGGATGGTGTCGCTCTTCACAGGCAGAGCGGGAATACCCCTAGGAGGATGGCGGAGAGGCAGAGGCAGGGGCTGCGGTTCCAAGTGTTTTTACTCACAGGTTGTTTAAGCGCTGCCCCGAAGTGCCGTTCTCTGCCACGATGGGCTGCAGCTGATCCCGGATACGTCGTCGGTCACCACCGGTGCCTGTGAAAGTCTGTTAGTGAAGTGTCCCTGGGCCGAGCCTCCTGCTCCAAGCCACGGGCCCATGTTGAGAGAGGAACACTAACTCCAGTTGTCAGTGCTAGGTGTTCTCCCAAGCTGTGCCCAGGAAGATTCTCTCCGAAGTGTGATGGTTGCGCCTACTTCTACTCCATGTGGTGCCCGCCCCCGGCGGGTGTCCTAGCGACTGGAGACGACCTATGCTTCATGATGGCTGGCTCCCCTGTCTGCCCTAGTCCAATCCCCTGTGAGTAAGCATCTGCTGTTGTTTGTGTGTGTTTTGTGAATGCACCGGCAGGTTAACCCCCTCCTGACCAGGGATAGATGTTTCCCCATAAAAGTGGTGTAATACCCTGTGGTGCCTGAAGCCCAAGAGTGCCACACTTGGACACATGTGTTAGAGCATTGTAATGCATAAAACTTTTTTCCTTGAAAGATGCAGACTTCTTCCTGTACCACGGGTTGAAGGATGTGTCTTCTTAAAACTGGCTATAGGTTGGAAAGTTAATTTTAAATCCAGCTCCAACTAGCTCATCTTTAATAATTCACACATTTGAGTGTACCATCTTCACCTACATTGTGTCTGAGGCAAAGTGCAGTTCTGTTCCTGCTACTGATCCAGTTATGGGCCCATCCATCTGGTTTGTCAAGAGTCATTCTTATCTCATCAATCCATAAAACCTTTGAAAAATCTGTCTTCAGATATTAGATGGCCCAAACTTGATATTTCAACCTATGCATCTTGTTCAGTGGTGGTCAAGATCCAGCCTTCCTTACCTTGGCCATGTCTCTGAGCACTGAACACCTTGTACTTGTGGACACTTTACTAAGGTTGCAGTTCTGAAATATGACAGTACTGGAGGATAATGGGTTTCTGGTCAATTCATGAATGATTCTTCCCAAACTTTGACAATAAATGTACGTCTTTTTTGTCAACAAGGTTTTTGCAAGCATGTTGACTATTGGCAAGAAAACTTTTGCTGGTTCTTTGATGATGCCCCAATATCTTTTTAACAATTTCAAAAGTACTGCATCCCTCTGTAAGACTTGAATCAATTTTTGACCTTTCAGAGTCAGATAAATCTTTTTTTCTTGGCTCATTGTGCCCGAGGAAAACAATCTGGTTAATAATTCTGCACACCTTGATAAATGATGTTGATTCCTTAGGCTACATCTTCCCTCATTACACAAATACACATCACCTGATATGTTTTAAATCAGTAAGCATTCAAGTTTATACAGCTCAGAGTTGGGAAAATATGCAAACAAATGATCATTTGGTAAAAAATAATTGCCTAATGATTGTAGAAACAATGTACTTTTGTCTCTGGTATCAGACTTTGGACACTTTTGACTTCCTATCTGTCTTACGATTCTGACTCTGACCCTGTCCTTATATTGAAATGATCTTTCTCTTGTCCACATCCCTGACTTCAGATTTTGTCATAATTTAGCCCTCTCTGATTCTGACCTGGCACATTAATTATCCTCTTCTAGCTTACTCTACTGCCCAACAGCAACTCAATGAATGTAAAGCCTGCTTTATGTAAGGGCCCAGGGACAGAGGACCTCAAATATTCTATATGTCACAGTTGATGTTCTAGCACAAGGGTGCCAGGGCTGTGTTCCCTGGGTGGTCTACAAGGCCCTGACAATGGCATGAAAACCAATAATATTGCAGTGGGGTGGGAGACCCTCAAACTTCCCCAATCTGCATGCAGTAGGGTCTTGTATATAATCAGTATGCTCTACTGTCTGAAGAGATGCACAACGTATATCTGGCCAGTGAGGATTCAGGATAGGAAGTCTTCAGCATATTGGCTGTAAAAGTCAGGAAATGATGAATTTCTAGGCCTTGGCCTAGTAGAAGTCTTGTGGTGAAGAGAAACTCCACATAATGTCTCCCCTCCGAGGAGACTTAGCCAGAACCAGAACATTCCAGTTCTTTCCAGACAGAGGCTCAAGAATAGCTCCACCTATTGAGCCATGTGACCAAGAACTAGCCAATAGGATAACACCCAATGAACACTTCAGATTCTTACAGTTTTCACCAGTAGATGGTGCTAGAAGACAACAAATAAAAAATGCTTTACTTATAACATATAGCATAATATTACATATAAGTGAATGTACTTAAAGAAACAGACACAATCTGGACCGGGCCACTACATACACCCCCTCTGAAGGTGAGCCGTCCTCGGCGATTGTGTGAGTGGAGGACTGCTAAGAAAGGAAGGAAATATATATTTAAAGCACAGTAACAATAAGGTAAGAATATGCAGCCAGACGGAAGAACAATAGGAAATGAACAAATGCAAAACATGAATGTGGTAGTGCCAATATGAGATAGTCTCTTTCCACAATATACTATCGTCCATATGAAAGGCTCTGGAAAGGCACTTTAGTGGCAACATACAGTCCATAAGTCCATGGCTGTATACAGAAAATGGTGCAAATAATAAACAAGGTGCTTGGTATTACCCAGGTGCAGAGGCTTAAACATTACTAAACTGACTATCCAGCTAAATAAATAAACACAAGATTATATACTCATGGAAAAGGATATGACCTTTTAGTCTCTGTAGTGGGCTGGAAGTGTTCCTTTTGTGCTTCGCTCTGAATGCCTCAACGCTTGATCTTCCTCTTGAGCAGGAAAGAAATTGTTTGCTGTCTCAGGTGAAGTTGGCAGAGGAGCAGCAACTGGAGCAGGAACCGAGACGGGGACATATTGATAGCATGGAAGGATCAATTGAGTGTTGTAGAGGGACTCTTCAACAGTAGGTTGTCTGTCTGTTGTTTCCATTACAGGAATTGGTGTGTAGACCGGCATGACTTGTGGAGGAGGTGATGACATCACCAGTAGATCCTCTTTGGTGCATAGCTTCATGTGGTTCCTGTGCACCATCTGTGGGGCCATTCCAGGTTTCTTCACTTCATAGACATCTGACTCAGGATATGGGATAGCTGTAACAGTGTATGGCTCTGTTTCCCAGAGTGAATCAAGTTTTCCTGTACGGTGGTACTTCTTTAGCCATACCTTGTCTCTAACTTGAAGTGGGGAAGCATTAGCAATTTGATTGTAGCTCTCTACTTGTTGACGGTGAGCTTCACCCATGCGGTAATCAACAATCTGTTGGGCTTCGTGTATTCTTCGCTGATGCTCTGAGACCCAATCAGTTTTTGGCAGGGGATTGATCACGTCAGGGACTTGGATTCCAAGAGAACGATCTTTTGGGAGCTGACCTTGTCTTCCAAACATCAGATAATATGGCGAGTAGCCTGTAGAACAGTGGACAGTATTGTTGTAGATTTCCACTAACTCGTCAAGCAATTGAGGCCATTCAGCTTGTTTGGTAACAGATGCTGTTCGCAGCATATTGATGAAGGTCTGGTTGACTTTCTCGCAGAGGCCATTCCCTTGGGGATGATAGGCGGTTGTTCTCAGCTTTTTGCACTCGTGGAACTGGCAGAGTTCTTGAAATAATTGTGACTCAAAGGCAGATCTACGATCTGTGAGGACTGCTTCAGGGCAACCGTAATGTCTCACATATTCATGGTAGAAGGTGATAGCTGTAGTCCGAGCTGTAAGGTCTTTTACTGGCACAACAGCAACCCACTTAGTATAGTTACCCACCATGGTTTAGGCATACGTGTAGCCTGAACGAGTTGGTGCCAGCTTCACATGATCAAGAGCGACTAGCTCGTTTGGTTTCTGAGAATGGATTGGATGAAGAGGAGCTCTGGCATCTTTCTTACCGACTTTGGTGAGGTTGCAGGCTGGACATTCACTACACCAATTTTCTATGTCTGACCGCATCCCAATCCAATAGAAACGTTGGCGTATGGTGCCTTCAGTTTTGTGCACGCCAAAGTGCCCAGACTGGTCGTGGTAGGCATCAAGAACAATTCTGGCATCACGGCGTGGGATTAGAATTTGATGTAGCCTTTCACCTGAAACCGGGTCTAGGGTATTGCACAGGATCAAGCCCTTTTGATTGAAGAGTCTTTTGCGCTGTCTCCAGAGACGATTAAGCTCAACATCAGGACATCTTCTGCGTCGTCTGACAGGTATTCTCCCAGTAGTCAGGTAATCATAGATCTCACCTAGGACACGAGACTCATTTTGAAGAGTTTGCCATCTCGATGGATCTTGGAATAGGACAGGTTTTAGTTGAGGAACTTCATCAGTTTGTGTAGCAGCAACAGCATTCTGTGTAGCAAAGCTTTGATAGAAGGGAGGCATCTCAACATCTTCCCACAGATCTTCCTCACGAGGCTCTTCTCCTTCGGGCAAACGGGATAACACATCGGCATTGATGTTGATCTTGCCACTGCCATACTTAATATCAAAGCAAAAGTTTGCCAATCTTAAAGCCCATCTCTGTTCAAGAGCACCTAGCCATGCAGTATTAAGATGAGAGAGAGGATTATTGTCCGTGTAAACTGTGAAGGTTGTAGCAGCGAGGTAATCTTTGAACTTCTCAGTGACTGCCCACACGAGAGCTAGCAGCTCTAACTTGAATGAACTGTAATTGCTATCGTTTTTCTCTGCACCTTTCAAGCTTTGGCTGGCATATGCAATGACTCTCTCTTTGTCATCCTGGACTTTATGATAGTACCGCTCCGAGGCCTTGGTAGCTGGCATCCATGTAGAGACGGAAAGGATGGCGGTAGTCATGGTACGCCAGAATTAGAGTTGAAGTCAATAGTACCTGAAATACTTCTGCAAGGTGGCATAGGTGATCTTCATAAGTGTGAGAGTATACTACAACATCATCAAGATATAACAGAATGCTCTGGAAGTTGAGGTGACCAAGACATCTTTCGATGAGTCGCTGAAATGTAGCAGGGGCGTTGCATAACCCAAACGGCATACTGTTAAACTCAAAGAGTCCCATGGGGTGGTGAAGCTGTCTTCTCTCTATCCTCAGGAGCCATGGGTACTTACCAGTAACCGCTGGTTAAGTCGAGAGTGGAGAAGTATGCAGCTGAGCCAAGAGCGGTGATGGATTCTTCAATCCGTGGAAGAGGATAGGTATCTTTGTGTGTAACGTTATTCAACTTTCGGTAGTCGACACAAAATCTGATGTTACCATCCTTCTTCTTCACCAGGATGATGGGTGCAGCCCACGGGCTTTGACTTTTTCGGATGACTTCAGAATCTTTCATCTCATTTAACAGCTTCTTTACTTGTTGATAGTTAGCAGGAGGTACTGGACGATGTCATTCTTTGATAGGAGGATGATCACCTGTGTTGATCTTTTTCTGGATCAGAGTAGTTTTGCCAAAGTCAAGAGGGTGCTTGCTGAAAGCTTGGCTGTGTCGCTTAGCAAGTTTAGTTACGCCATTGATGTATTCGATAGGAGTGTTAGCATCTCCAACATTAAGTTCATTCCACCAGAAGGTAGTTGGTGTATTAGAGCCTTTGGGAGTGGCTTTTAATGACTTTTGATGAGCAAGTGTCTCTTCATCTAGGATGTCTTCTGGATCAAGGCTATACAGTTGAGCAACTGAATTAAACTTGTATAGCTCGATGAGCGCATCACTTAGGTTGATTAGCCGTACTGGTACTCTACCGTTTGAGATGGTGACAATACTTCTGGCAGCTTTTACCAAGGGCTGTCCTTCAATCTGGATGTAGTCAAGAAGAGCTACATAGTCCTCGTTGTCAATTCCTGGTCGAGCTCAACACCAGACTAGAGTCTTGCTGTTGGCTGACAGGGTAACTGGTCATACGTCGGTGATACGCACACGGCAGATCTCACCTTTACTGTTGGCAAACTTCTGTTGGGCGCAGAGCACTTTGATAGTCCGCTGAACAGCTTGCCTGTAAGGGGGAGAAACAGAAGGGAGAGAAGCATGCAAGGCAGCGAGCATTTCAGTAAACACATGGCGAATGACATTCATGCCTAACACTACTGCTGTTGTATCTCCCTCAGCCTCAGTAACAATTACACCTTGACCTGGTAACTTGCGATCACCAATTTGGATTGTAGGTTCCCAGTAGCCTAACTGGGAAATAGATTGACCATTACTTGCAATTAAGTCTAACTTTGCTTTACCCACTGGATTCAGGAGATCAAAGTCCCAAATCTTTTCAAAGGCTTGTCGCTCAATTGTGGTGACTTGTGAACCAGTGTCCACTAAAGCTTCTAGAGGTACACCATCGATCCATATGGTTATATACGGGCATTTGGAGATGACCGGGAAATCCATTGTGATTGTCCCTTTGGGCCCTTGGATTCACCTCCCGAGGGGCGGCCCTTGGCCTCGGGGGTGGCCCATTTAACTTATAACATTGATACTTGTAGTGTCCAAGACGCTCACAATAAGTACAGTACACACAATCACCAGATGGAGACCTTCCAGGAGAGGGCCTATCAGGACTTGACCTACTAGAACGTGGCTCTGGGGAAAATGTCCGGTTTACAGATTCACATGATGCAGGGGGTTTGCCTTTTAGCTCCTTTAAGGCTTGGCATACAGATTCAAGGACTTGGACAAGTGCATCTTTGCTAGGAGGTACATGACTGAGAGTAGGGGCTTGCACAGACTGTGTGGCCTGCATGGGGGAAACAAGTGAAAGATGAGATACAGTAGAAATTCCAGCAGCAAGGTCTGAGGAACGAGGCACAAGAGCATAGCTGGTACAAGGTAAGTCAGTACCCACTACTCGCAGGGCTACAGCTTTAAAGTCTAAGAAAGTCATGTTTGGATTTTGTGCTGCTAGCATGCGGAGTTGACTTTGTACTAGCCTGGAGTCCAAACCTTCTATGAATCTGTCAGTGATTATGTTTTCTGCAGCAGCAGGATCTATAGTGTCTATTTGCTGTAAAGCCCTGTAGGCAGACTGAAGGGCTAGTGCGTAGTCCCTAAGAGTCTCACCTGGTCCCTGACGTCGGTTGTAAAATTTGAGACGAACCTCAATGGGTGATTGGCATTCAAATTCTTTTATCAGGCGGGTGAGGATCTGTTCTACATTGGTTTTCTCGGTAGATGGCCAGGAACGGACTTCCTCAGCAGCTGGTCCATCAAGCTGTCCCAGGAGAAGTTGTACCTGCTGATGGGGAGAAAGTGAGAAAAGCTCAAGAGTATACATAATCTTTTCTTTGAACCCAGCAAGTGTATGAGGATCTCCTCTGTAGCTTGGGAGACTTGAGGTTCCAATAAAGAATGGCATGCCGGTAGCCATGACAGGGGCTGGAACTGGGTTGGCGGCATTAGCCCGTTTCACTGGAGCATTAGCTGATGATGATGATGATACAGAGTTAACAGACTCGTCCTGGTCATTATGAAGAGGTTCAGACATTTTGGTGATGAGGCAAGTACTGTCTCTTTCAGAATAATGATGACACTGTAGCTTTAAGGGATGCACTATTATGTACCAACACAGTCTCTGAGATGGAAGGCTCCCCCTCTTGAATATAGCACTGCTGTGAATGAGGATTTGCACTTATTTGAGTAACTTGGAAGGCAGGAGAGTAGAAGAGCTAGTGCAGGTGCTGTTAACCCCAGCATAAAACAGCAAACAGTCTTTGGCAGTATTCACTGGCAAGATAGAGGTTAATGAGCAATGCTGAGACTTGTAGTGCAGTAAGAGAAGATAGGCACAGAGGTATGATCCTGTTCATGACGCCAAAATTCGTCCTTTGTACGGGCCCAGGGATAGAGGACCTCAAATGTTCTATATGTCACAGATGCTGTTCTGGCACGAGGGTGCAGGGGCTGTGCTCCCTGGGTGGTCTACAAGGCCCTGATGTTCCCTGCTATCCACCCCCACGCAGTATCCACAGCTGATGGACAGTCCACAGACACGGTCTTGGGGATAACAGTTGCTTTAATACAGCAGGAACAAAGGAAAACAACACGGTATATACAGTATGTTTCACGGTCTTTTGTGGGTAGGCCACGGCAAATACAGCTTGGTGTTGAATACTGAAGTGTAATTAGGGTTCTGGAGCTTTAAGAGCACGATTTGCTTCAGATTTAATACTGGTATGCCTTTAGAAGCAGGTTCAGAGTCTCTTGAGCTTAGAGGGTAGATATAATAATAAGATTGTACAGACCTGGAGTCCTGGGGTTAATTTCACTGGGGTTAATTTCACTAATGTCACTAGTTCAGTCACGTGCAGTACATGTAAGCAAATGTATATAGTTGCCCAGCACGCTACGGGGACCGGACGGCTGGTGCGTGGACAATGACATGAAAGCCAATAATATTGCAGTGGGGTGGGAGACCCTCAAACTTCCCCAATCTGCATGCAGTAGGGTCTTGTATATAATCAGTATGCCCTACTGTCTGAAAAGATGCACAACGTATATCTGGTCAGTGAGGATTCAGGATAGGAAGTCTTCAGCATATTGGCTGTAAAAGTCAGGAAATGATGAATTTATAGGCCTCGGCCTAGTAGGAGTCTTTTGGTGAAGAGAAACTCCACATAATGTCTCCCCTCTAAGGAGACTCAGCCAGAACCAGACACTCCAGTTCTTTCCAGACAGAGGCTCGAGAATAGCTTCACCTATTGAGCCATATGACCAAGAACTAGCCAATAGGATAACACCCAATGAACACTTCAGATTCTTACAGTGTTCACCAGTAGATGGTGCTAGAACACAACAAATGAAAAATGCTTTACTTATAACATATAGCATAATATTACATATAAGTGATAAGATACTGTACCACACAATAGCCTTATATTTCTTTCGATTCTTTTTAATCTCTATATTAATGACCTTGTGGATGAGATTGATAGTAAAGTGTCAGTCTTTGCTGATGACACCAAACTATGTAGAATATTAAAAACTGACCTTGATAGTACAATATTACAAAAAGATCTGGATAAGATGTCAGAATGGGCAGATACTTGGCAAATGAGATTTAATGTTGATAAACGTAAAGTAATGCACCTAGGACGGAGTAATCCTATAGCTGCATATACATTAAATGGAAGTAAACTCGTGACTACAGAACAGGAGAAGGACTTGGGTATTCTTATTACAAATAAGCTGAGCAGCAGCACTCAATGTGAAGCAGCAGCTGGTAAAGCAAACAAGATTTTAGGGTGTATAAAAAGAGAGATTAGATCCCGTGATCCCAACATATTGTTACCCCTCTATAAATCACTTGTAAGGCCACATCTGCAATATGGGATCCAGTTTTGGGCTCCACATTTTAAAAAGGACATTCAGAAGTTAGAGGCAGTTCAAAGGCGGGCAACTAGACTATTACAAGGAATGGAAGGCCTTCCATATGATGAGAGGTTGAAAATGTTAGATATGCTTAGCTTAGAAAAAAGACGTCTCAGAGGAGATCTCATTTATATGTATAAATACATGTGTGGTCAATATAAATGACTGGCACATGACTTATTCCTTCCAAAGACAATACTAAGGACCAGGGGGCACTCACTGCGAGTGGAAGAAAAGCGATTCTGACAGCTAAATAGGAAAGGGTTCTTTACAGTTAGAGCAGTCAGACTGTGGAATGCCCTACCACAAGAGGTAGTAATGGCAGATACTATAACAGCTTTTAAAAAAGGGCTGGATGATTTCCTCACTACACACAACATTGTTGGTTATAAATGACTTAGTGACCAAATGTAGAACTGGTGGAGGAAGGTTGAACTAGATGGACCTAGGTCTTTTTTCAACCTAAGTAACTATGTAACTAACTATGTAACTATGTGAATGTACTTAAAGAAACAGATACAATCTGGACCGAGCCACTACATTTACACACTACAATATATCTTACGATGTGTCGGCGGGGTCACGTCGTAAGCATCCGGCATCGTAAGGTACATTGTAGTGTGTGACAGGTACGTGTGATTGCGATTGAACGTTAAAACGTTCATCGCACGCACGTCGTTGAATCCTGACGAATTGCATGTCGGGTTGTTCAATGTTCCCGCGGTAGCACACATCGCTGTGTGTGACACTCCGGGAACGATGAACAGATCTTACCTGCATCCCGCGGCTCCGGGCCAGCAATGAGGAAAGAAAGAGGTGGGCGGGATCTTTACGTCCCGCTCATCTCCACCCCTCCGCTTCTATTGGCCGGATGCCGCGGGACGTCGATGTGACGCCGAACGTCCCTCCCACTCCAGGAAGTGGACGTTCGCCGTCCTCATCGAGGTCGTATGTACGGGTAAGTACGTGTGATGGGGGCTAATCGTTTGTGCGGCACATTCAACAAATTGAACGTGCCGCACATACGATGGGGGCGGTTACGATCGCATACGATATCGTATGCAGAATCATAACATGCAAAGCAGGCTTTACTAATGGCGTCTTGTGTAACTCCAATTCCTTGTACATGAGTTAAACAGTAAAGGTCAGTGTCTCTCTGGGACCTGCTAGGCTGAATGGCTTAAGCAAAATCCTTTTAAGAGCTGTCATGCTTAAACATACAGCTTTACCATACAATATAACTGGCCCAAAATGTATAAATTAATAATATAATAATATTTATATAGTGCTGTTAATTCCACAGTGCTTTACATACATTGACAACGCTGTCTCCATTGGGGCTCACAATCTAATTTCCCAATCAGTATGTTTTTTGAGTGTGGGAAGAAACCGGAGTACCCAGAGGAAACACGTGCAAACTCCTTGCAGAAGTTGTCCTTGGTGGCATTTGAACCCAGGACCCCAGCACTATAAGACTACAGTGCCAGCCACTGAGCCACCATGCTGCCATAAATTACCTCCAGAGTTCGAATATTTATAAGGCCATGCCTAGTTAGACCAGGATCTTGAAGAGCAAATTCAACATCACAAAGCTGTTTAGGCCCGAGCCATTGCAGGACATCCCGTGACTATTCCATAACCCCAAGTGAATATTACTGACTGATTTTTAGGTGACTGTATATATTTTTTCACATTTAGAGAAAGAAGTCACCGGTACTTCAGAATCCACCCACATTTTTCTAGTTCTAGGAGACAGCAAATTGGGACTCATTTCCCTGCTGCAAGGTGACCCCACAGGCTTGAGCCTTCTCCCTTATTCCTGATGCTAAATAACTCTCCACGATTTACTTTTTCTTTGAGATCCTTAGGTTCCGGTATAATGACCATTACCGTAAAGCCATGAACTAGTTAAGGGCAATGTACCATTAAATAACAATGTACTGAGGTCTTGTGCTGGGCCTTAGACTCACAGCGGAAAGACCCTTCACCATCAGTTCTGTACTGGATTTTCTGACAAAATAAAGGACATTTTACTATAGTTTCCCCCTCCAGTTTCCCTTGACTATCCATATCCTTGGCAATCCATTATGATAGACGAATGTGTGACTACAGATAGGAACATGCCACTAACTCTGCCCCTCCATCAAAAGCTTGTATACCTACGACATTTACTGAGGAGTCATGGAGGTTGGAGTTACTCAGTTTCATCAACAATAAGGGGTCGTGCAACAAAAGCTGGATCTTTATATTATTGCAGAGAGTCTGGTTATCAGATAGCTGCCTTAACAAGATACTTGACAGAAAACTACTATGGACGCACATAAGCATATATGTATTTTCCAGTGATTCTGCAAAATTATTGCTCCTTGGTTGTTTATTCCATCTTGAAAAATCTGTGTGGTTTAAAGATTTTTTTTATTGTAGTTTTGCATCAAATTTTGTTGATGCTAAAGTGACAAAATATCTTAACTTACATTTGCTAAATTAATGTTTTCCTATTATTTCTGCACAACTGCAAGAAGCAGGCTTGCTTTCAATTCCTGTCAACAGAGCAACCCAGAAGAAGAAGATCTGCTCTGTTGACATGGTGCAACTGAATCGTCAGCATGATCGGTCAATGACCGCTTTGTGCCGGGGCTGATTACAACAGCCAGATAGTTCCCTCTGTTAGCAAGTACCTGCCTTTTAGCTTTTCGGCACGCAGTACAAAAAAAAGTCCTAGTCAACCCTTTTAAGGAATTCTCCTCTTCTAGTGCATTGGTCCAGTCTGATCTAGTGCGTCTTTTTGCAATGAAGGTGGGATTTGAGCTGTGTTACCACAAGGCCCATCATCTTTCACGCAACTCTGTCCTTGCACCTTCTTTTCACAAAAATTCTTCTTTTTCAAGACGAATTATGATATTGGTAATCATAAATGGTATGTAATCAAGTGGACTTTTGAGGAATGGTGTCATTTCTAGAGTTGAGCGCGGTTCGTGGTTCGTGGTTCTCCAGTTCGCGGCTCGAGTGATTTTGGGGCATGTTCTAGATCGAACTAGAACTCGAGCTTTTTGCAAAAGCTCGGTAGTTCTAGAAACGTTCGAGAACGGTTCTAGCAGCCAAAAAACAGCTAAATCATAGCTTGGTTTCTGCTGTAATAGTGTAAGTCACTCTGTGAATCAAACTATTATCACATTTCAGTGTATAGTGTGCGTGAACAGCGCCTTCAGATCACTGCTGTTTCTATAATGGCGATCGCCATTTTTTTTTTTTTTTTTTCTTGTCTTCCTTCCCTAAGTGCGCGCGTCTTGTGGGGCGGGCCAGCATGTCAGCCAATCCCAGACACACACACAGCTAAGTGGACTTTGAGCCAGAGAAGCAACGGCATGTGTGATAGGATCTGCATGTCACATGTCCCTGCATTATAAAACCGGACATTTTCTTCACGGACGCCATTATCTGCCTTCTGCGTCTTTGGTGTCAGACATCACTGTCGCAGCTCCGTCTTCCTGAGTCCTATAGCCGATACAGCTGTATGCGCTGCATACACAGCGTTAGACAGCTTAGGGAGAGCACTTTATAGCAGTCCTTTTAAGGGCTCCAACCGGCAGGGTCAGAGAGCCATAGGTGACAGGTCCTGCAAACAGCAACAGCGTCTGTGTAGCCCAGGTCAGGGATTTCCTACCTGCATTTCACCATTAGGAGGGAATAGAAAGGCAGTCTTCCATTCCTCTACCCAGAGCACCACAATCCTGCCACTGTACCCTCTTGTCCTCTGCACACTCCAACTGATAACTAAGCCATTATACTAGCAAACACTCAGTGTACCTAGTGGCATCCTATACGTGGCTATTGGACTTTGCTATAGTCCCACTAGTGCAAAGACATTTGCAGAGCGCGTCTGCCTGCATTGCACACTACAACTCATTCTAACCAAGCCATTATACTAGCAAACACTCAGTGTACCTAGTGGCATCCTATACGTGGCTATTGGACTTTGCTATAGTCCCACTAGTGCAAAGACATTTGCAGAGCGCGTCTGCCTGCGTTGCACACTACAACTCATTCTAACCAAGCCATTATACTAGCAAACACTCAGTGTACCTAGTGGCATCCTATACGTGGCTATTGGACTTTGCTATAGTCCCACTAGTGCAAAGACATTTGCAGAGCGCGTCTGCCTGCGTTGCACACTACAACTCATTCTAACCAAGCCATTATACTAGCAAACACTCAGTGTACCTAGTGGCATCCTATACGTGGCTATTGGACTTTGCTATAGTCCCACTAGTGCAAAGACATTTGCAGAGCGCGTCTGCCTGCGTTGCACACTACAACTCATTCTAACCAAGCCATTATACTAGCAAACACTCAGTGTACCTAGTGGCATCCTATACGTGGCTATTGGACTTTGCTATAGTCCCACTAGTGCAAAGACATTTGCAGAGCGCGTCTGCCTGCGTTGCACACTACAACTCATTCTAACCAAGCCATTATACTAGCAAACACTCAGTGTACCTAGTGGCATCCTATACGTGGCTATTGGACTTTGCTATAGTCCCACTAGTGCAAAGACATTTGCAGAGCGCGTCTGCCTGCGTTGCACACTACAACTCATTCTAACCAAGCCATTATACTAGCAAACACTCAGTGTACCTAGTGGCATCCTATACGTGGCTATTGGACTTTGCTATAGTCCCACTAGTGCAAAGACATTTGCAGAGCGCGTCTGCCTGCGTTGCACACTACAACTCATTCTAACCAAGCCATTATACTAGCAAACACTCAGTGTACCTAGTGGCATCCTATACGTGGCTATTGGACTTTGCTATAGTCCCACTAGTGCAAAGACATTTGCAGAGCGCGTCTGCCTGCGTTGCACACTACAACTCATTCTAACCAAGCCATTATACTAGCAAACACTCAGTGTACCTAGTGGCATCCTATACGTGGCTATTGGACTTTGCTATAGTCCCACTAGTGCAAAGACATTTGCAGAGCGCGTCTGCCTGCGTTGCACACTACAACTCATTCTAACCAAGCCATTATACTAGCAAACACTCAGTGTACCTAGTGGCATCCTATACGTGGCTATTGGACTTTGCTATAGTCCCACTAGTGCAAAGACATTTGCAGAGCGCGTCTGCCTGCGTTGCACACTACAACTCATTCTAACCAAGCCATTATACTAGCAAACACTCAGTGTACCTAGTGGCATCCTATACGTGGCTATTGGACTTTGCTATAGTCCCACTAGTGCAAAGACATTTGCAGAGCGCGTCTGCCTGCGTTGCACACTACAACTCATTCTAACCAAGCCATTATACTAGCAAACACTCAGTGTACCTAGTGGCATCCTATACGTGGCTATTGGACTTTGCTATAGTCCCACTAGTGCAAAGACATTTGCAGAGCGCGTCTGCCTGCGTTGCACACTACAACTCATTCTAACCAAGCCATTATACTAGCAAACACTCAGTGTACCTAGTGGCATCCTATACGTGGCTATTGGACTTTGCTATAGTCCCACTAGTGCAAAGACATTTGCAGAGCGCGTCTGCCTGCGTTGCACACTACAACTCATTCTAACCAAGCCATTATACTAGCAAACACTCAGTGTACCTAGTGGCATCCTATACGTGGCTATTGGACTTTGCTATAGTCCCACTAGTGCAAAGACATTTGCAGAGCGCGTCTGCCTGCGTTGCACACTACAACTCATTCTAACCAAGCCATTATACTAGCAAACACTCAGTGTACCTAGTGGCATCCTATACGTGGCTATTGGACTTTGCTATAGTCCCACTAGTGCAAAGACATTTGCAGAGCGCGTCTGCCTGCGTTGCACACTACAACTCATTCTAACCAAGCCATTATACTAGCAAACACTCAGTGTACCTAGTGGCATCCTATACGTGGCTATTGGACTTTGCTATAGTCCCACTAGTGCAAAGACATTTGCAGAGCGCGTCTGCCTGCGTTGCACACTACAACTCATTCTAACCAAGCCATTATACTAGCAAACACTCAGTGTACCTAGTGGCATCCTATACGTGGCTATTGGACTTTGCTATAGTCCCACTAGTGCAAAGACATTTGCAGAGCGCGTCTGCCTGCGTTGCACACTACAACTCATTCTAACCAAGCCATTATACTAGCAAACACTCAGTGTACCTAGTGGCATCCTATACGTGGCTATTGGACTTTGCTATAGTCCCACTAGTGCAAAGACATTTGCAGAGCGCGTCTGCCTGCGTTGCACACTACAACTCATTCTAACCAAGCCATTATACTAGCAAACACTCAGTGTACCTAGTGGCATCCTATACGTGGCTATTGGACTTTGCTATAGTCCCACTAGTGCAAAGACATTTGCAGAGCGCGTCTGCCTGCGTTGCACACTACAACTCATTCTAACCAAGCCATTATACTAGCAAACACTCAGTGTACCTAGTGGCATCCTATACGTGGCTATTGGACTTTGCTATAGTCCCACTAGTGCAAAGACATTTGCAGAGCGCGTCTGCCTGCGTTGCACACTACAACTCATTCTAACCAAGCCATTATACTAGCAAACACTCAGTGTACCTAGTGGCATCCTATACGTGGCTATTGGACTTTGCTATAGTCCCACTAGTGCAAAGACATTTGCAGAGCGCGTCTGCCTGCGTTGCACACTACAACTCATTCTAACCAAGCCATTATACTAGCAAACACTCAGTGTACCTAGTGGCATCCTATACGTGGCTATTGGACTTTGCTATAGTCCCACTAGTGCAAAGACATTTGCAGAGCGCGTCTGCCTGCGTTGCACACTACAACTCATTCTAACCAAGCCATTATACTAGCAAACACTCAGTGTACCTAGTGGCATCCTATACGTGGCTATTGGACTTTGCTATAGTCCCACTAGTGCAAAGACATTTGCAGAGCGCGTCTGCCTGCGTTGCACACTACAACTCATTCTAACCAAGCCATTATACTAGCAAACACTCAGTGTACCTAGTGGCATCCTATACGTGGCTATTGGACTTTGCTATAGTCCCACTAGTGCAAAGACATTTGCAGAGCGCGTCTGCCTGCGTTGCACACTACAACTCATTCTAACCAAGCCATTATACTAGCAAACACTCAGTGTACCTAGTGGCATCCTATACGTGGCTATTGGACTTTGCTATAGTCCCACTAGTGCAAAGACATTTGCAGAGCGCGTCTGCCTGCGTTGCACACTACAACTCATTCTAACCAAGCCATTATACTAGCAAACACTCAGTGTACCTAGTGGCATCCTATACGTGGCTATTGGACTTTGCTATAGTCCCACTAGTGCAAAGACATTTGCAGAGCGCGTCTGCCTGCGTTGCACACTACAACTCATTCTAACCAAGCCATTATACTAGCAAACACTCAGTGTACCTAGTGGCATCCTATACGTGGCTATTGGACTTTGCTATAGTCCCACTAGTGCAAAGACATTTGCAGAGCGCGTCTGCCTGCGTTGCACACTACAACTCATTCTAACCAAGCCATTATACTAGCAAACACTCAGTGTACCTAGTGGCATCCTATACGTGGCTATTGGACTTTGCTATAGTCCCACTAGTGCAAAGACATTTGCAGAGCGCGTCTGCCTGCGTTGCACACTACAACTCATTCTAACCAAGCCATTATACTAGCAAACACTCAGTGTACCTAGTGGCATCCTATACGTGGCTATTGGACTTTGCTATAGTCCCACTAGTGCAAAGACATTTGCAGAGCGCGTCTGCCTGCGTTGCACACTACAACTCATTCTAACCAAGCCATTATACTAGCAAACACTCAGTGTACCTAGTGGCATCCTATACGTGGCTATTGGACTTTGCTATAGTCCCACTAGTGCAAAGACATTTGCAGAGCGCGTCTGCCTGCGTTGCACACTACAACTCATTCTAACCAAGCCATTATACTAGCAAACACTCAGTGTACCTAGTGGCATCCTATACGTGGCTATTGGACTTTGCTATAGTCCCACTAGTGCAAAGACATTTGCAGAGCGCGTCTGCCTGCGTTGCACACTACAACTCATTCTAACCAAGCCATTATACTAGCAAACACTCAGTGTACCTAGTGGCATCCTATACGTGGCTATTGGACTTTGCTATAGTCCCACTAGTGCAAAGACATTTGCAGAGCGCGTCTGCCTGCGTTGCACACTACAACTCATTCTAACCAAGCCATTATACTAGCAAACACTCAGTGTACCTAGTGGCATCCTATACGTGGCTATTGGACTTTGCTATAGTCCCACTAGTGCAAAGACATTTGCAGAGCGCGTCTGCCTGCGTTGCACACTACAACTCATTCTAACCAAGCCATTATACTAGCAAACACTCAGTGTACCTAGTGGCATCCTATACGTGGCTATTGGACTTTGCTATAGTCCCACTAGTGCAAAGACATTTGCAGAGCGCGTCTGCCTGCGTTGCACACTACAACTCATTCTAACCAAGCCATTATACTAGCAAACACTCAGTGTACCTAGTGGCATCCTATACGTGGCTATTGGACTTTGCTATAGTCCCACTAGTGCAAAGACATTTGCAGAGCGCGTCTGCCTGCGTTGCACACTACAACTCATTCTAACCAAGCCATTATACTAGCAAACACTCAGTGTACCTAGTGGCATCCTATACGTGGCTATTGGACTTTGCTATAGTCCCACTAGTGCAAAGACATTTGCAGAGCGCGTCTGCCTGCGTTGCACACTACAACTCATTCTAACCAAGCCATTATACTAGCAAACACTCAGTGTACCTAGTGGCATCCTATACGTGGCTATTGGACTTTGCTATAGTCCCACTAGTGCAAAGACATTTGCAGAGCGCGTCTGCCTGCGTTGCACACTACAACTCATTCTAACCAAGCCATTATACTAGCAAACACTCAGTGTACCTAGTGGCATCCTATACGTGGCTATTGGACTTTGCTATAGTCCCACTAGTGCAAAGACATTTGCAGAGCGCGTCTGCCTGCGTTGCACACTACAACTCATTCTAACCAAGCCATTATACTAGCAAACACTCAGTGTACCTAGTGGCATCCTATACGTGGCTATTGGACTTTGCTATAGTCCCACTAGTGCAAAGACATTTGCAGAGCGCGTCTGCCTGCGTTGCACACTACAACTCATTCTAACCAAGCCATTATACTAGCAAACACTCAGTGTACCTAGTGGCATCCTATACGTGGCTATTGGACTTTGCTATAGTCCCACTAGTGCAAAGACATTTGCAGAGCGCGTCTGCCTGCGTTGCACACTACAACTCATTCTAACCAAGCCATTATACTAGCAAACACTCAGTGTACCTAGTGGCATCCTATACGTGGCTATTGGACTTTGCTATAGTCCCACTAGTGCAAAGACATTTGCAGAGCGCGTCTGCCTGCGTTGCACACTACAACTCATTCTAACCAAGCCATTATACTAGCAAACACTCAGTGTACCTAGTGGCATCCTATACGTGGCTATTGGACTTTGCTATAGTCCCACTAGTGCAAAGACATTTGCAGAGCGCGTCTGCCTGCGTTGCACACTACAACTCATTCTAACCAAGCCATTATACTAGCAAACACTCAGTGTACCTAGTGGCATCCTATACGTGGCTATTGGACTTTGCTATAGTCCCACTAGTGCAAAGACATTTGCAGAGCGCGTCTGCCTGCGTTGCACACTACAACTCATTCTAACCAAGCCATTATACTAGCAAACACTCAGTGTACCTAGTGGCATCCTATACGTGGCTATTGGACTTTGCTATAGTCCCACTAGTGCAAAGACATTTGCAGAGCGCGTCTGCCTGCGTTGCACACTACAACTCATTCTAACCAAGCCATTATACTAGCAAACACTCAGTGTACCTAGTGGCATCCTATACGTGGCTATTGGACTTTGCTATAGTCCCACTAGTGCAAAGACATTTGCAGAGCGCGTCTGCCTGCGTTGCACACTACAACTCATTCTAACCAAGCCATTATACTAGCAAACACTCAGTGTACCTAGTGGCATCCTATACGTGGCTATTGGACTTTGCTATAGTCCCACTAGTGCAAAGACATTTGCAGAGCGCGTCTGCCTGCGTTGCACACTACAACTCATTCTAACCAAGCCATTATACTAGCAAACACTCAGTGTACCTAGTGGCATCCTATACGTGGCTATTGGACTTTGCTATAGTCCCACTAGTGCAAAGACATTTGCAGAGCGCGTCTGCCTGCGTTGCACACTACAACTCATTCTAACCAAGCCATTATACTAGCAAACACTCAGTGTACCTAGTGGCATCCTATACGTGGCTATTGGACTTTGCTATAGTCCCACTAGTGCAAAGACATTTGCAGAGCGCGTCTGCCTGCGTTGCACACTACAACTCATTCTAACCAAGCCATTATACTAGCAAACACTCAGTGTACCTAGTGGCATCCTATACGTGGCTATTGGACTTTGCTATAGTCCCACTAGTGCAAAGACATTTGCAGAGCGCGTCTGCCTGCGTTGCACACTACAACTCATTCTAACCAAGCCATTATACTAGCAAACACTCAGTGTACCTAGTGGCATCCTATACGTGGCTATTGGACTTTGCTATAGTCCCACTAGTGCAAAGACATTTGCAGAGCGCGTCTGCCTGCGTTGCACACTACAACTCATTCTAACCAAGCCATTATACTAGCAAACACTCAGTGTACCTAGTGGCATCCTATACGTGGCTATTGGACTTTGCTATAGTCCCACTAGTGCAAAGACATTTGCAGAGCGCGTCTGCCTGCGTTGCACACTACAACTCATTCTAACCAAGCCATTATACTAGCAAACACTCAGTGTACCTAGTGGCATCCTATACGTGGCTATTGGACTTTGCTATAGTCCCACTAGTGCAAAGACATTTGCAGAGCGCGTCTGCCTGCGTTGCACACTACAACTCATTCTAACCAAGCCATTATACTAGCAAACACTCAGTGTACCTAGTGGCATCCTATACGTGGCTATTGGACTTTGCTATAGTCCCACTAGTGCAAAGACATTTGCAGCACGTCTGCCTGCGTTGCACACTCCAACTAATTATAACTAAGTTGCATTGTCAGGGATATTTATTCTTTATTATTCTGCTGTTAATAAAGCTAGACCACCACTGCAATCTTCACCACCTCTCAATTTTTACTACCACATTTTCAGTCCACAATCTTGTCGCAATCAACATGAGTGGCAAAATGACAGATGCTGGTGGAAAGGGGAAGAGGCGTGGTGGAAAAGGCAAAAAAGGTTTTGTCCGTGGGGAAGGTGGCAAAGCTCCATTATCATCTGCTGAAGATAGACCATCTACCAGCAAAAGTAAGATGTCTACTACTTACCGTGGACAATCCGATGTGCTCCCTTTGTTACGGACACGAACAACAGGAACAAAGGTAGATGATGGGCAAAAAAGGAAAATGCTTGAATGGATCTCAAGTGGTCCAACAAGTGCCCTCTCTGCCACTTCAAGTACCGCATCCAAAAAACACCAGTCCTCTGAGTTGTCATCCCAATCAAACTTGCTTTCTCCCAGCTCTGAAGTCTCCATCAGCCCTGCACAGTATGGTGGAACTGAGATGGCTGAGTCTGCAGAGCTGTTCAGTCACACTATAGCCTGGGAATCAGAGGTCTGCTCCCAAGCTACAGTGAGTACAGAACAGGAAATGGTCTGCAGTGATGCCCAGAACCTTTGTGACTCAGATTCAGGCCGTGAGGACCAAGTTTCTGAGCATAATGTTGACCCTTTGTCACAAACTGTAACACCTGTGGTTATAGACAATGAGGAACATACTGATGAAGATGAGACGCAGATACCCGATTGGGATGACAACTTAAATATTCCGTCAGGGCAAGAAGAGGCTCGGTCTGAGGGGGAGGGGAGTGCAAACACAACAATTGATGATGACGTTCTAGATCCCACCTACTGTCAACCCCCAGTCAGGCACTCGAGGAGGTCAACAGAGGCGGTGGAGGAGGATGCAACCGACGACGAAGTTACCTTGCGCCTTCCTGGACAGAGTCGGAGCACTGGTAGCACGTCTACAACTGCATCCTCAGCCACCACTCTGCCTATGAGCATTATTCGGGGTGGATCAACAGGTCGCATGGCCTCTAAGCCTTGCCTAGCCTGGTCCTTTTTTCACATCGAAAAAGATCGCCCAACTCATGTGATATGTAACATTTGTCATGATTCTGTTAGTAGAGGTCAAAACCTCAGCAGTTTGACAACTTCTTCCATGAATCGTCACATGACTAAATATCATAAGTCCCGGTGGGAAGCTCACCGTGCTGCAATGCGGCCTAGTGGAGCGAACCATCCACCGCCCGCCCCTTCCACTGCATCCGCGCGCTCTTCATCTTCTAGGACTGTGGGGACAGCTGCCACACCTGTTTTTCCACGCAAAACTTCCACCACTGTAACCGCAACAGGCAGTTTGCTTGTAAGGTCGTCAGTTGGTTTGGAAGGGGAAACAAGTGAGTGTGTACAGCTCTCTCAGACATCGATAGCACCAACGTTGGATGAAGGCAACATCATGTCTCCGCCTGCACTTTCCTCACAAACCTGCATTTTTCAAGGGACACCCTACTCAACACCGTCTACACACAGCAGCCAGATCTCTGTCCCTCAGATGTGGTCAAATAAAAGGCCACTTCCTCCGACCCATGACAAAGCTAAGAGGTTGACTCTATCCCTCTGTAAGCTGTTGGCTACCGAAATGCTGCCTTTCCGCCTAGTGGACACACAGGATTTTAGAGACCTTATGTCTGTCGCTGTGCCCCAGTACCAGATGCCTAGTCGCCACTACTTCTCTAAGAAAGGTGTGCCCGCGCTACACCAGCATGTCGCACACAACATCACCGCTTCCTTGAGAAACTCTGTGTGTGAACGGGTGCATTTCACCACCGATACTTGGACCAGTAAGCATGGACAGGGACGTTACATGTCGCTGACTGGGCACTGGGTAACTATGGTGATAGATGGTGAAGGGTCTGCTGCACAAGTCTTGCCGTCCCCACGACTTGTGTGTCAATCCTCTGTCTGTCCAAGTTCCGCCACTGCTTCTGCATCCTCCACCTCATCTGGGTCCTCCACCTCCGCCCCAAGCCTGCCTGGTCAGGCCACCAGCGTTCTCACTGCGCAGAAGGAATCACGCACCCCTCATTACTATGCTGGCAGCAGAGCGCAACGGCATCAGGCGGTCTTTAGCTTGACATGTCTTGGTAATAAGAGTCACATAGCTGAGGAGTTGTGGTCAGCTTTGCGGTCCGAGTTTAATAAATGGTTGTCTCCACTCAAACTGCAGCCTGGTAAGGCCGTGTGCGACAATGCTGCAAACCTGGGTGCGGCACTTCGCCTGGGCAAGGTGACACACGTACCTTGTATGGCTCACGTGTTGAACCTTGTCGTGCAGCAATTTTTAACACACTATCCCGGCCTAGATGGCCTTCTGAACAGGGCACGAAAACTGTCAGCTCACTTCCGCCGTTCAAGCGCCGCAGCAGAGCGACTTGCATCGCTCCAGAAGTCTTTCGGCCTGCCGGTTCATCGCCTGAAATGCGATGTGGCGACACGCTGGAATTCAACTCTCCACATGTTACAGCGACTGTGGCAGCACCGCAGAGCCCTGGTGCAATACGTCATGACGTATAGCCTGGGCCAACGAGATGCAGAGGTGGGGCAGATCACCCTGATGGAGTGGTCTCAGATCAAGGACCTATGCACCCTTCTGCACAGTTTCGACATGGCGACGAATATGTTTAGCTCTGACAATGCCATTATCAGCATGACGATTCCAGTCATTTACATGCTGGAGCACACGCTAAACACTATTCGGAGTCAGGGGGTGGGACAACATGAAGGGGAGGAACTACAGGAGGATTCATATGCGCAAGGGACAACAACATCACGAAGGTCCAGACGTTCATCATCACCAACGCAGCAGGCATGGGACCATGGGGGACAGGGATCGACAAGGGCGCATAGTAGCAGGCGAAATGTTGAGCAAGGTGCAGGAGAACATGAAGAAATGGAGGACGAACTGTCCATGGACATGGAAGACTCAGCGGATGAGGGAGACCTTGGTCAAATTTCAGTTGAAAGAGGTTGGGGTCAGATGTCAGAGGAAGAAAGAACGGGTAGCACCTCTATGCCACAAACACAGCATGGACTTGGTCCGCATGGCTGCGCAAGACACATGAGTGCCTTTTTGTTGCACTACCTCCAACATGACAGTCGTATTGTCAAAATTAGAAGTGATGATGACTACTGGATTGCCACACTATTAGATCCCCGGTACAAGTCCAAATTTTGTGACATAATTCCAGCCATAGAAAGGGACGCACGTATGCAGGAGTATCAGCAGAAGCTGTTACTAGATCTTAGCTCGGCTTTTCCACCAAACAACCGTGCAGGTGCAGGGAGTGAATCTCCCAGTTGTAACTTGACAAACATGGGACGGTCTCGTCATCTTCAACAGTCTACCCGTACCAGTAGGACCTTTTCTGGTGCCGGTAACAGCAATTTTATGGAATCTTTTCATAATTTTTTTAGACCCTCTTTTGCAAGGCCACCAGAGACAACAAGTCTGACACATAGTCAACGGCTGGAGAGGATGATACAGGAGTATCTCCAAATGAACATCGATGCCATGACTGTGCAACTGGAGCCTTGCTCCTTTTGGGCTTCAAACCTACAAAAATGGCCAGAGCTCGCAACTTACGCCTTGGAGATTTTGTCGTGTCCAGCTGCCAGCGTTGTCTCTGAACGTGTATTCAGTGCTGCTGGGTGTGTGCTGACAGATAAGCGCACGCGTCTGTCCAGTGACAATGTGGACAGACTGACGTTCATCAAAATGAACAAGTCATGGATCCAGAAGGAATTTACTACCCCTGTGTCATCCTGGGGAGAGTAAATGCTTGTGGATTTGGAATGTGCTTGATGCAAATCAAAACATCCTGTTTGCAACTAGGGCCCAAGTGCTGCCACTGATGGGGTGGGTGTCTGTGTGGCCCAATTTTTGGAAAAAAGGGAGACTCCGCTTGGAGTAACCCTTGCTTGCTGTGTTTTTAAAAGAAGCCAAGATGAACAGAGCTGGGATCAGGAAAGACTTTGCTACCTACCCCGGTGTCATCCTGGGGACGGATAAGAATGGCGTATTTTTGAATGTGCTTGATGCAAATCTAGCTGTGAAGTGTACAACTGGGGCACAACTGCTGCCACTGAATGGGTGGGTGTGTGTGGGGCCCAATTTTTGGAAAAAAGGGGAGACTCCGCTTGGAGTAACCCTTGCTTACATTGTTTTTAAAAGAAGCCAAGATGAACAAGTCATGGGTCAGCAAAGACTTTGCTACCTACCCCAGTGTCATCCTGGGGACGGCTAAGAATAGCGTATTTTTGAATGTGCTTGATGCAAATCAAAACATCCTGTTTGCAACTAGGGCCCAAGTGCTGCCACTGATGGGGTGGGTGTCTGTGTGGCCCAATTTTTGGAAAAAAGGGAGACTCCGCTTGGAGTAACCCTTGCTTGCTGTGTTTTTAAAAGAAGCCAAGATGAACAGAGCTGGGATCAGGAAAGACTTTGCTACCTACCCCGGTGTCATCCTGGGGACGGCTAAGAATAGCGTATTTTTGAATGTGCTTGATGCAAATCAAAACATCCTGTTTGCAACTAGGGCCCAAGTGCTGCCACTGATGGGGTGGGTGTCTGTGTGGCCCAATTTTTGGAAAAAAGGGAGACTCCGCTTGGAGTAACCCTTGCTTGCTGTGTTTTTAAAAGAAGCCAAGATGAACAGAGCTGGGATCAGGAAAGACTTTGCTACCTACCCCGGTGTCATCCTGGGGACGGCTAAGAATAGCGTATTTTTGAATGTGCTTGATGCAAATCAAAACATCCTGTTTGCAACTAGGGCCCAAGTGCTGCCACTGATGGGGTGGGTGTCTGTGTGGCCCAATTTTTGGAAAAAAGGGAGACTCCGCTTGGAGTAACCCTTGCTTGCTGTGTTTTTAAAAGAAGCCAAGATGAACAGAGCTGGGATCAGGAAAGACTTTGCTACCTACCCCGGTGTCATCCTGGGGACGGATAAGAATGGCGTATTTTTGAATGTGCTTGATGCAAATCTAGCTGTGAAGTGTACAACTGGGGCACAACTGCTGCCACTGAATGGGTGGGTGTGTGTGGGGCCCAATTTTTGGAAAAAAGGGGAGACTCCGCTTGGAGTAACCCTTGCTTACATTGTTTTTAAAAGAAGCCAAGATGAACAAGTCATGGGTCAGTAAAGACTTTGCTACCTACCCCAGTGTCATCCTGGGGACGGCTAAGAATAGCGTATTTTTGAATGTGCTTGATGCAAATCAAAACATCCTGTTTGCAACTAGGGCCCAAGTGCTGCCACTGATGGGGTGGGTGTCTGTGTGGCCCAATTTTTGGAAAAAAGGGAGACTCCGCTTGGAGTAACCCTTGCTTGCTGTGTTTTTAAAAGAAGCCAAGATGAACAGAGCTGGGATCAGGAAAGACTTTGCTACCTACCCCGGTGTCATCCTGGGGACGGATAAGAATGGCGTATTTTTGAATGTGCTTGATGCAAATCTAGCTGTGAAGTGTACAACTGGGGCACAACTGCTGCCACTGAATGGGTGGGTGTGTGTGGGGCCCAATTTTTGGAAAAAAGGGGAGACTCCGCTTGGAGTAACCCTTGCTTACATTGTTTTTAAAAGAAGCCAAGATGAACAAGTCATGGGTCAGCAAAGACTTTGCTACCTACCCCAGTGTCATCCTGGGGACGGCTAAGAATAGCGTATTTTTGAATGTGCTTGATGCAAATCAAAACATCCTGTTTGCAACTAGGGCCCAAGTGCTGCCACTGATGGGGTGGGTGTCTGTGTGGCCCAATTTTTGGAAAAAAGGGAGACTCCGCTTGGAGTAACCCTTGCTTGCTGTGTTTTTAAAAGAAGCCAAGATGAACAGAGCTGGGATCAGGAAAGACTTTGCTACCTACCCCGGTGTCATCCTGGGGACGGCTAAGAATAGCGTATTTTTGAATGTGCTTGATGCAAATCAAAACATCCTGTTTGCAACTAGGGCCCAAGTGCTGCCACTGATGGGGTGGGTGTCTGTGTGGCCCAATTTTTGGAAAAAAGGGAGACTCCGCTTGGAGTAACCCTTGCTTGCTGTGTTTTTAAAAGAAGCCAAGATGAACAGAGCTGGGATCAGGAAAGACTTTGCTACCTACCCCGGTGTCATCCTGGGGACGGCTAAGAATAGCGTATTTTTGAATGTGCTTGATGCAAATCAAAACATCCTGTTTGCAACTAGGGCCCAAGTGCTGCCACTGATGGGGTGGGTGTCTGTGTGGCCCAATTTTTGGAAAAAAGGGAGACTCCGCTTGGAGTAACCCTTGCTTGCTGTGTTTTTAAAAGAAGCCAAGATGAACAGAGCTGGGATCAGGAAAGACTTTGCTACCTACCCCGGTGTCATCCTGGGGACGGCTAAGAATAGCGTATTTTTGAATGTGCTTGATGCAAATCAAAACATCCTGTTTGCAACTAGGGCCCAAGTGCTGCCACTGATGGGGTGGGTGTCTGTGTGGCCCAATTTTTGGAAAAAAGGGAGACTCCGCTTGGAGTAACCCTTGCTTGCTGTGTTTTTAAAAGAAGCCAAGATGAACAGAGCTGGGATCAGGAAAGACTTTGCTACCTACCCCGGTGTCATCCTGGGGACGGATAAGAATGGCGTATTTTTGAATGTGCTTGATGCAAATCTAGCTGTGAAGTGTACAACTGGGGCACAACTGCTGCCACTGAATGGGTGGGTGTGTGTGGGGCCCAATTTTTGGAAAAAAGGGGAGACTCCGCTTGGAGTAACCCTTGCTTACATTGTTTTTAAAAGAAGCCAAGATGAACAAGTCATGGGTCAGCAAAGACTTTGCTACCTACCCCAGTGTCATCCTGGGGACGGCTAAGAATAGCGTATTTTTGAATGTGCTTGATGCAAATCAAAACATCCTGTTTGCAACTAGGGCCCAAGTGCTGCCACTGATGGGGTGGGTGTCTGTGTGGCCCAATTTTTGGAAAAAAGGGAGACTCCGCTTGGAGTAACCCTTGCTTGCTGTGTTTTTAAAAGAAGCCAAGATGAACAGAGCTGGGATCAGGAAAGACTTTGCTACCTACCCCGGTGTCATCCTGGGGACGGCTAAGAATAGCGTATTTTTGAATGTGCTTGATGCAAATCAAAACATCCTGTTTGCAACTAGGGCCCAAGTGCTGCCACTGATGGGGTGGGTGTCTGTGTGGCCCAATTTTTGGAAAAAAGGGAGACTCCGCTTGGAGTAACCCTTGCTTGCTGTGTTTTTAAAAGAAGCCAAGATGAACAGAGCTGGGATCAGGAAAGACTTTGCTACCTACCCCGGTGTCATCCTGGGGACGGCTAAGAATAGCGTATTTTTGAATGTGCTTGATGCAAATCAAAACATCCTGTTTGCAACTAGGGCCCAAGTGCTGCCACTGATGGGGTGGGTGTCTGTGTGGCCCAATTTTTGGAAAAAAGGGAGACTCCGCTTGGAGTAACCCTTGCTTGCTGTGTTTTTAAAAGAAGCCAAGATGAACAGAGCTGGGATCAGGAAAGACTTTGCTACCTACCCCGGTGTCATCCTGGGGACGGTTAAGAATAGCGTATTTTTGAATGTGCTTGATGCAAATCTAGCTGTGAAGTGTACAACTGGGGCCCAAGTGCTGCCACTGAAGGGGTGGGTGTGTGTGGGGCCCAATTTTTGGAAAAAAGGGAGACTCCGCTTGGAGTAACCCTTGCTTGCTGTGTTTTTAAAAGAAGCCAAGATGAACAGAGCTGGGATCAGGAAAGACTTTGCTACCTACCCCGGTGTCATCCTGGGGACGGGTAAGAATGGCGTATTTTTGAATGTGCTTGATGCAAATCTAGCTGTGAAGTGTACAACTGGGGCACAACTGCTGCCACTGAAGGGGTGGGTGTGTGGGGCCCAATTTTTGGAAAAAAGGGAGACTCCGCTTGGAGTCACCTTGCGGTGTTTTACATGACTTTAGAAGGGCGTGCCATGCCTATATCTGTGTGTCCTCCTCTTTTTCCTTGTCCAGCTGTTTTGTTTTCGCATGAGTACATGTCCTTGTCACTTTCCCATGTGTTTGTGTTGTGTTGTGAGTTGTTTGTCACCTTTTGGACACCTTTGAGGGTGTTTTCTAGGTGTTTTACTGTGTTTGTGATTGCCTGCCATTGTTTCCTATGGGCTCGAGTTCGGTTCGTCGAACGTTCGACGAGCCGAACTCGAGCCAGACCCCCCGTTCGGCGAACCGCCTCGAGCCGAACCGGGACCGGTTCGCTCATCTCTAGTCATTTCGTAAAAGGTGCCAAACATAAGATCAATGTTATCTTGGACCACAAAAATATTACGTCTGATTATGTAGTATTATTCAAACATGGTACTAGTCAGTCAGGACTTCTATGATTCAAAACTCGCAGGTCACCCTAGAATTAATTATGTTATCCGGCTGGTAGCCAACTATGTTTGGTGGCCAACTATTGTTTGGTACTGTTGAGATTAGAGTTGAGCGATGTTCGAGGTTCGCCAATTTCATGTTCGATTGATTTTTGGGGGTGCTCGAGATCGAACTCAAACGCAAGCTTTTTGCTAAAAGTTCGACAGTTCGAGTTACGTTCGAGAACGGTTCGATCACCAAAAAGCCTAGCTAGTTACTAGCTGGCTTTTCACTGTAATAGTGTGAGTCACTGTGATTCACACTATTATCAAATTTCAGCGTATAGTGTGCGGGGGGGACGCGGTTTAGATCTGTGGTGCACTGCTGAGAGAATGCCGATCGCAATTTTTTGTTTTTTCCCTAAGCACGCGTGCAGTGGGGCGGGCCAGGATGTCAGCCAATCACAGAAACACACACAGCTAAGTGCATTTTTGCCAGACAAGCAAGGGCAGGTATGATAGACTGTGAATGTCATATGTCCTTGCCTTATAAAATACGGCCATTTTCCCTGTCACCGCCATTATCTCCTTTGTGCGTGTGGGTGACAGTCACCGCTCACGCTGCTGCCACCAATCCTGCTGTGTGCGCTATAGACATAGTGCAAGCTACACAGCGCTGTAGAGATTAGGGACTTATGGTTATTTCAGCCCTTTTCAGGGCTGATTTCCAGGCGTTCAAAGCCATAGCTGCTAGGCAGGTCCGTGCAAATGCTGTGTACAGCTTTATATAAAAGCGTCTGTGTACCTCAGCTCAGGGAATTCCTTGCTGCATTTCATCATTAGGAGGGATAGAAAGTGAGGCTTCCTTTCCTGCCCTGGTACCCACAAAACCCGGGCACTGTACCCACCTGCCCAGCTTTGCCACAGAATTTTATTTGCCCAAAGAGCTGACACTTTTTCTGCCGTCCTAAAAGTGTCTGGAATAGTAACTTAGTATTCCTTTCCTGTCCTGGTACCCACAGAACCCGGGCACTGTACCCACCTGCCCACTTTTGTCACGCTATTTTATTTGCTCAAAGAGCTGACACTTTTTCTGCCATCCTAAAAGTGTCTGGAATAGTAAATTAGTATTCCTTTCCTGTCCTGGCTGATTTCCAGGCGTTCAAAGCCATAGCTGCTAGGCAGGTCCGTGCAAATGCTGTGTACAGCTTTAGATAAAAGCGTCTGTGTACCTCAGCTCAGGGAATTCCTTGCTGCATTTCATCATTAGGAGGGATAGAAAGTGAGGCTTCCTTTCCTGTCCTGGTACCCACAGAACCCGGGCACTGTACCCACCTGCCCACTTTTGCCACGCAATTTTATTTGCCCAAAGAACTGACACTTTTTCTGCCATCCTAAAAGTGTCTGGAATAGTAACTTAGTTTTCCTTTCCTGTTCTGGTACCTACAGAACCCTGGCCATTTTTTGCCAGGCTATTTTATTTGCTCATAGAGCTGACACTTTTTCTTCCATCCTAAAAGTGTCTGGAATACAAATTTAGTGTTTCTTTCCTGTCCACTGACCCACAGAACACGGGCACTGTACCGTCCTGCCCATTTTTTGCCAGGCTATTTTATTTGCCCATAGAGCTGTCACTTTTTCTGCCATCCTGAAAGTGTCTGGAAAAGTAACTTAGTATTCCTTTCCTGTCCTGGTACCCCCAGAACCCGGGCACTGTACCCACCTGCCCACTTTTGCCACGCTATTTTTTTTGCCCAAAGAGCTTACACCTTTTCTGCCATCCTAAAAGTGTCTGGAATAGTAACTTAGTATTCCTTTCCTGTCCTGGTACCCACAGAACTCGGGCACTGTACCCACCTGCCCACTTTTGCCACGCTATTTTATTTGCCCAAAGAGCTGACACTTTTTCTGCCATCCTAAAAGTGTCTGGAATACTAAGTTACTGTTCCTTTTCTGTCCACTGACCCACAGAACCCAGGCACTGTACCCACCTGCCCACTTTTGCCACACTATTTTATTTGCTCAAAGAGCTGACACTTTTTCTGCCATCCTAAAAGTGTCTGGAATAGTAACTTAGTATTTCTTTCCTGTCCTGGTACCCACAGAACCCAGGCACTGTACCCACCTGCCCACTTTTGCCACGCTATTTTATTTGCCCAAAGAGCTGACACTTTTTCTGCCAGCCTAAAAGTGTCTGGAATACTAAGTTACTGTTCCTTTCCTGTCTACTGATCCACAGAACACGGGCACTATACCCACCTGCCCATTTTCTGCCAGGCTATTTTATTTGCAAACTGTGCTGCCACTATTACGGGCATACAAAAATTGTCTGGGATAGTCAGTGTTGGTTCTTCAGCTGTCAATAAAGCTAGACCACCTCTGCATTGTACACACCTGGCCATATTTTGCCAGGCTATTTTATTTTCTCATAGAGCTGACACTTTTTCTGCCATCCTAAAAGTGTCTGGAATACTAAGTTAGTGTTCCTTTCCTGCCAAGCAAGGTACAACACATTTGCATTCTACACTTCTCTCCATTTCTGCTACGCAATTATTAAATGCAGGTAGTCCAGGCAATCTGTGACGAAGGTGCAGGCGTGGATATAATGTTGCCTTCATCCAATGCTGGTTCTCTCGATGTCTGTCGGAGCTCAACAATACCATCTGTTTCCACTTCCAAAACAACTGACGACCTGCCAATCTCACTCCCTGTTGCGGGTAAAGGCATGGAAGTTCAGCGTGAAAAACATGTGTGACTGCTGTCCACATAGTCACAGAGGATGAAGATCACGCAGATGCACTTCATGGGGCAGGCGGTGGTTGCACAGCCCCGCTCGCCCGCATTGTAGCACAGTGAAATTCCCATTGCGACTTATGCTTCATTTAAAGTCATGTACAGGGCGGGCTCCCCAGTATGCAGCAAAATCACGCAACAGGAAAAGGACTCTAGGCAGTTGGGTTGATTAATGATTGTTTAACTTTCCCAAAACAAACAATAAGAACCATGGATAAAACTTAAAGAATTGAACAATCTATTCAGTTGCCTATTACCTGGTAATCCCTCTGCGTAGCAGGAGTAATTGTGTGTTTATGTGTGTGTGTGTGCGAACATGACTTACCAATGGCGCATCATAAGAGCTTACAACTTATCTACCTAAACATAGACAAAACCCATTACACCCCCTGAATACCCTTGTTAGCTGAAGCCTCACAGATAAGGCAGATGATAACAGTGTGAATGCAAACCACACAGCTCAGCAACACAGTCATGGAAATCTTGTAAAGCAAAAAGTCAATACAAACATCTGTCGCTGTCCCTCTATGATTTAAACTGTAAGTGACAATTTGACAGTGCAGAGGCAGCAAGTCTTATTGTCTATATTGTCGGCCTAACCAGAACAGATATGTGTTTTTCTAATAAAACAAAGTGTTGCGTGCACAAATTACTGTCTGGGCTCAGCCTACCGTAACCGGGTACTGTGGTGTCCAGTTGCCATAAATACAGACTTTACACTCCGCTCACGGTAAACAGCATAGACAGCACCGGAATATTGTTGGTCTGTGGCACAGGATGCTGCTCACAGGCGTTACGGTCCTCCTCACCAAACTCCAACATGACTCTCCTCACAATTGACCGAAGTGTTTCCGCGGTGGCTCCTTGCTGTAACACACACCTTTAGCATTTCCTTCTGTTCATAGACAGCATCTCCAAGTCCACAGCCGAAGACCGTTTTGCTATTGCTATAGTGACCAAACAGACAAAGGTAGATGCAAAAAAACAGCAGCCCCTTGTGTGTAGTCTGCAACAATGCATGCAATGAACGGCAAATAAGCATGTTGCATTGACAGTGGATAAAGCTGAGCAATACACCCTCACGCTATCAATTCATATCCATGTGACACTTCATGGATAAAGTACTCAAAGTTGTGAGTTTTTGCCTTCTACTTAGAGATTGTTGACAAATCTTACAGATTACATGACTTGGGTGATCCTTTGCAATGTCAAAAAAGCCCCAGGCTAGGCAAGGCTTAGAGCCCACGCGACCTGCACAGCCACCACGACTTCTGCTCAGAGGCAGAGTTGTGGGCGAGGATTCTGTTATTGACGTGCTTCCAGTACTTTGTCTCTGTCCGGGAAGAGGCAACGTAACCTCGTCGTCAGTAGCATCCTCCTCCACCTCCTCTGCTGCTGGTGACTTTGGTTTGACAGTAAGTGGGGTCTCCAACCTCATCATCACCCTGTGTGTTTTCATTCCTTCGTCCTGAGTCCTCCGAGACAACCTCTTCCTGTCCTGACCGAATAGTAAAGTTGTCGTTCCAATCAGGTATCTGAGTCTCCTCATCATGTTCCCCATTGTCTCCACCAGGAGGATTTACTGTTTGGGAATGAGTGTGTACATTATGCTCAGCACCTTCTTCATCGGGGCCTGGATCCGACTCACAAAGCTTCTGGGCATCTGTGCAGATCATTTCCCCTGTCTCCTGGAACTCGCTGCCTCAACACATCAGATTATCTGCTACACCTGCAAGCTTCAAACGGAAACTGAAAACTCATCTGTTCAGAAATGACTATAACCTCCAATGACCCCACCACCGTGCGTAGCTGCCGCCCAACCTACACCCCACCTACTGTCTCCTCCCCAAAATCCTTTAGAATGTAATCCCGCAAGGGCAGGGCCCTCTTCCCTCTGTACCAGTCTGTCTATTGTTACTTGTATATGTATTCTGCATGTAATCCCCTTCTCATGTACAGCACCATGGAATCAATGGTGCTCTATAAATAAAGAATATTATTAATAATAATAATAATAATAATAATAACAACTTCCTTGTCTGTACTTACTACAGCTTTGGAGCAGACCTCTGATTCCCAGGCTATAGTGTGACTGAAAAGCTCTGCAGACTCAACCATCTCTGTTACCCCATACTCAGCAGGGCTGGTGGAAACTTGAGAGCTGTTAGGAAGCAAGTGTGATTGGGTTGACACCACAGAGGAATGTAGTTTTTGGGATATTGAACTTGAGGTGGAGGAGAGGCCACTTTATGGAGCACTTGAGATCCATTGAAGCAGATGCTGTTTTGGTGCCTCATCTACATTTGTTAGCGATGGTCGTGTCCATGAAAAAAGAGATCATATCAGATTATCCATGGGAAGAAGTACACCTGTTCTTTTGGCTGGTATTTGTTGTTATGAATCTGTGTCGCCGTAAACGCAAGCAGCCTGCTGCGGTTCCAGTTGCGCATAGGTGTCAGCTGCCATTTTGGGTCGTCCAGCTGGCTGCTTTGTGGAGAGGCGGGTAGTGCACATGCGTGTGCCGATTTACCCCACCCGCAGCCTAAGTCCAGTGTTTCGCCTAGTGAGTATGCTCAGCCTGACAGTGCCATTCCTGAGGCTAAGTCCTCAGTTCGGGCTACAGCACATGCTCCCACACTTAGTGCGAAAATCCTCTTTGCACAGGTACTTGGACTTTGTGCCGTGTCTAAGTCCTGTGTTGTGCCTAGACAGCATGCTGAAGCTGATAGTCTTTTTTTCTGAGACTGTTGTTCATGCTACTGAGCATGCTCAGCCACTTAGTGCATCAGAGGCTAGGTCCGGTAATGAACTCTTTGGCCCTGCCCCTGACGTGGCAGGCCCATATAGACCACAGGGCATCAGGTGTCCTGATGATGTGGCCAGGCCACTCCGGACTGGCTTGCAGAGGCCTGCCCCTATGACTTGTCACCTCATTACTGTTGGTCAGACGATGACTGGTGAGGTGTTTGGGTCATGGCTGCCATGAGGTCATCATTGAAGTTGCGGTTCCGAATAGGCCGCTGGTTATGCCACTGATAACGTGTCACTCTGCTTTTGTCTCCAGGAAGTGGATTGTGGTCCACCCTTGGTTGTGGCGGACCCAAGTTATAAAAGGGTCTGGAGCCAACAAGGAGATGCGCAGTCTTCTATTATGCTCAGAAAGAGCACACCTCCATGTGTTGAAACCATTGCAGCTTTAGGCCAGAGGTAGGCAGGGATAGGGCGTCGGTGCAGGCCACCACCACAGTTGGTAATGCAGAACGGTTAAGACCAGCTCCTGTCCTACCAGTCCTGCTAGTGCAGCACAGTGGCATTAACTGGGCTGCTGCTGCTGATGCGCCTGCAGTTCACAGGTGTGGCCACTACGCACACGGACAGCGTACTGTGTTGTTAACAGGGAGTTCCTGGGCTGGGTATGTGTGTGGATCCTGTGACGCTAACAGGGATCCCAGTCTCCAAATCCGAGTGTCGTCTTACTCGGTTCAGACTACTATTAGTTTCAGAGCCACCCAGCTCTGTATCCTCCGCCTAACCTTCAAGTTGCCAACATCCCCTTTTCCATCTGGGAGCACGGTGGACACCGACTGGCGATTGAGATATATACCTTTCTCTTTATTTTCTTCTTTATTTTTTTATATAGCGCTAACATAGTATATACCACCTTATCCAAATCTGCCAGTCCCCCTGTAACAGATGGTGTTTCTTCAGCAAATGTTATTGTTGCTTAACCACCAAACCCACGGGCACAAACTTTTTTCCCCTTTCCAACACAACTGTTCCCCTTTCCACCAGCATCTGTAACTCATTTTGTGTATGACCAAATTTGCAACTAAGCAGGGACACCCTACTCAACGCCGTCTCAGCACAGCAGTCAGCCCCAGGTCCCTCAGATGTGGACAAGTTGAGATTCACTGTGTGCAGCACTGGTGTTTAGTGGAAAAGCAGATCTAAGATTGCGTACCAGCTTCTGCTGATACTCCTGCATACGTGCGTCCCTTTCTATGGCAGGACTTATTTCGCCAAATTTTGTCTTGTACCGGGGATCTAACAGTGTGGCAACCCACTAGTCAGCATTACTTTGAATTCGGACAATCCGAGGGTCAGGTTGTAGGTAGTGCAGCAAGAAGGCGCTCATGTGTCTTGCGTATCCAAGAGGACCAAGTCCTTGCTGTGTTGGTGGCGGAGAGGTGAGAATCATGCCTCATTCCTCTGCACTCTCCCTCCAACCTCGCACAACCGAAATGTGAGCAAGCTCTCCCTCATCTGCTGAGTCTTCCATGCCCATCGCCAGTTCATCCTCCATTTCTTCATGGGCTCCTGCGCCTTCCTCAACAGTTTTGCTGATACTATGCGCCCTTCTTAATCCCTCTCCACCACCGTCCCATGCCTGCCGCCTTGGTGCTGCTGACCATCTGGACCTTGTAGATCTTGGTATCCCTTCCGCATATGACTCCTCCTGTACTTCCTCCCCTTCCTCTTGTCCCACCACCTGACTCCGAATAATGTTTAGAGTGTGCTCCAGCATGTAGATGACTGGAATTGTCATGCTGATAATGGCATCGCCAGTGCTAAACATCTTCTTCGACATTTGTAAACTCCGAAGAAGGGTGCATAGGTCCTTGATCTGACACAACTACAGCAGCGTGATCTGCACCACCTCTGGATCTACTTAGCCCAGGCTATACGTCATATTGTAGCAGGGCTCGTCGGTGCTGCCACAGACGCTGCAACATGTGCAGATTCAAATTCCTGCGTCTCGGCACATCGCATTTCAGGCGGTGAAACGCCAGAACGAAAGACTTCTGTAGCGATGCAAGTTGTTGAGCTGCTGGGTATGAACGGTGGAAGTGAGCACATAGCGAGCGTGGCCGCCGCAGAAGCCCATGTAGGCCGGGATGGTGGTTTAAAAATTGCTGGACAACCAGGTTCAACATGTGAGCCATACAAGGCACATGTGTCACATTGTCACGGCGAAGGGACGCACCCAGGTTTGCATCATTGTCGCACCCGGCCTTCCTTGGCTGCTGGTTGAGTGGAGACAACCATTGATGAAACACGGTTTCACTCTCCAGAGCTTACCATCCACAACTCCTCAGCGGTGTGACTCACATTTCACAGACATTTCAGAGTAAAGAGTCGACCGCCTGATGCCGTTGAGCTCTGCTGCCACCATAGTAAAGACCGTAGCCAACAGTTTGCAGATTGCTGAAAGTCAACCTCAAAGCCATGTCATGCCCTTCTAAAAGCATGTAAAACACAGCAAGGGGACTCCAACCACAGTCTCTCTCGTTTCCAAAAATTGGGCCACACACACACACCACTTGACTGGCATCAGTTGTCCCCCATTTTCAATCCTAAAAAGATGCTTTGCATGAAGCACTCTCAAAAATACACCTGCCTTTCGCCTCCCCAGGATGACACAGGGGAAGAAAAGTCCTTTGTGCTCCATGACTTGTTCATCTTGGTTCTTTTTTCAAAAGCGAGGGGATACAACCACAGTCTCCCTTGTTTCCAAAAATTGGGCCACACACACACCACTTGACTGGCATCAGTTGTCCCCCGTTTTCAATCTTAAAAAGATGCTTTGCATGAAGCACTCTCAAAAATACACTAGACTTTCGCCTCCCCTGGATGACACAGGGGTAGAAAAGTCCTCTGTGATCCATGACTTCCTCATCTTGATGAACGTTAGTCTGTCCACATTGTCAGTGGACAGATGCGTCCGCTTATCTGTCAGCACACCCCCAGCAGCACTGAAGACACATTCCGAGAGAACGCTGGCTGCAGGACACGACTAGATCCCCAAGGCGTAAGTGGCGAGCTCAGGCCATTTATCCAGATTGGAAGCCTAAAATGAGCAAGGCTCAAGTTGCACAGTAATGCCATCAATGTTCACTTGCATATACTCATAGATCTGTATCTCCTGCTGTTTTTCCTCTTCCAGCTGTTTTGTTTTCGCATGAGTATTTGTCTTTGTCCCTTTCCCATGTGTTTGTGTTGTCTTGAGAGTTGTTTGTCACCTTTTGGACACCTTTGAAGGTGTTTTCTATGTGTTTTTATGTGTTTGTGATTGCCTCCCATTGTTTTCAATGGGGTTCGAGAGTAGAGATGAGCGAACCGGTCGCGGTTCGGCTCGAGGTCGGTTCGCCGAACGGGGGTCCCGTTCGAGTTCGGTTCGTCGAACGTTCGACGAACCAAACTCGAACCTATAGGCTATAATGGGAGGCAATCACAAACACATAAAAATGCATTATAAATGTACACAAACAGTTAATAAACATTGCCATAACACTTACCGGTCCTCGCGATCCCTTCTGCACTCTGTCTCCTGCCGCTATTCCATCCGATGATCGCTGAATCCTCCCGGTGACGGCACTGCCAGCAGAGATGCAGGACCTATCGTGACGTCAAAATAGCCATGTGACCAGTCACGTGGCTATTATCTCATTGGCTACAGACTGGTCACATGACTATGACGCGTCATGTAGGACCTGCGAGTGCATCTCTCCGGTACACGGTGCACATTTGTGTATCGCCGTGTACCGGCGACATGCTCTAGCACACGGTCGACTCCCTGTTCCGTTAGGGACCGGCTGACACAGCCGGTCATTAACGGAGATCACCGTTGCCATAGCAACGCAGTTAGCGGTGACGTCACCGCTAACCGCGGCTCCGAGAGCACCGTTGCTATGGTAACGCGTCTGTCAGCGTTACCGCTTTTACCGCTGACAGCCAGCACTGATCACTCACGAAGTGAAGGCTGCACGCTGCTTCTCGATTGTAGTGAGGATTGTAGTGAGGATGAGGTTCCCCAGCCCCAAGTGATGAGCTGGTGAACCTCATCCTCACTACAATCGTCACTACTACTACACTAGTGAGGATTAAAATGCAGGAGAACGAGAGTAAAGTGCAAAATATAATTACTTTTTATTGAATACACAACAAGGAATAGGACTTAAAAAGTATACACTACAAGGGTATTTTACTCAGGGATAGGTTGTATACTCTACCCAGAAAATTCATAATAGCCGTCCAATTAACCATAAGTTAGACATATAAACATCTATATAAAGTATGGGCTACGAATTTAGAGGGTAAGAGGATTAGATGTTCCAAAGCAGGAGGGGCTGCCTTAAATTGTAGGTACAAGTTTACATCAAACCGTGGTTCCCCACCATATAATGGTAGGAAGTCATGGTGATCAAGCATGGAGCACCGCAAAGGATTAAATAATGTTGAAAGCCCACTACAAAAGCACTAATAAAACAAACAACCGCAATGTGCAGGGCAAGGAAGTTCTCTTACCTAAAGTGCTAAGTGCAATGTAGTGCAACAAGAGGTTGCGGTGCGACCGGCATGAAAGGAGGCAGTCCCAGTGGTGGTAAAGAAGTATCCCTAAGAGTAGCCAAAGGTCTCCATCCGACGCGCGTTTCGCGGCAATTTGGTAGCTTTATCAAGGTGGAAAACCAGAGTAATGAGCCTAGGATCTGTTAGACTCTTATATATCCCTCCCAGTGTGGAAAAGACAGCTGTATGGCTGAGCGTGACACGTGACCGGAAGTGACCGATGTAATGTGGCCGTGAGGGGTTATCTAACCTGCATAGAAACAATCGCAGTATGTTAAATAAATTAATTATTAGTGCCTGTGCGTCAATCGCTATTAAGTCGCTACATTTAAATAACTCCAAATATCTCAGGCCGGGTAAGCAGGCTTACTGTCAGTCCACGGCCCGATTTACATGGTAACTAAGGACGCACTTCCTGGTGGGAACCGGAAGTCGTCATAGGTGCCGGAATCACGTCTCCCAATCATCAAATGATTGATGTAACGTTAGGCCAATGGGGATTCAGATCGGAGCTAATGCAGGTTATCTCACCCGACAGGAAGGCCCCACGTGACCGCTGGGGACGCGTCAGCCCCGCGAGCACGCCCCACCATTCCCGATCGGCTTAGACATACCTACAGAGCCCCAATATGTCTCATCACGTATTAGGCCCCAATGCAATGGATTAGATAAATGAGGTTACCATTCGGGACCGTAACCCGGTTTCCATAGTAACCAGGGACGCGCTTCCCAACCATGACCATCCCGATTTGCATGGTAACTAGGGACGCGCCTCCTGGTGGAAACCGGAAGTCATCGTAAATACCAAAATTACATCTCCCAATCTTCAAATGGATGATATACCATTAGGCCAATGAGGATCCAGGTTGGAGCTAGTACAGTGTATCTCATCACATCTTGAACCCCAATGCAGTAGATTAAATAAAGGTTATCATTCAGGACCACAACCCGGTTCCCATAGTAACCAGGGACACGCTTCCCAGCAACGGCCAAAGGTCGTCATAAGACCCATAATAAACTTCACCCCAGCGTCAAATAAGTACTGTGGGGTTCAGCCAAGGATAATCCACATTGAAACTAATGCGGGTTTGTCATATCCAACAGGGAGGTCCCACGTGATTACAGGAGACGCGTCCATCCTGAAACCACGTCCCACCAATCCCCAATCAGACAAGACCAAACCACATGAACAAACTACGCCTCATCCCATGCCGGGCCAAGTCCGCACTAGCCCATCTGGTCCAAGAGACGCGTACCCATGGACACAGATTGAGCATAAGTGACAGACAGGCACCGAAAACATTGGGGGGCTGAAGTAGACATAACAGTTAAAGTAGTCCAATAAATAACCCCAACACAATCATCCAAAATATACGGTTGCAAAAAATATATATATAGGTCATAAAATATAAAAAAAATATTTTTTAAAACATTTATATTGTTCGGGAATTTTTAGACCACTATCAGTCATTTAGGTCGATAATATCAGGTTGAAAAAAGTCCAACAAAAAAGGTGGTACAGAAATAATCAATAAAGGGACTACTAAGGAACGCGCATACAGATTTATCAAACTGCAGGATCTCCAATCAGGGGTCCACGTCACACATGGATCACAGCGGATGGGAGGTCATGTGGTTCACATCGATGGAGAATAGATGGAAGGGTAGTTCTTCAGATTCCCAGAATAGGCCGCGTCCAATGTAGGTCCAGATCGCAACAGTAAGCCATAAAGATCAAAAGGTCACGCAGATTATGCAAGGAGGGATAGATCTACAAAGTAATATATCAACAATTAATAACAGATCACGAATCAATACAACAAAAGGCCAGGCATCACTCGCAGTAGTGAAAAGAGTATTAAAATTAAAAACCGGGATGACAAAACGATTAAAAAACACCAAAAAAACAAACAATAATACATTAAAAAGGGGGGGATTTGCTGAAAAAGAGGGAAAGAATCGGGAAAAGCTGATGATGTCAAATTATAAGAAGGACACAAAGCTGATATTTTCATTAAGCCCATTTGGGGCCAAGGTGTCCAAAGTGGAGATCCATCGGGCCTCGACCTGGGCCAGCCGTTTTTTCAAGTCACCTCCGCGAGACCCCCCACGGACATGATCAATTCCCCGTATCTTGAGTCCAGAGGGATTACTCCCATGGAATTTGTGAAAATGCCTAGGGAGTGTCTTCAACGTAGTGGGATCAATCACATCTTTGGCGGCACTGATATCCCGCACATGCTCCCTCGTGCGTATCCTCAACTCCCGTGAGGTGAGGCCAATATACACGAGGGAGCAAGGGCACGTAGCGTGATAAATAACGTGTGTAGTAGCACACGTAATATGACACCGTATATCAAACGTCCTGGTGCCATTGGCTGATGTAAATGAAGAGGTACGGGTGATGTTCTGGCAGGCCAAACATCGTCCACATGGAAAACACCCAAGCAAGGGGCCACGGGTACTGAAAGGATTGGAAATCGGTGGTATATAGTGGCTTCTTACCAGAATGTCTCGAAGATTTTTTGAACGGCGAGCCGTCATAAGGGGACCAGACGAGAGGACATCTGCCAGGATAGGATCCGATCGAAGAACAGGCCAGTGCCTGATCAGGATTTCCCGCATGGTCTGCCAATGGCTGTTATAAGTGCCTATGAAACGAACAGGAGGGTCAGATTTTTGAGACTTAGGATTGTATTGGAGTAATTGCTGACGGGGAGTCCGCTTGGCGCGTAAATACCCCTTCCGGATACAGCGATTACTATACCCTCGGTCCCTGAATCGGCATCTGAGGTCGGCCGACTGCAATTCAAAAGCATCATTGGACGAACAAATCCGCCTCGTTCTCAAGAACTGGCCAGTCGGGATGGCGCGTATTGTAGAAGGTGTATGGGCTGATGAGGCATGCAGCAGGGCATTGACTGAGGTGGACTTTCGATGGACACTCGTCTGGATCACCGACATAGGGTCCACCTCGATGTTAATATCCAGAAAGTCAATGCACCTGCTGCTATGCTTATAAGTTAATTTGATGTTAAGATTATTAGTGTTCAAATGCCCCATGAATTCGTCGAGCTGCTCCACTGTGCCCTGCCAAAAAAACAAAACGTCATCAATATATCTGAGCCAGCACTGCACATGGGAGCTAAGCCCAGCGCCACCCTCGCCAAATACCAACCTCTCCCACATACCGAGGAAGAGGTTGGCATACGAGGGGGCACAGGCCGCCCCCATGGCAGTGCCCCGCTGCTGCAGATAAAATTGGTCCTTAAAAATAAAAAAATTATGTGTAAGGGCAAAGTGGAGCAGCTCAAGGATAAATTTATTAAGTTCGCCATCCCGACTGCCCATCTCCAGAAAAAGGCGGGTAGCCTCCAACCCATCTTGATGGGATATGCAGGTATACAGGCTCTCCACGTCAGCTGTTACAATCATCATGTTAGAATCCATAAAGATACCATCGATCCGCCGGAGCACATCGGTCGTGTCACGAACATAGGAGGGCAAGGTTTCAACCAAGGGTTTCAGATGATAGTCAATAAATTTACAAATGGGATCACACAGGCCTCCTATGCCGGACACGATAGGGCGCCCCGGGGGGCAGAGGGCATCCTTATGGATTTTAGGTAACAAGTAGAAGGTGGGTACCTTGGGATATTTGGTGGAGAGCCCGTCAACCATTTTGTTGGTAATAATACCGGCCCCAGATGCCGACTCAAGGATTTTGGAAAGACCAAGCGAGAAGGACTGCATCGGATTATATGATAGTTTAGAATAGGTGTTCCTATCACGCAACTGCCTGAAGGCTTCCTTCTCATAGTTTTCCACTGCCCAGATCACAATGTTGCCCCCCTTGTCTGCTGGTTTAATGACTATATCAGGTATGTTGTTTAGCTCATCCAGTGCCAGTCTCTGTCTACCTGTGAGGTTATCACACCGTCTCCGAGATGGAATTTGCCTAAGGTCATTAGACACTAGACGGGTGAAAACCTCAATAGCAGGGCAAAGAGACAAGGGGGGAAACTTGGTAGATCTGGGCAGTAGAGCCCTGGGGAACACACCTGTTATGGCACTGGACTGTTCTTCAAGCAGGTCCTCCAAGACCTGTAGAGCCTCCCTTTCCGCAGGGCTATCCAGTCCCGTGTTGTCCCGTCTATGATGGAGCCTCTTCAATATCAGTTTACGTGCAAATAGATGGGTGTCCTTTAGAGCTGTAAAGAAGTCGAAATTGTTGACAGGGGAGAAGGTAAGACCTCTTGATAGTACTTCCAACTGATCATTAGAAAGTATATATTTGGAAAGGTTAATCACCTGAAGTCTATTTCTTCCCCCCTGCCTGGTGGTCTGTTGCTTGTTGCGAGTAGTTTTTACTCGGGCACCAACACTTGTTTCAGCCTCATTGGCACCTCCCGAAGCCTCCGATGAGTCTCCAAACGAGGTAAGGGATGACACGGAAGCTGAATGACTACGGGAGATGGTTCTACCTCGGGGACCCATTCTGGATCTAATCTGCCACCTATATGCTGCGGAACTGGCATAATCACCCAAATCTCTGTTAAATTTTTTCAATTTTTGCCCGCAGATCTCTTTCTCCAATTTGGACAACTCTTTTTCAATCTCCGCCTCCATCCCAGTGACAACATCAGCTGTGCATTTGCTTTTAATAGTACGCTCAAGTTCCTCCAATTCCACCTCCATAGTGGAGAGGGTTGTGGTGTTGTAATCCCTCAGCAGAGACAAAAATCCCAAGGAGCATGTTTGGGCCAGACACTCCCACTTCTCACGGAAGGAGGGATCCTCCACCGGAAAAGATGGGAATATCTGGACCCGTAAGCCACGAGGGACCATGTCTCTGTCGAGATATTTCGAGAGCAATGCACGGTTCCAGCAAATTCTTAATCTCCTTTTCAGCAACTCCTTATATTTAAAAATCAGAGTATCACAATTTGACGAATTGGCATCACTAGTGGTATTCTTGTTGTGATCATTCAGAACACTGTCGAAATGTGCCGACCAGGCCCGATCTCGGGCACGAAAATCCATGCTCGTATGCGAGAAATCTGTGAGAAGCACAGGAACAATAATTAACAACACGTATCTCACAAGGAGAGCCATAAATATAAGCACTAAGCCTACCAAGGTGAGGTAGGGAGAGTGCCAGCACTACTCATATTAAGAATAAAATGCAGGAGAACGAGAGTAAAGTGCAAAATATAATTACTTTTTATTGAATACACAACAAGGAATAGGACTTAAAAAGTATACACTACAAGGGTATTTTACTCAGGGATAGGTTGTATACTCTACCCAGAAAATTCATAATAGCCGTCCAATTAACCATAAGTTAGACATATAAACATCTATATAAAGTATGGGCTACGAATTTAGAGGGTAAGAGGATTAGATGTTCCAAAGCAGGAGGGGCTGCCTTAAATTGTAGGTACAAGTTTACATCAAACCGTGGTTCCCCACCATATAATGGTAGGAAGTCATGGTGATCAAGCATGGAGCACCGCAAAGGATTAAATAATGTTGAAAGCCCACTACAAAAGCACTAATAAAACAAACAACCGCAATGTGCAGGGCAAGGAAGTTCTCTTACCTAAAGTGCTAAGTGCAATGTAGTGCAACAAGAGGTTGCGGTGCGACCGGCATGAAAGGAGGCAGTCCCAGTGGTGGTAAAGAAGTATCCCTAAGAGTAGCCAAAGGTCTCCATCCGACGCGCGTTTCGCGGCAATTTGGTAGCTTTATCAAGGTGGAAAACCAGAGTAATGAGCCTAGGATCTGTTAGACTCTTATATATCCCTCCCAGTGTGGAAAAGACAGCTGTATGGCTGAGCGTGACACGTGACCGGAAGTGACCGATGTAATGTGGCCGTGAGGGGTTATCTAACCTGCATAGAAACAATCGCAGTATGTTAAATAAATTAATTATTAGTGCCTGTGCGTCAATCGCTATTAAGTCGCTACATTTAAATAACTCCAAATATCTCAGGCCGGGTAAGCAGGCTTACTGTCAGTCCACGGCCCGATTTACATGGTAACTAAGGACGCACTTCCTGGTGGGAACCGGAAGTCGTCATAGGTGCCGGAATCACGTCTCCCAATCATCAAATGATTGATGTATTTGGCGAGGGTGGCGCTGGGCTTAGCTCCCATGTGCAGTGCTGGCTCAGATATATTGATGACGTTTTGTTTTTTTGGCAGGGCACAGTGGAGCAGCTCGACGAATTCATGGGGCATTTGAACACTAATAATCTTAACATCAAATTAACTTATAAGCATAGCAGCAGGTGCATTGACTTTCTGGATATTAACATCGAGGTGGACCCTATGTCGGTGATCCAGACGAGTGTCCATCGAAAGTCCACCTCAGTCAATGCCCTGCTGCATGCCTCATCAGCCCATACACCTTCTACAATACGCGCCATCCCGACTGGCCAATTCTTGAGAACGAGGCGGATTTGTTCGTCCAATGATGCTTTTGAATTGCAGTCGGCCGACCTCAGATGCCGATTCAGGGACCGAGGGTATAGTAATCGCTGTATCCGGAAGGGGTATTTACGCGCCAAGCGGACTCCCCGTCAGCAATTACTCCAATACAATCCTAAGTCTCAAAAATCTGACCCTCCTGTTCGTTTCATAGGCACTTATAACAGCCATTGGCAGACCATGCGGGAAATCCTGATCAGGCACTGGCCTGTTCTTCGATCGGATCCTATCCTGGCAGATGTCCTCTCGTCTGGTCCCCTTATGACGGCTCGCCGTTCAAAAAATCTTCGAGACATTCTGGTAAGAAGCCACTATATACCACCGATTTCCAATCCTTTCAGTACCCGTGGCCCCTTGCTTGGGTGTTTTCCATGTGGACGATGTTTGGCCTGCCAGAACATCACCCGTACCTCTTCATTTACATCAGCCAATGGCACCAGGACGTTTGATATACGGTGTCATATTACGTGTGCTACTACACACGTTATTTATCACGCTACGTGCCCTTGCTCCCTCGTGTATATTGGCCTCACCTCACGGGAGTTGAGGATACGCACGAGGGAGCATGTGCGGGATATCAGTGCCGCCAAAGATGTGATTGATCCCACTACGTTGAAGACACTCCCTAGGCATTTTCACAAATTCCATGGGAGTAATCCCTCTGGACTCAAGATACGGGGAATTGATCATGTCCGTGGGGGGTCTCGCGGAGGTGACTTGAAAAAACGGCTGGCCCAGGTCGAGGCCCGATGGATCTCCACTTTGGACACCTTGGCCCCAAATGGGCTTAATGAAAATATCAGCTTTGTGTCCTTCTTATAATTTGACATCATCAGCTTTTCCCGATTCTTTCCCTCTTTTTCAGCAAATCCCCCCCTTTTTAATGTATTATTGTTTGGTTTTTTTTGGTGTTTTTTAATCGTTTTGTCATCCCGGTTTTTAATTTTAATACTCTTTTCACTACTGCGAGTGATGCCTGGCCTTTTGTTGTATTGATTCGTGATCTGTTATTAATTGTTGATATATTACTTTGTAGATCTATCCCTCCTTGCATAATCTGCGTGACCTTTTGATCTTTATGGCTTACTGTTGCGATCTGGACCTACATTGGACGCGGCCTATTCTGGGAATCTGAAGAACTACCCTTCCATCTATTCTCCATCGATGTGAACCACATGACCTCCCATCCGCTGTGATCCATGTGTGACGTGGACCCCTGATTGGAGATCCTGCAGTTTGATAAATCTGTATGCGCGTTCCTTAGTAGTCCCTTTATTGATTATTTCTGTACCACCTTTTTTGTTGGACTTTTTTCAACCTGATATTATCGACCTAAATGACTGATAGTGGTCTAAAAATTCCCGAACAATATAAAGGTTTTAAAAAATATTTTTTTTATATTTTATGACCTATATATATATTTTTTGCAACCGTATATTTTGGATGATTGTGTTGGGGTTATTTATTGGACTACTTTAACTGTTATGTCTACTTCAGCCCCCCAATGTTTTCGGTGCCTGTCTGTCACTTATGCTCAATCTGTGTCCATGGGTACGCGTCTCTTGGACCAGATGGGCTAGTGCGGACTTGGCCCAGCATGGGATGAGGCGTAGTTTGTTCATGTGGTTTGGTCTTGTCTGATTGGGGATTGGTGGGACGTGGTTTCAGGATGGACGCGTCTCCTGTAATCACGTGGGACCTCCCTGTTGGATATGACAAACCCGCATTAGTTTCAATGTGGATTATCCTTGGCTGAACCCCACAGTACTTATTTGACGCTGGGGTGAAGTTTATTATGGGTCTTATGACGACCTTTGGCCGTTGCTGGGAAGCGTGTCCCTGGTTACTATGGGAACCGGGTTGTGGTCCTGAATGATAACCTTTATTTAATCTACTGCATTGGGGTTCAAGATGTGATGAGATACACTGTACTAGCTCCAACCTGGATCCTCATTGGCCTAATGGTATATCATCCATTTGAAGATTGGGAGATGTAATTTTGGTATTTACGATGACTTCCGGTTTCCACCAGGAGGCGCGTCCCTAGTTACCATGCAAATCGGGATGGTCATGGTTGGGAAGCGCGTCCCTGGTTACTATGGAAACCGGGTTACGGTCCCGAATGGTAACCTCATTTATCTAATCCATTGCATTGGGGCCTAATACGTGATGAGACATATTGGGGCTCTGTAGGTATGTCTAAGCCGATCGGGAATGGTGGGGCGTGCTCGCGGGGCTGACGCGTCCCCAGCGGTCACGTGGGGCCTTCCTGTCGGGTGAGATAACCTGCATTAGCTCCGATCTGAATCCCCATTGGCCTAACGTTACATCAATCATTTGATGATTGGGAGACGTGATTCCGGCACCTATGACGACTTCCGGTTCCCACCAGGAAGTGCGTCCTTAGTTACCATGTAAATCGGGCCGTGGACTGACAGTAAGCCTGCTTACCCGGCCTGAGATATTTGGAGTTATTTAAATGTAGCGACTTAATAGCGATTGACGCACAGGCACTAATAATTAATTTATTTAACATACTGCGATTGTTTCTATGCAGGTTAGATAACCCCTCACGGCCACATTACATCGGTCACTTCCGGTCACGTGTCACGCTCAGCCATACAGCTGTCTTTTCCACACTGGGAGGGATATATAAGAGTCTAACAGATCCTAGGCTCATTACTCTGGTTTTCCACCTTGATAAAGCTACCAAATTGCCGCGAAACGCGCGTCGGATGGAGACCTTTGGCTACTCTTAGGGATACTTCTTTACCACCACTGGGACTGCCTCCTTTCATGCCGGTCGCACCGCAACCTCTTGTTGCACTACATTGCACTTAGCACTTTAGGTAAGAGAACTTCCTTGCCCTGCACATTGCGGTTGTTTGTTTTATTAGTGCTTTTGTAGTGGGCTTTCAACATTATTTAATCCTTTGCGGTGCTCCATGCTTGATCACCATGACTTCCTACCATTATATGGTGGGGAACCACGGTTTGATGTAAACTTGTACCTACAATTTAAGGCAGCCCCTCCTGCTTTGGAACATCTAATCCTCTTACCCTCTAAATTCGTAGCCCATACTTTATATAGATGTTTATATGTCTAACTTATGGTTAATTGGACGGCTATTATGAATTTTCTGGGTAGAGTATACAACCTATCCCTGAGTAAAATACCCTTGTAGTGTATACTTTTTAAGTCCTATTCCTTGTTGTGTATTCAATAAAAAGTAATTATATTTTGCACTTTACTCTCGTTCTCCTGCATTTTATTCTTAATATGAGTAGTGCTGGCACTCTCCCTACCTCACCTTGGTAGGCTTAGTGCTTATATTTATGGCTCTCCTTGTGAGATACGTGTTGTTAACTAGTGAGGATTGTAGTGAGGATGAGGTTCCCCAGTCCCAAGTGATGAGCTGGTGAACCTCATCCTCACTACAATCGTCACTACTACTACACTAGTGAGGATTGTAGTGAGGATGAGGTTCTCCAGCTCATCAAGTGATGAGCTGGGGAACCTCATCCTCACTACAATCCTCACTACTACTACACTAGAAAGAAAGAAGACAGAAGAGCAGGATCGTGGAGGGCTGACAGGGGATAATAAAGATGGAGTCTCTAATGTGTCTGTGTATTTATTTCTATTAAAGTATGTTTTCTCTGTGTGGTGTTTTTTTTAACCCTTTAATGGAGATTCTTAATGGCTGGGTCAAACGTGCCTGACATTAAGAATCTCTGGCTTAATACTGGCTAGTAAAACAAAGCCAGTATTAACTCATGATTACCCAACAAGCCACCCGGCTCCAGGGCTGTTGGAAGAGTTGGATACAGCGCCAGATGATGGCGCTTCTATGAGAGCGCCATTTTCTGGGACAGCTGCGGACTGAAATCCGCAGCAGAGGCGCCCAGAAACCTCGGGCTAACCTGTGCTGCGGATTCCAATCCCCAGCTGCCTAGTTGTACCCGGCTGGACACAAAAATGGGGCGAAGCCCACGTCATTTGTTTTTTAATTATTTCATGAAATAAGTGAAATAATTAAAAAAAACGGGCTTCCCTATATTTTTGGTTCCCAGCCGGGTACAAATAGGCAACTGGGGGTTGGAGGCAGCCCGTGGCTGCCTGCTGTACCTGGCTAGCATACAAAAATATGGCGAAGCCCACGTCATTTTTTTGGTGGGCAAAAAACTTCTGCATACAGTCCTGGATGGAGTATGCTGAGCCTTGTAGTTCTGCAGCTGCTGTCTGCTCTTCTCCATACAGACAGACAGCAGCTGCAGAACTACAAGGCTCAGCATACTCCATCCAGGACTGTATGCAGAAGTTTTTTGCCCCCTGAAAAAATTATGTGGGCTTCGCCATATTTTTGTATGCTAGCCAGGTACAGCAGGCAGGTACGGCTGCCCCCAACCCCCAGTTGCCTATTTGTACCCGGCTGGGAACCAAAAATAAAGGGAAGCCCTTTTTTTATTATTTCATGAATTTCATGAAATAATTAGAAAACAAATGACGTAGGCTTCGCCCCATTTTTGTGTCCAGCCAGGTACAACTAGGCAGCTGGGGATTGGAATCCGCACCACAGGTTGGCCTGAGCTTTCTGGGCCCCACTGCTGCGAATTGCAGTCTGCAGCCGCCTCAGAAAATGGCATTTTCATAGAAGCGCCATCTTCTGGCGCTGTATCCAACTCTTCCAGCACCTGCCTGCTATACCTGGCTAGCATACAAAAATATGGCGAAGCTCACGTCCTTTTTTGTAGTTTTTTGACAAAAAAAATAAAAAATGCTTCCCTGGATTTTCCATTGCCAGTGAAGGTAACACCAAGCAGTGGGGGTTAGCAGCCAGTAGCTGCTTGGATTACCCTTAGCTAGCAATACAAAAAATGCAGCGGGAGCCCATATTTATTTTTTTTAATTATTTATTTAAATAACTAAAAATAAAATGGGCTTCCCTGTATTTTGATTGCTGGACATCACAGTGCTGTAAAAATAAATCTTTAAAAAAATGACGTAGCGCTCCGCGGTATTTTTGATTCTCAGCGCAGATAAAGCAGAAAGCTATGGGTTGCCACCCCCATCTGCCTGCCGTTACCTTGGTTGTCAATCAAAATACAGGGAAGCCCATTAATTTTTTCTATTTAAAAAATAGTTAAAAAAAAAATGACGTTGGGTCCCCCCATTTTTGATAGCCAGCTAGGTTAAAGCAGACGGCTGTAGCCTGAAAACCACAGCTGGCAGCTTTACCGTGGTTGGGGATCCAATGTGGAGGTCCCCTCAGGCTCTTTTTTATAATTATTTTATAAATATTAATAATTACACAATAAAAGTAGGGTCCCCCCCAAATTGGATCACCAGCCAAGGTAAAGCGGACAGCTGTGGTCTGCTATTCTCAGGGTGGGAAGGTCCATAGTTATTGGGCCTTCACAGCCTAAAAATAGCAGGCCGCAGGCACCCCAGACGTGGCGCATCCACTAGATGCGCCAATCCTGGCGCTTCACCCCAGCTCATCCCGTGCCCTGGTGCAGTGGCAAACGGGGTAATAAATCGGGTTGATACTAGCTGTAAAGTAACCTGAGATCAAGCCCAGCAGTTTGTGATGTCATGGCGTCTATTAGATACTCAACATCATAAACTGTCAGTACTAACAAAAAAAAAAAATCGACAAAAGAAATTTATTTGAAAAAACAGTCCCCAAAACATTTCCTCTTTCACCAATTTATTGTAAGAAAAAAAATAAAGGGGTCCCACGACGACTCTGGACCATCTAGAATATGGGGGGGAGACACTCAGGGAACGTATCCCCCATTTTCTAGGAGTGCGGACCCTTCATGTGAGGAGTATGGGTGCAATGAATCTGCACTCACTCTTCTCGGGTCCACAGCAGCAGAGTCCATGTCGTAATGGTTGCTACCAAAGCTGCAATGGCCTGCTCATGAGGTAAGGGCATGCCTAATCAGGAGAACTACTGTAGAGGAAGCTCTGCTCACTGGTATATAGGTGCTCAGAGGTAATAATAGATAAAATTAGTGAGTAACCTCGGCACTCTAAATCTCCCAGACTAAGTCAGTAAGTCACAACGGATAGTAATGCAAAATCACTCTTTATTGGTCCGTATTAAGAAAAAAAAATTTTTCATAAGCATATATGTTTTTGTCCAAAACAAGTTACAAATGACGTTTCGGCCTGAGCCTTCATCAGATTGGACTTATCTGCATGTAATCATGAAAAATGACAATAATCAGTATCACATAAGAGTGAGAGAACAATAACAAACTCGAAAAATGTAGAGGTACAATTGGGATGCAGCAAAAAAATTGCAACACAGCAAGAAATGAAACACATGATACAAATGTCATAATACAGTAAAAGGACAATATAGTAATGACAAATATGGGGTCAGAGTAGACTTAGACAGCTCTGGTACGAAAGAGATGTCAATCATAAAGTAACATGTGCAGTAGGTGTAGAGCTACAGTATGCATGGCAGAGCTAATGGGTAGACCGACCATAGAAAAAGAACGGAGAAAAAGTGGAGAAAAAATGGAGAAAAAAATGGAGAAAAAGTGGAGAAAAAGTGGAGAAAAAGTGGAGAAAAAATGGAGAAAAAGTGGAGAAAAAGTGGAGAAAAAAGTGGAGAAAAAGTGGAGAAAAAGTGGAGAAAAGGTGGAGAAAAAAATGGAGAAAAAGTGGAGAAAAAGTGGAGAAAAAGTAGAGAAAAAGTGGAGAAAAAATGGAGAAAAAAATGTAGAAAAAATGTAGAAAAAGTGGTGAAAAAATGGAGAAAAAGTGGAGCACCCTTTGGTGCCTTTCATGTGGCACTAATGGGTGCTTAGCTTTGTATTTAGCCAAAAAAATGAAAAAAAAAATGACGTAGGGTTCCCCCTAGTTTTGTAGCCAGCTAGGGTAAAGCAGACGGCTGCAGCCTGCAGACCACAGCTGGCAACCTCACCTTGGCTGGTAATCCAAAACTGAGGGCACCCCACGCTGTTATTTTAAATTAAATAAATAATTAAAAAAAAAACACGCAGGGGTCCCCCAAAATTGGATCACCAGCCAAGGTAAAGCAGACAGCTGGGGCCTGATATTCTCAGACTAGGGAGGTCAATGGTTATTGGACTCTCCCCAGCCTAAAAATAGCAGGCCGCAGCCGCCCCAGAAGTGGCGCATCCATTAGATGCGCCAATCCTGGTGCTTCGCCCCAGCTCATCCCGCGCCCTGGTGCGGTGGCAAACGGGGTAATATATGGGGTTAATACCAGATGTGTAATGTCACCTGGCATCAAGCCCTGGGGTTGGTGAGGTCAGGCGTCTATCAGATACCCGACATCACCAACCCAGTCAGTAATAAAACAAAATAGACGACAACCACATTTTTATTTGAAAAAACACTCCCCAATACATTCCCTCTTTAACCAATTTATTAGAATGAAAAACAAATCCAGGTCTGGTGTAATCCAAGGGGTTGCCATGACGATCCACACTGTCCCAGTCAATGAAGAGCAGGATGTTCCCCATTGGCTGGGAGAGCAGTGCAGTGACCTGAGCTAACATCAATGGGTCAGCCCAGGTCACTGCAGGGCATGACAAGTGCTGCTGTCAGCGAGGTACATTACCTGCGCTGATCTCCAGCACACTGACAGCCCCTGTCACTGAGTTCAATGACCGTCGCCTTCACACCAAGTATCACAGGTATAGTATAACAGGTCGGTTGGCACATATGCATAATGATATCTGGGCACATAGGTTCAGTGTTTGAGACATCATTTCCCTGACAATTCTGCCGTGTGGTCTTAACTGGCAATTAATACATTGGTGGACTTATAAGGGTTCCTGCCTACTCGGGGTGCATCACCATAAACTTTTAGTGTGGCTATACTATTTTTCCCTCCATTTGTCACTAAACTATGGTCCTTTTGTGAAATGTCACCATTTAAAATGAAAATGTACTTTGTTTAATTAATAAAAACAACTGTTTCACTTTTTGCAAGCAATCTAGATTCCTGTGTCTCTATTGTAGGTATTAGTCTTAGATGGGAATCAATTTTTGAGAATTTAAAGGGGCTCCCTATTGGTTAAGTAACATTGTTCTGTTATTTCAGATGCCTCAGCCAGTGGCTACATGGATTACAAAAAACGTGACAAAACGTGGATTTCTCAGATAGGCACACTGTTTGGTGAAGGGAGTGCCACAGAAAGTGATGTACCTGATATAAGGGACTTAAAGCTTAAAATCAAGGACTCTCTTAAGCGTCGCACTCGCTTATGGTGGAATAAGGTCTCCTTAGAAACATATTTGCAAAAAAACATAGTCCCACGTGGACTGCGCATACGAAAATTTCCCACAGCAGTAATCTCTGACTCCCTGTTCATTGAAAGGTGGGAGGAGGCATTGACTAGATGCTCTCGCACTCTTATAGAGTTACTTATAGGATTAGACAAAAAAGCCATTGACTCAGTTGAGAAGGATCTGGATAATTACAAGATCCAGATTCAGGAAAGTCTGTCTCCAGATGAGCATTCCAAATTCGATAAAGAGCTTGAATCCGAAATTAATAAATGTGAAAAGGAAGTTCAAGATAGGAAAATCAAGAAGTACCAACGAGATTTATCTGATTACCAGAACAAAAAAATATACCGTTGGTATAACAATAATTCAAGTGGGAGAGGGAGAAGTGCTAGGAATTCAAGATCATCATCCCTAGCATCTAGTTTTTCTGACGAATCATGTGGAGAACATTTTTTAGCCAAGCGGCAAGGCAGGGGAGACACATCGGAGCATGGCCCCCTGCCCGATGCCACAAATCCAAGTGGTTCCGGAAGAATTCTGAGAAATCAAAAGAGAGGAATACAGAAAAACAGGATAAATTAAAGGTAATTAACCTCTCCAATATAACACTCACTAAGTCCCAGATAAGTGTACTTGAAAAGGGACTTACTTTTTCTCCCACAGCTAAACTAGATCATTTTACTATCATTAAGGACTTAGAGCTGTTTGCGCGAAAATTGAGGTATAAAAAATTCTTTGCAAACAGTAATGATAATGATCTATTTTCTACATTCAGGGAACAACAAGCTCTTTCGGATCTGGAATCCTTGCTGGAGGAGCAGCAAGAGGTGGAAGAATCCACACCTGCCAAATTTCCTACATATCTGCACAGCCGAACACAAGTTTTCCCCCCTCACGGCCTCTGCCCGAATGTGGATATTTTCGTAAAAGTGGTAAGGGAGGCATTATTTACCATTCCAGAAAAAATTGTAAAACATAATTTGACCTTTAATGAACGTCAGGCAATAAAAGAGCTGAAAAACATGAAAACGGTGGTGATAAAACCCGCCGATAAGGGGGGGAATCTTGTAGTGTGGCCTGCAGATCAGTATGAATGTGAGGTTTATCGACAATTAAACAACAAGAATTGTTATAAAAGATTGGAGGCCAATCTTACAGTTCAGTTTAAAAGGATATTGGATGATATAATAGAAACTGGCTGTAGGAAAGGCATCATTTCATGTAGAATGAGAGATGGACTCATGGTTGGTTGCCCAAAGACTCCAACCTTTTATGTCATTCCCAAAGTCCACAAAAATAGGGACCATCCACCCGGTCGCCCCATAGTATCGGGAATTAATGGACTAAACGAAAAGGCTTGCAAATTCATCGATTTTTTTCTCCAGGAATGTGTCGGGACCCTGCCTTCATATATCAGGGATACAACAGATGTCTTAAGGCGCCTCAACCGCATTCAGCTTGAGCCTGATATGTATATGGTTACATGTGATGTTGAGGCGCTATATACATCGATTGTTCACAGCCATGGGACCACTGCGTCTAGAACCTTTCTGCAAATGACCAACATCGACACTGAACTTATGGAATTTGTTATGGAGCTATTGGACTACATCTTAACCCATAACTACTTCATTTTTAAAGACCGTTATTACCTACAGCTCCAGGGGGTGGCAATGGGGGCGACTTGTGCGCCCTCATATGCTAACCTTTTCCTGGGGCTGTGGGAACGGGAGGTTGTCCAATATGTAGAGGGGTTCGACGCAGTGGTCTCATGGCATCGTTACATTGATGATATCCTGTTTATATGGCAGGGCCCTGAGGCATCCCTGGTGAATTTTTTGCAAAGACTTAATGTGAACGAATTCAATATTCGGCTCACATCTAAATATGACTATTCAAGGGTGGAGTTTTTGGACATTCTAATCATTAGAGGGGAGGACGGTCAGATAGTTACGGATGTATTTAAGAAAAAAACGGCGACTAATACACTCTTGCACGCCTCGTCCTCACACCATCCTCAAACTATTAAGGCAGTACCCACAGGACAATTCTTACGTATGAGGAGAATATGTTCGAATGATAGAAATTTCGATATTCAAGCTCAACGACTACGGACTAATTTGGAAGAACGTGGCTACAAGCCCAAAAACATCAGGCAGGGCTTCATTAGGGCAGCAAAGAGTGAGCGAGAGCATCTATTGGTCACACATAAAAGAAAACAGAACCTCCAACCAGTTAGATTTGTCACCAATTTTAATGATAAATGGAACGAGATTGGAGGCATTTTCAGAAAATATTGGCAGATTTTGTTGGCAGACAAAGATCTGGCAAAACATTTGACAACATATCCAGCAATGACTTGGCGGAGGTCTAAAAATTTGAGAGACATGCTCACGCGTAGTCATTACGTCCCTCCACCACATAATATACTGGGTCAAAAAGGACCTAGATGGGGATGTTTTCAGTGTGGGAATTGCACAGCGTGCAAATATATTCAGAGGAGCATGACGTTTGACGATAGTTCTGCTTCCAAAAACTACTCTATCACCCATAATATTACATGTAGGACGGACATGGTCATATATTATGCCTGGTGTCCGTGTAACAAAATATATATAGGCATGACCACAAGGCAATTACGGGTGCGAACCCTGGAACATGTGAGGGACATAGTCAATGCCAAGGGTTGCCAGGACATAGTAGGGTTAAAAACAATACCACGGCACTTCTTTCTCCATCACAAGAGTAACCCTACAGGTTTTAAGGTAAAGGGCATTGACCATGTCAGTCTGGGTTCCAGGGGAGGTAATTATAAGAACAAACTATTGAAAAAAGAAACGAAGTGGATAGTAGTCCTGGATACAATGACACCTAAGGGACTGAATGAGTCCCTAAGCTTCAAGTCCTATTTATCAGATTAGCGCGAATTTTATTTCATTTTATTCATCTTACACATGTTTTTAATTCTAATTATTTGTTTTTGTTGTAGCTCCCCATATGGTATAGTTTCACTATATATTTACCATCCATTGAATGATGACCCCCATTGGACGATGTGTAATAACCTACATTACAAACCTATGGAAGGAGAGAAGGAAAAGAAAAATCAATGAGGAAAAAAAATATAAAACTGGGATTACAGCATTTTATATATATAGTATGTAATATATATATAAGTGTTCATCAGATATCTTTACATATAATGATTATAGTAAGAACTAGTATATTACGTTTTGTCATCTGATGTACATAAATAGTATTTTGTGATCCCTTTATTTTTACCTTTATTTTCCGTCTTTCTCTCTAAGCCTTATAGCTGCAATGTTCATATTTAAACAGTTGATCATTAATTTGTGGAATGTGTTAGGTTACTTACCATTGGTGTGGTCATAGTATTATTATGATCTATGATGATCGGGCTTATGGTGTGCGCGCAGACGGTTCGGACGCGCCTCGGGCATGCGCTGCATATCGCCGTGGGCAAGTCAGCCGACTGAGAGAGTTGGCAAGGCAACCAGATGATACATCCGGTTTCCTTGCTGGCTCCGTGTCACATGACTGCTGACCGCATGCTTGCGGTCATGCGGCGTATGACGCGCTCGACAGGCGACGGGCTCGCGGGATCTGCATCATGTCGGTGGGCGCGTCCACAACATCTGACGGTCCGCGCACACCTGCACCTGACCGGGGGATCTATAAAAGGGGACATCACTTTGCAATACATAAGCCTCCTGACGAAACCGAAGCGGTGAAACGCGCGTTGAGGCAGGTTTACTGGTGACGGACCCCGACCACGTGGAAACCCTTTAACCCTCACTAAACATGACCTCAGGTATGGACCAACATAGCAGTATTGCAGGTGTATTGCAGGTTTAACTAGTCCTTCAGTACATCACCTGTACTTGACAACATATTCATGTGTGTCCTGGATCTATTGTAACATTGGGTAGATATACCGTTTCTCCCACTGTAAGTCTTGCACATACTTTTTTGAATATTCATGTGCAGCCTTTAAGTTTAAGTCAGGATTGAGGGTGTTTACATCCACATTGATAGTGTTATCATTAGACCATAACAGGTCGGTTGGCACATATGCATAATGATATCTGGGCACATAGGTTCAGTGTTTGAGACATCATTTCCCTGACAATTCTGCCGTGTGGTCTTAACTGGCAATTAATACATTGGTGGACTTATAAGGGTTCCTGCCTACTCGGGGTGCATCACCATAAACTTTTAGTGTGGCTATACTATTTTTCCCTCCATTTGTCACTAAACTATGGTCCTTTTGTGAAATGTCACCATTTAAAATGAAAATGTACTTTGTTTAATTAATAAAAACAACTGTTTCACTTTTTGCAAGCAATCTAGATTCCTGTGTCTCTATTGTAGGTATTAGTCTTAGATGGGAATCAATTTTTGAGAATTTAAAGGGGCTCCCTATTGGTGGGGTAATATATGGGGTTAATACCAGATGTGTAATGTCACCTGGCATCAAGCCCTGGGGTTGGTGAGGTCAGGCGTCTATCAGATACCCGACATCACCAACCCAGTCAGTAATAAAACAAAATAGACGACAACCACATTTTTATTTGAAAAAACACTCCCCAATACATTCCCTCTTTAACCAATTTATTAGAATGAAAAACAAATCCAGGTCTGGTGTAATCCAAGGGGTTGCCATGACGATCCACACTGTCCCAGTCAATGAAGAGCAGGATGTTCCCCATTGGCTGGGAGAGCAGTGCAGTGACCTGAGCTAACATCAATGGGTCAGCCCAGGTCACTGCAGGGCATGACAAGTGCTGCTGTCAGCGAGGTACATTACATGCGCTGATCTCCAGCACACTGACAGCCCCTGTCACTGAGTTCAATGACCGTCGCCTTCACACCAAGTATAACGAGAGGCCCGTGACGTCACCGCTAGTCAGTCTCGGGTCGGAAGCGAGAGAAGGTGATGTGACAAGCGGCGGCCATGGAGGACAGTGACAGCGCTGAGGTCGGGATGGCGGGACTTCATCACCGCAGGTAAGCCGAGCGGGACCATGTGTGTGTGTGTGTGTGTGTGTGTGTGTGTGTGTGTTTGTGTTTGTGTACGTGTGTACAATACATGCCGCGGGCAGGAGGGGGCGGAGCGAGCTGAGCGGGGAAGTGTGGGCTTCCTGCACGTAACTAGGATAAACATCGGGTTACTAACCAAAGCGCTTTGGTTGGATACCCGATGTTTATCTTGGTTACCAGCTTCTGGCAAGCTGCCAGCGATGGCTCCTGCACACTGTAGCTGTAAAAAGCCCTGCTTTTTGCTGCTAGAACCGTTCTCGAACGTATCTAGAACTATCGAGCTTTTGCAAAAAGCTCGAGTTCTAGTTCGATCTCGAACAGCCCCCAAAATCACTCGAGCCTAGAACTGGAGAACCTCGAACCTAGAACCGCGGTCAATCTATTCGAGAGGTTCGTCGAACGGCTTGCCGAACCGAACTCGAAAGCGGCCTCCGTTCAACGAACCGAACCGAACTCGAGCCTCTAGAGGGTGGATCATCTTTAGTTGGGATACATGCTTCTGGTATCTGTGCCTAGGGCAAAACACCCCAGACCCATACTGTCGTACTTCTCCAGTCCTTGCCTATTTCTAAAGAACCAACCTCTCCAGGAGCTGCTAGTATCCGATCTGCCAAGTGCCAACACCTAAAAGGAAAACTATAATTTGGGTAGTGGTTGACAGATTGAGCACACAGAATCACATTATCCCTCTCTAAAAGTTACCTACCTTTCAAACCTTGTGTAAATTGTGTATCAAACACGTTGAATGTTTACATGGTATTCCAGACAATACTGCTTTAAACCTAGGAATTCATTTCTAAATTTTGGAGGGCATTCTTTAATAAGGTCATTATTGTGGTTTCTTTTTCTTCTGCTTAACACCCAGAAACCACTGGTCAGACTGAACATGTTAATCAGACACTTGAGCATTATTTTTGTTGTTATGTATCTGATCATCAGTATGATTGAGTGGAACATCTTCCATTAGCAATATTGCTATTAACAATCAAAACCAAGAGTCTATTAAATGTTGTTTTTTAATTCAGCCTCCAAGATGGACACTCTACAAGTCAATAAATTCATGGATAGGTTAAACCTGTGTTGTCCGAAGCCAGGGGGAACTAGAGAAGGGCATAGTGCAGACAGATAGACAGACCTCTTCTACTAATTAGAGACGTACAAGTGAGCCAAACTTTTATGTTGAGGACAAGGCAAAGTTGTCCACTAGAACATTAAACTGAAGGTACCTACTGTGAAGTTGGGACCAAATTTATTGGTCCTTTTGAAATAACTGAGATTATGGTCCACAGGAGATGTCTTGGGGTCTGGTGAGAAACATCAATGCTGACAGCATATTGTCACGTTTGTGTACGGTGGCTAGGAGCAGCAGTTATGGTTGAGGGAGTGACTCCGGATACCCATTTACCCTACATGGAATTACTGGTCCTGGCTGGGTGTGTGGACTTCAGTTGTGTGGGCTGGGAACACATTACCAATGATGTCAGTTGGCCAGGACTGGATGACGACTCGAATTCACAACAGTTCGTTCTAACAACACTTTATGCAAAGGTTCATTCTTTGCAACAACTTCATACTCTAAATAGTGGGCACATATCTTCCAGCACTTTACACTTTGCAAGACATGTTTAGACACAGTCTAAGTTCTCACTGGGTTGCTTCAGATTTTACTGGTCTTGTGAGTCCCAGGGCAACCCAGGCCAGCGTTACAGTACAGCTTGTGATGGTCAACTCAACTTCCTCCAGTCCCACGTTTAGTATCCTTAAGGGTCTCATCATGACTGGAGTAAAAGTTTTCACACCTGAACATTTATAGGAAAACTGCTCAGGTCGTTTACTACGTTCTCACACCAGTTAAGATTAAGTCAAGATTAACCCGGTACCTTGATGCTTAGGGAGCCTGGCCACTAGAGTGCTGTCCTCTGGCTACTATTGGCTGGGGCCACTCTATTTGAGGATCGGTCTCTTGCTTCAACACTGCTCACACACCATGTCTCTGCTCCTCTATCTCGTCTTCCATCTCCTCTCCTTCTCCTTTTGTTGACGCAAACCACCCACTGTATGCAACCTTCATGACCTTCATACATCAGTCACTTTCACTCACAAGGTCTTCAGTGATTCTTCCAGAATGAACTGTCACTTTCCCTTTCATTTGACCACTCCCATGGTCAAGTCAAAACACTTAACTGTTACTGAACTGTTCCCCTACAGTCCAGCAATTCCTAAACAAGTACTATGCAATATATTACCATGTACAATACTTACTATACATTACTATACATTATACATCACACCATCAACGCTACAGATCACAGGAACACATTACAATTTATCACATTACATTACAATTCACATGACGCTATGTTCACAAAGGACACAGGACAATAGAAACAACACAATAACATGATTAGTATTATGAGGGGTAGGAATACGGAGCATGGCTGACCTTACCTATGTGCAACTAGTACGGACGCACAGGGTGGTGGCTGGCAGATAGCAAAAGGGGTACTGCAAGGAGACAGCAACTCACTTTTATTTGCTGCTCCCTACCCTCCTCTGTGCACTGTGTCTTGTCTTCTCCCACATTCACCAGAGTGATGGGGAAGGGAGGCACTTGCAGCCCAGGAAGAAAAAAATCTTTTATATCTATAGGCAGGGGCGTAACGACCGCGGTCGCAGAGGTCGCCACTGCGACCGGGCCCGCAGGGTTATAGGGGCCCGGCAGCCGCTCTGCAGAGCCGGCTGCCGGAACCCTATGTGTAGTGCCGCTGTGTAGTGGCCGATAATGTGACCGTCAGTGGGCCGGCCTGTGAGTCAGGGGAGCCCAGTGTCAGTAGAGTGGCCCCTGACCTGAAGAGGCCCACCAGCCATTTCTGAGCTGCAGCAGAGCAGGAGTGCTCCTGACCTGCACAGCAGACGGAATCCATCCTGCAAGGACCTGCGATGATGTCACCCCCATGTGACTGTGTGGGAGGAGACACAGGATTCCGGGTAGAAAGCAAGAGATACTGAATCCTGAAAGAGATTTGGACACATGATGACTGGTAATAAGAAAAGAGGGGACATGAGGGGGAGGGGGGCTGCAGGGTGAGTGGCATATGAGGGCTGCAGACTGTGACAGAAGGATGTGAAGGGGTGCAGAGTGTTTGAGAGGGGTAAGTTGGGGTACAGGCAGGTTGAGATATGTGGGGCAGGGTGTGTGAGATATGGGGGTGTAGTGTGTGTGATATAGGGGGTGCAGGCTGTATAGGGAGCAGGGTGTATGAGATATGGGGGTGTAGTGTGTGTGATCTGGGGGGTGCAGGCTGTATGGGGAGCAGGGTGTGTGAGATATGGGGGTGTAGTGTGTGTGATATGGGGGTGCAGGCTGTATGGGGAGCAGGGTGTGTGACATATGGGGGTGTAGTGTGTGTGATCTGGGGGGTGCAGGCTGTATGGGGAGCAGGGTGTGTGACTTATGGGGGTGTAGTGTGTATGATATGGGGGTGCAGGCTGTATGGGGAGCAGGGTGTGTGAGATGTGGGGGTGTGGTGTGTATGATATGGGGGTGCAGGCTGTATGGGGAGCAGGGTGTGTGACATATGGGGGTAGGGGCGTAACTACCGCGGTCGGAAGGAGAAGAGAGGTACTTGTTTTTTTATTTTGCTGGCTGCATGACACGTGGAGGCCCGGAGGGGCCTGGCTGCATGATACATGGAGACCTGGGGGTGCTGACTCCATGATACATGGAGGTCTATGGGACTGCATAATAAACATGAAGGACACCTTATACATGGGCTAGTGGTGCATTATACATGGAGGTGTATGGGGCTGCATAATACAATATGAAGGACACCTTATACATGAAATATAGGGGTGCATTATACATGGAGGAGTATGGGGCTGCATAATACAAAATGAAGGACACCTTATACATGGAATATAGGGGTGCATTATACATGGAGGAGTATGGGGCTGCATAATACAATATGATGATTTATGGTGCTGCATTATAATACATATAGGACAATGGGGGCTAAATTATTTATATATGGAGGAATATGGAGGCTACCTTATACATGGACTATGGGTGTGCGTTATAAAACATGGAGGACTGTGGTGCAGTATAATATATGGAGAACTATGGGATGAATTATAATACATGGAGAACTTTGGGGAAATGCATTGTAATACATGGAGAACTATGGAAGTGCATTATAATATATGACGGGTTATGTGGGACCCTTTATATTATACGGAAGGCTATGTGGGGGCCATTATAGTATTTGGAGATCTATATACAAGGGGGGACAAAGATACAAGCATGGGATGGGAATGTTTTGTGCTGAGGGAAAGCTGGGTGCTGAGGGAAAGATGTATAGCAGAGCATGGGAAAGCTGGGTGCTGAGGGAAAGATGTATAGCAGAGCATGGGGAAGCTGGGTGCCGAGGACAAGATGGATATCAGAACATGGGAAAGCTGTGTGCTAATAGAGGGATTTCAGATCATGGGAAACCTGGGTGCGGAGGGTAAAAGCCAAGTGTCGGCGTCATTATCCTGTACCCCGAGTGTCAGTGTCATTATCCCGTACCATAAGTGTCGGAGTACGTGGAGGGGGGCACCGGTCCAAATGTTGCACCAGGGCCCATCAAACTCTAGTTACGCCACTGTCTATGGGTATAATTTTTTGTGTGTGTCATATCTGTAATGTATTATGTGCTTTATATATGTGCTGTAAAATATATGTGTGTCGTGTATGGTGTGCAATATCTATCTATCTATCTATTTATATATCTATCTATCTATTATCTCAAATCTAACTACCTATTATCTATCTATAATCTGTCTATCTACTGTAGCTCTATCTCCTATTGTCTATCTATCTATTTATCTATATATCTATCCATCTAATATTTATCTATTATCTATCAATCATCTATTATCTATCTGTCTATCGCCTATCCTCTATCTATGTATCTTCCATTCAGCTTTGGTTTGGCTCACCAGGACACCAGTCGATACCCCTGTGGGCCCCTGAGCTAGACATAGAGGGGGCACAGTGGCAGAGGCGTTGCTAGGGTAAATGTCGCAGTCGGAGGGGCCGCGGTCGCTACGCTCGGGTCCGCTGCTGCTGCTGCTCGGTGACTCGAGCGGTGGGCCGGAACCAGGGACTCGAGCAGCGCTCCTCGCTCACGAGTGAAAAGGAAGTGGTTTGTTTTGGGAGATAGTTCGTGACGCCACCCACGGGTCGTAGTGGTTATGGGGCACCACCGCTGCTGGTGTCGGGGATCCCGGGAGCGATGGTAGGGAGCAGCTAGGATGTTGTCCCCTCAGTGGGTAGGGGTTGGTAATCCCGGGGCCCGGTGGTGATACGGGGAGGCTGGATGGCTGGGGTGCAGGGTTGCAGGGGCAGCGCGGCACGGTGCTGGATGGCACTGTGGTACTCACTCAGGCACAAATTCACAGAGTCTCTGGTAAACCAAACGGCTGGATGGACGGGTCTCGCAGCCGGCTGCAGTGTCTTTGCTCTCCCCGGACAGGTTGATGGTGACTGTCTTTCCCTGCATCTGTGTAGTATATGTTGACTCCGATGGTTTCCCAACGGTAGTCCGCTCCCCAGTGTATAGGTACCGAAGGAGCCCGTTTTGCCCGCAGGCGCTGACCCTTGGATCTCTAGCCTATGGCGGTGGCTGTGTATCCTCACGATGTGGACTGTTGCCTTCTGTTGGGTCTTGGGTGTTAGGAAACCCCTGGGGTTCCGGTCACTTTTGGATTTGACCGTTGTCGGCGGCTCCAAGCCTAGTCGGGGTCCGATGGCCCTGCCTTTGTGCTTAGCTTCACTCCGCTCCCCGGTTCGGTACCAGCGGGCCACCGCCCGGCCCCGGTCCTACGGTTCTGCAGAGATCCACTAACTCCTGCAGACGGCCACCACCGCCTGCCAACCTTGCTGGCTCCTACCCAGACACTAACAGGTTCTGTCCTCTCACTTTCACCTCCAAACTTAATCTGTCACTTTTCCCGCCTCCAGACCTGTGAACTCCTCGGTGGGTGGGGCCAACCGCCTGGCTCCACCCCACCTGGTGTGGACATCAGACCCTGGAGGGAGGCAACAAGGGTTTTTGTCTGACTGGTGTTACTATCCAGGGGAGGGTGTGTGTGTGGTGTTATGTTTGTGGCTACCTGGCTAGTCCAGGGCGCAACATAAAACATCCAGGGCTTCGGCCTCAAACTTCTTGCCCGGAGCCTCGGATCTCTTGTTACCCCCATATTGACCTGTGTCAATATCACGTTGTTGCAGATACTGTTCAATCCTGTGATAGAGCAAAATCTCCAACCTTTATTACTGTCTGACTCCTAAGAAGCAGATCGCTATAGGTCTGCTGTTTTGGAGATGTCAGCATGCTAACGAGGGCAGCATAATTACATCTTTGCATCGCAACACCTCTGCAGGCCACCATAGAAGAGGAGACAGCAGCTGAGGTGCCAGGAATCAGGATTAGATGAGTATAAACTTAATTTTTTGAATATGTGTGTATGGGATGTATGGGGGCTCCTGCTGTGCATAGAAGGCTATGCAGGGCTTATACTGTATATAGTAGCTATATGAGGGCTCTTACTTCATTTAGGAGACAATGTGGGGACTCTTGCTGTATATAGTCGGCTATGTGAGGGTACATACTGTATATAGGGAACAATTTGGGTGCTCATACAGTATTTATCATACTATGTGGCTTATGCTGTATATAGGGGGCTATGTGGGGGCTCATGCTGTTTATAGGGGGTATGTATGGGCTCATACTTTATTTAGGGGGCTATGTGATGACTAATACTGTCTATAGAGGACTACACTTGCATTTAACAGTCTGCATATCACATACTTGGACGCCGTTCCCAAACCTGACACCGACGGAATCCTCACAGAGCACAGTGAGTGTGCTGGGAGAATTCACAAGTGTTTCTTTCTTATATGTGGTATTATTCAATGACTATGTGCTGTTAATGTGTGTTCTGGCCTTAATTTGGTGTTATTTCTGTCTTGTATGTGGTATTATTTAGTCACTGTGGTGATAATATGGGGCCCGGTCATGGTGGTGTTTGTCCGCTATATGTTGTATTATTGGTCTTGGTATAGTGGATTGTGTTGTGTATTGAGGTCATATGTTCTCTCTTATATTAATTAGGAGATTATTTATTTCCATTTCAGACTACCATATTTTCAGATTATAAGACCCACTCTTTCCCCCACAATTGTGGGGAAATAGGGGTGCATCTTATAAGCCGAATGTAGCTTACAGGGGGTAGGGTGTGGAGCAGGATCACAGGAAGCTGGTGGCATGAGTGGGGCGATGCTGCAGACCCTAGGCTGAGAGAACGGGGTGTACTGGTGGTGCGAGCAGGCACCATTAATCTCCCGGCGACGGACACAATGAACTTCAGGAAAATAGCATCGGAGAGCTAAAACCTCAGTCTGCACAAGCTTCGCCTCCGGTACCATTTTCTTGAAGTCCATTTCCCCCATCACAGGGAGATCAACAGCAGCTGCTGCTGCAACACCACCCGCCTCCCAGCATCACCCCACTCCTGTGATCGGCCTATGAAATGGAACCCCATTATAACATTAAAAAATCTCTTTTTTTCCTATTTTCCGTCTATAAATTTGCTGTGCGTCTTATAGTCTATAAAATACAGGAAATACTTGGACGTTTAACCTCGCCCTGTCCTATGGCTATAATATAGCGGCAGAGATGCTGCAACTGGAGTGGGGTTGCGGACACACATCCGACCTGCTGCTGCATTTTAAAATGGGATAAAAGTTCCTCATTCTTCCGATTGGTGCAGTTTCCAATGATCGGATTTCATCAATTAATAAGTTATCAATGATCCGGTGGATGCCATGGATTGGTGATAACTAGTGATGGGCAAACTCGCAGATGCCCAGTTCGGGCCCGTAATTGATTCCCGATATCCAGATACCCTGGATTTTTATGAAACGCCCACGCCGGAGCTTGCAGGGCTGACACGGTCACCGGGCCGGTGGTGGTCGGGGTCAAGCTGTGAGTGGCCCGACCCGGCTTCCATGAACCCGGCGGGTTTCAATAAAAGAAAGTTAGATAGTCCGGTGTGATAAAGGGGTAATGGAAGGAGGGTGACGGGGTTTCTGAGCTGTCACTAAGGTTATCCGCGGCCACCGCTGGATCCAGCGGTGGCCGCGAGTTACCTGACTGACAGCAGCTGATCGCGCTACTCACCTCAGTTGCTGTGTGAAGCTGACAGGAGCGGCGGTGTCTTCTGCAGCTCCTGTCACCTGCATGCAGCAGAGCTGGAAGCGACGCTGGAGGTCCGTGGATTACGCCAGACATGGAGGGCTGTTTGGGGCTTATTAAATTGGTTACGAGTGAATTGGTTTGTGTTTTTTATTTCTAATAAATGATTTTTTCAGGTGTGTGTGTGTGTTTATTTACTGTAATTTACAGATTAATCATGGAAGGAATCTCGGGGAGATGCCTGACATGATTAATCTAGGACTTATTGGCAGCTATGGGCTGCCATTAACTCCTTATTACCCCGATTTGCCAATGCACCAGGGCAAACAGGGAAGAGCCGGGTACAGTCCCAGAACTGTCGCATCTAATGTATGCGGCAATTCTGGGCGGCTGCTGACTGATATTGTTAGGCTGGGGGGCTCCCCATAACGTGGAGCTCCCCATCCTGAGAATACCAGCCTTCAGCTGTCTGGCTTTATCTGGCTGGTATTAAAATTGGGGGGACCGCACGCCGTTTTTTTAAATTATTTATTTATTATTTTTTTTTACAGTTTTACCGGCGGCAGACTATTGTGAACGATCAGCTGATCGCTCACAGAAGCCGGCCCCCGGGTGATCAGCTGATCGCTCCCTGCAGCAGGCCGCCGGGTGATCAGCTGATCGCTCCCTGCAGCCGGCCGCCGCATGATCAGCTGATCGCTCCCTGCAGCAGGCCGCCGGGTGATCAGCTGATCGCTCCCAGCACGGGGGTAAACTGATCACTCCCAGCGCCGGGTGATCAGCTGATCGCTCGCAGCGCCGGGTGATCAGCTGATCGCTCCCAGCACGGGGGGTAAACTGATCACTCCCAGCGCCGGGTGATCAGCTGATCGCTCCCAGCGCCAGGTGATCAGCTGATCGCTCCCAGCACCGGGTGATCAGCTAATCGCTTCCAGCACCGGGTGATCAGCTGATCGCTCGGCCGCCGAGAATCTGTGCGGGGGGAGGAGTACGGAGTGGGTGGAGCCGAGCGGGGCCATGGCGCTGAGGACAGGTGTGTGTGTGTGTGTGTGTGTGTGCGTGTGTATATAAATATATATATATATATATATATATATATATATATATATATACATGCGGAGTGCGGGAGGGGGCGGAGCCGAGCGGGGAAGTGTCGGGCTCCCTGCACACATGGCCAGGGTAAATATCGAGTAAAGCACTTTCCTTGGTTACCCGATATTTATCTTGGTTACGGGTCCAGGGAGCCAGAGAGAGCATGCGCAGTGAAATCCTAAGGATTCCGCTGCTCAAAAAAACGTCAGTGCACAGTATACACACGCCCACCGGCTGCTGTGATTGGGTGCAGTGAGACACCTGTCACTCAGCGTGGGGGCGAGTCTCACTGCAACCAATCATAGGCGCCTGTGGGGCGGGGAAAGCAGGGAATACGAGATGGCTGTGTGCAGAGCACAGCGCGCCCGCCGGTATAAAGGCTCGGTCACGCTGTGTGGGCCGGCCAATAACTGCAATTCCACAACTAACAGGGCTGTGGCATTGCAGTGGTCTGCCAGCCAATCCCTGCATGAGGGCTGGCTCTCAAAAGAGCGCCAACATGCAGGGATGAAGACCACGAGTACAGCACGAGTATCGCGAAATTACTCGGTCCCCGCCGAGTAGCCCGAGTACAGTGATACTCATGCGAGTACCGAGTAGTGACAAGCATACTCGCTCATCACTAATAGGGACCTGTCTGTGTGAAGCCACCTGCTTCCTGCTCATTTATGAGGCAGGACTTGTTATGCAAATCTAAGCTAGGTGCTGGAAAAGTATTAACTCCTTCCTGGTGGCTGCTGGTGTGCGTTTGAAAACTTACCAGGGTGCCTCATCCTGCTCGGGAAGGATATTATTCAATACCGTGTATCGACCAAGCTACAGGGGCGTTACACCTACACCATGCAATTTTTTTGCTAGAAGGTGTCGATTGGGTGCAGGAATATAGTGCAGACATTTCATCACCAAATTTGCTCATCGTGGCAGAAGACTGGCCCGAAATGGCGTCAAACCCGTTTTTGTGTATTTTTGGCCAAGAGATGCAGATTTGGTGCTGAAATTTTTACACCATATTCCTGCACCCAATCTACACCTCCTGGCAAAACATTCTATCACTATTGCATCAACACCACATGGTGTTTTGATGTGTTTGTTTGCCAGGAGGTGTAGATTTGGTGCAGGAGTATAGTGTAGAAATTTCAGCACCAAATCTGCATCTCTTGGCAAAAAAAAACAACTTGCTTTCTGCCAGGAGATGCAGGTCTGAAGTCAGGTTACCTGCGGTCACAAGCGGAGAACTGTAGGAACCTGCAGCTGGGATCATAAATAACCTTAGTGACATCACCACTCATTGCTGCTGCTCAGTCTTGTCCTGAAGTTCACAGCATGCAGTCATGTTCTATGCCTGCATGCTGTCACTTCAGATGTAGCAGAGCTAAAATCGTCAGAGGCCCTCATGTGGATTACGTTGGACCTGGGTATTTTTGGGGCTAATAAATAAATATTTGTTTAATCTGTTTTAACCCCTTATTACCCCGATTGCTACAGCATCTAATGGATGCAACAATCCTGGGCAGCTGAAGGCTGCAATTTTTAGGCAGGGAGGCCTAATAAGCATGGGTCTTCCCAGTCTGAAAATACTGGCTCCCAGCTGTCAGCTTAATCATGGCTGAATATCAAAATTGGGGAGGGAACCCCACGTTGTTTTTATAAATTATTTCTTTAAATAATTTTAAAAAATCCGCATGCGTTTCCTCTTATCTTGATACACAGCCAAGATAAGCATACGACTGGGGGCTGCAGCCTGTAACCATATGCTTTATTTGTGCTGGGTATCATAAAATGGGGGGACCCTACGTCAATTTTTAATTAATTAATTTATTTTTACAACAATAGAGATGCACACACAACACCTCTGATTGCAAGTGTACTGCCCCCGTGGAAGCAGCCGAGCTGCTTGGATCCGGGTTCGCTGTGGCTCGAGGCTCTTGGACCTGGGGGTCGTGCGGCCACTCGAATGAAAAGGGGGTATTTACAGGGGAGTTATAGTTTGTGATGCCACCCGTGGTGTGTGGTAATTTGGAGTACGACTGCTGCCGTTGGGAGTACCCGGGGGTGATGGAGAGGGGGCAGCAAGGTGTTGTAACCCTACACGGGTAGGGGGTGCCCCAGGATTCGGTGAGGGGGTGCCGTGGGAAGAAGGGGTCACTCTCGTACTCACTCAGTTCATAGACAGACAGTGACAACCAGGTAAACCAAGTCTCTGGGTACCGCTGCCGCTGAGGGGAGCTCTTCCGGGTCCCGTCCCCAAGTGGTGCTGCCTGTTGATCTGTGACCTGCCTCCTGGCACTTAATTTGACTTCAACTTGATGGCCCAGTAGCTATGGGCTAAGTATGGGAGCTTTCTCTCAGGGCTCACGCTTGGGATTTTCTGGACCGTTTTCGTTGGAAAGCCCTATCCCCCTCATTGCGCTAATACCCCGATTCTGGAGCGGGTGGGAATGGATCGTAAAGGCTCCGTTCTCTTCAGGTGAATTGTCGGGTTGCCTGAACCTACTCCCCGACCTAGGGTCCGTGTATGCCGTCGTGCCTTCGATCCCGGACCGGTGATAGGTCTAGGCTCCCTGCCGTCCTCCTCGACAGATCCGAGCACCTTGCTACAATCCCCTACGACCGGGGATCTGACTCCTCTAGGCCCAGACCACAGTCTGCAACCTAGGCAGTTACTTCAGGAGTCACCACTCCTGACTTCCTATGAGCTCCTCTCAGCTCGAAGGCTACTTCCAACTCCTTCTCCACTGACAGCCAGACTCTTACTCTCTACACTCCTCACCTCCCCTCCCTGACCCCCCAGATGGGCGACTCTATTCCACTCAAGCCGTCCACTGGTGTGTTAGGTGGGTGTGGTGCAGGGTATCTCTAGGATTTGATTTGCTGTTGGAGGCAACACCACTTATGTAGGGACCCAGAACCAAGAGGGAGGTGGAATACTGCACGGAAGGGCAGCTTGTGCAGTACCCTGTGACGACCTGACAGTCCAGGGGCATCACACAAGCACTTATTCACGCTGTCACACCGGGTGGGGGTGTGTCTGACTGCAACCAATCAGAGATGCGGGAACTGCCGGTTGGCGTGGGAAGCAGTGCATATGCATGAGGTTAATGAGTGGCCCCAGAGGTAGTCCAGAAGTGTGAGTGTGCAACATTTTGTGGCTGTAGCTGCGATGGTGCAGATGCCAATCCCAAACATACACACACACACATATCTAATATATAAACCTGAAAGTGTGTATGTGTGTGTGTATGTATGTGTGTATGTCCGGGATTGGCATCTGCACCGTCGCAGCTACAGCCACAAAATTTTGCACATGCACACTTCTGGACCCTGAGAGCATCATAGGCTATGTTTTGAGGGGGAATTTTAACCCCTCACTTTACAGTTATTCACCAAAAAACCTGCCTCCATTAAAGCAAATGGAGCTGGGAGCCACAGTGCAGCCAGAACTTCAGAAGAATGCGCAGCCACGCCCTTATATGGAATGTTGGCGTGTCACAATGCAGCCAGGGAAAGAGACAGACACAGACAGGGAAAGAGGCAGACACAGACAGGGTAAGAAACAGACATAGACAGGGTAAGAGACAGACACAAAGAGACAGACACAGACAAAGATACAGACTGACAGGGAAAGAGACAGACAGGGAAAGAGAGGGAAAGAGAGAGACAGGTTAAGAGACAGACACAGACAGGTAAAGAGACAGACACAGACAAAGAGACAGAGACAGACAGGGAAACAGACAGGGAAAGAAAGGGAAAGAGACAGACAGGGTAAGAGACAGACAAAGAGATAGACACAGGGAAAGAGACAGAGGGAAAGAGGGAAAGAGACAGACAGGGAAAGAGAGGGAAAGAGACAGACGGGGAAAGAGAGGGAAAGAGACAGACAGGGAAAGAGAGGGAAAGAGACAGACAGGGAAAGAGACAGACAGGGAAAGTGACAGAGATAGATCGACTATTTTGTTAACAGCAGTTATTAACTCGGGCGAAGCCGGGTAGTACGGCTAGTATATATATATATATATATATATATATATATATATATATACACTGTGTGCAGAATTATTAGGCCAATGAGTATTTTGATCACATGATACTTTTTATACATGTTGTCCTACTCCAAGCTGTATAGGCTTGAGAGCCATCTATCAATTAAGTAAATCAGGTGATGTGCATCTCTGTAATGAGGAGGGGTGTGGTGTAATGACATCAACACCCTATATAATGTGTGCTTAATTATAAGGCAACTTCCTTTCCTTTGGCAAAATGGGTCAGAAGAGAGATTTGACAGGCTCTGAAAAGTCAAATTGTGAGATGTCTTGCTGAGGGATGCAGCAGTCTTGAAATTGCTAAACTTTTGAAGCATGATCACCGAACAATCAAGCGTTTCATGGCAAATAGCCAACAGGGTCGCAAGAAGCGTGTTGGCGCAAAATAACTGCCCACTAATTGAGGAAAATCAAGCGTGAAGCTGCCAAGATGCCCTTTCAAACCAGTTTGGCCATATTTCAGAACTGCAATGTTACTGGAGTATCAAAAAGCACAAGGTGTGCCATACTCAGGGACATGGCCAAGGTAAGGAAGGCTGAAAAACGACCACCTTTGAACAAGAAGCATAAGATAAAACATCAAGACTGGGCCAAGAAATATCTTAAGACTGATGTTTCAAAGGTTTTATGGACTGATGAAATGAGAGTGACTCTTGATGGGCCAGATGGATGGGCCAGAGGCTGGATAAGTAAAGGGCAGAGATCTCCACTCCGACTCAGATGTCAGCAAGGTGGAGGTGGGGCACTGGTATGGGCTGGTATCATCAAAGATGAACTTGTGAGACCTTTTTGGGTTGAGGATGGAGTGAAGCTCAACTCCCAGACCTACTGCCAGTTTCTGGAAGACAACTTCTTCAAACAGTGGTACAGGAAGAAGTCGGTATCGTTCAAGAAAAACATGATTTTCATGCAGGACAATGCTCCATCACATGCATCCAACTACTCCACAGCGTGGTTGGCCAGTAAAGGTCTAAAAGATGAAAAAATAATGACATGCCCCCCTTATTCACCTGATCTGAACCCCATAGAGAACCTGTGGTCCCTCATAAAATATAAGATCTACAGGGATGGAAAACAGTTCACTTGGAACAGTGTCTGGGAGGCTGTGGTGGCTGCTGTACGCAATGTTGTTCGTAAACAGATGAAGCAACTGAGAGAATCTATGGATGGTAGGCTGTTGAGTGTCATCATAAAGAAAGGTGGCTATATTGGTCACTCTTTTTTGGGGGTTTTGTTTTTGCATGTCAGATATGTTTATTTCTAAATTTTGTGCAGTTATATTGGTTTACCTGGTGAAAATAAACAGGTGAGATGGGAATATATTTGGTTTTTATTAAGTTGCCTGATAATTATGCACAGTAATAGTTACCTGCACAAACAGATATCCTCCTAAGTTAGCCAAGTCTAAAAAAACCCACTCCAACTTCCAAAAATATTAAGGTTTGATTTTTATGAGTCTTTTGGGTTGATTGAGATCATAGTTGTTGATCAATAATAAAATCAATTGACTCGCCCACCCCAGGGTTGTGGGATACCCGGTGCCGGGCCGGACTAGTCCGGGGGTCGTCAGTGGTGGCAGGGCCCGGCTCTGTGACCCTGGTGGGTGTCAGTTAACTATGGCTGGTGACTTGGGGTTTGTGTTCGTGACGCCACCTGTGGTATGTGGCTATTAAGCCGCCGCTGCTGTGTGAGGCCTCCGGGGTGATGATATGGCAGCAATGGTGGTACTGCTCCCCACAGGTGGAGCGGTGCCCCGGGGACACTGTTGGTGCTCGTGAGAGTCTATGGTGTTGTGTAGAAAACACGGTGCAGGGCCGACAGGCATGAAAGAAACAGGCACAAACAACAGTCTCTTTACCTTCTCCTCTTTTACTCCACAAACGGTTAATCCTGGGAGACCGTTACAGGTGGTAGAGGGCTCCGGCCGGCCTGGAAGTAACTGAGCTGTCGTTTTGGCCAGATGAGTATGAGGCCTACTCCTGCTCTTTTCCCTTGCTGTGATAGAGCCCTGCTCTCTGCATTTAGCAATGGCCCTCTTGCTGCTGGGACCGGTGGTACGTCCCTTTCCCTCTGTGGTAGGCTGCACAGGCCCTCTCTGGTGCTTCTCTGCTGGAGTCCACACCGGGCCCTGATGATGCAGCTGCACCTTCGGGCGGTTTATGGGCCAGGTGCTTGCAGCTCTCCTGCCCATCGGATTTGGCTACCAGGGAGTATTTTAGGCCCTGGTGGCCACAGACTCCGATGTCCGAGTCTCTTCTTTGCCTCTCTGCTCCTCCTGCCTCACTGGGCCAAGCTGCTCCAGCTCTAGGCCCCAGTTCCACAGGACAGCACTACTCTGCGTCTGCTTCCTATCACTTCTCTCTACAGACTGAACACTAACTCCTCCCTCAGGCCAGACTTAAGGAATGCTCCCTGGAACTCCAGGTTCAGAGCTCCCCCTGCTGGTCTGAGGGAGAACTGCGTTGGATGTTAAACTTACTGGCCAATAGACCTCCCAATTACCTCCAGGCTCAGCATTAACCCTTTGGAGGGGCAATGCTGTTGTGGCAACCAGGTCCTGGGGCGCCACACTCCCCCTTAGTTAAACTCAGTACTCCCGGACTAAAGAAAACAAAACAAGACATAACATGTTACAACCTTAAACAACTATAAGAGTCCAGTGTGGCTCCCTGCCGGGTGTCCATTACACTGCTCCATGGGGGACCCGCCACGATAAAACCCCCAACGTAGGCTCTGGGCGTGCGTCAGAGCATTGCTGACCCCACTCTATGCACGCCGGAAGGGTTTTTCTTCAGGGGTGTTGAGCACACTGGTGCTAACTATGAACAATTAAAGTGTTGGCCACTCATAGTCCAGTGACCCAATTGTCCATTACTTAATCACCTACAACAAAACATTACATACATGACATTTTCACATAACTATTTACACTCTGTTAGGTATTTTACTTTCTATGTTCTATACCTTGGAGGGGGCTGTCCACGAGTGCTACGTTGGGACCGGCGTAGCTCTTGGGTTTGTCCCTGACTACTTGGAGTGTTTGCCCCCTCCTTGTCACTGGTAGGCCTAACCCTGACAGGTATGCGTGTTGGTTGCCTACGGGGTCTCAGATTCGCCAAGGGTACGGCAGGTTCACCACTGGCAGGGGGTTGATTCTCCTGTTCCACTGCTGGCGTGTCATCTGGTGTTGGGTCAGACAGTTCCTTAGGTGGATCCGGAACCTCTTCTGTCTCTGGCTCGACCAACTGCGGGAACGTCAAGACTGGTACCACTATGGCATTATTTATTCGGGTCCAAGTTTTGGGGAATTTGCCAAGGATTGTTTGTATCATCTCTTCCTCTTTTTCTTGAATTTCTTCCACTTCTTTTTGGATTTTGCACCGCTCAGGGCACGCTTTCAGGCGGTCTCTGAACACTGTTTGATAAGTCTTGCCTTCATCTTTGCTTATGAGGCATACCTTACTATTGTCAAAGTTGGAGGGAATAATGGTGTAGGGTTCATTCTCCCACTGATCATCTAATTTATGCGCCCTCCGCTTTTTCTTGAGGACCTGTTCTCCAGGTGCTAAGGGAGTTGCTGGGGCTGTTTGATTGCAGTTCTGCTCTTGTTTCGTTCTTGCTTGGGACAGGCTCTTTTCTACGCATTCCTGGACTTTGCGGTACTGCTGTTGGCGCTCTGTATCCCAATCTTCTATCTCTTGAACCGCTTCAGGTGACACAGTTCCCATCTCAAAGTCTACAGGTAACTTGCCAGGTCTTGTTCGCATCAAGTAAGCAGGACTGCAGTTGGTCGAGTTTACTGGGATATGGTTATACAGGTCTACCAGATCTGGTAACTTCTCTGGCCATTGGTTTCTTTCTTCCAGAGGTAGAGTCTTGAGCATATCAATAACCACATGGTTCATCTTCTCGCACAATCCATTGGTTTGGGGGTGGTACGGTGTTGTTCTGATTTTCTTACAGCCGTACATGTTACAGAACTCTTGGAACACTTCTGCCTCGAATGCAGGACCTTGATCAGTCAGTACCCTTTCCGGATAACCGTGAGGTCGACAAAAGTATGCCTGAAATGCTCTAGCTGCTGTTCTGGCTGTCTGGTCCTTCACAGGCACTACTACCAGGAAACGAGCGTAATGGTCCACAATGGTGAGGGCGTACACATAGCCGGACCGGCTTGGTGTTAACTTCACGTGGTCCAGGGCCACCAACTCCAGGGGCTGCTTCGTGACAATTGGCTGTAGGGGAGACCTCTGGCTGGCATCATCTTTCCGCCTCAGGTTACACGGACCACAGTCTCGGCACCACTTCTCGACTGTCTTTCTCATATGCACCCAGTAGAACCGATCGCGGAGTAGGGTCTCCAACTTCTTCCACCCGAAGTGTCCTGCGTTATCATGGTAAGCTGCTAGGACCATTGGAGCATCCCTTTGTGGGACCACTATCTGCCAGACGAGTTCATTCGTTCGCCAGTTGACATATCTCTTGCAGAGCTTGCCTTGGTAGGTGAACAGTCGTCCCCTCTCCTTCCACAACTGCTGGGCTTCTTGTGGAGCGTCTGGACCGAGATGGGTCTCAGCTTGTGCTAGCTTTTCTTTGACCAATCGCACGGCCGGGTAACCATTCTGTGTCTCTTCCCAATTATGGTGGAGTAATGGGTTGACCGAGACCTCGTGCTGGCTCGAGCGCTTCACTCCTACAGCATGCTCACACTGAGAAACACCTTGGTGATGGAAAGCCGGTAACTCTATCTCTTCAAGTTCATCCAGGTCTTCTCCACACTCGGGTAAGTGAGGCATTCTGGACAGCGCATCAGCATTGTTATTCTTCTTGCCAGCCTGGTACTTGATGGTAAAGTCAAAGTTAGACAGCCGGGCCATCCATCGCTGCTCCAACGCACCTAACTTGGCTGTTGCCAGATGTGTCAACGGGTTGTTGTCCGTGAAGATGGTGAACTTGGCCGATGCCAGATAGTGCTTGAAGCGTTCAGTCACTGCCCAAACAATAGCGAGGAACTCCAGCTTGAAGGAACTGTAGTTTTCTGGATTCCTTTCTGTGGGACGAAGCTTCCAACTGGCGTAAGCTATCACCTTCTCCCGGCCTCCCTGCACCTGGGACAGAACTGCTCCCAGTCCTACGTTGCTGGAGTCTGTGTACAGTACAAACGGCTGACTGTAGTCAGGGTAGGCCAGAATTTCTTCTCCCTTGAGAGCCCCTTTCAGCCGGACAAAAGATGTTTCTATTTGACTGTTCCATTCAAATGGAGGGCTTTGCTTCTTAGCCTTCTTTGGCTGGCCCACCAGGAGATCTTGAAGAGGCGCTGCTATCTTGTTGAAACCATCAATGAACCTTCGGTAGTAGCCTACCAACCCAAGGAACTGCCGCACCTCCTTTACCGTGGTGGGTCTTGGCCAGTCCTTGATTACGGTGACTTTCTCTGGATCAGGTGCCACACCTTCTGCGCTGACCACATGACCCATGTACTGTACCTTTGGCTTCAAGAGGTGACATTTGTACGGCTTTATCTTCAGGCCATACTCCGACAAGGACTCAAACACTTCTGCTAAGTGCCTCAGGTGGTCTTCGTAGGTCTTGGAGTAGACTATGACGTCATCCAGGTACAATAGCACGGTTTCAAAGTTGTGATGGCCCAAGCAGCACTCCATCAATCTCTGAAATGTCCCTGGAGCATTGCAGAGCCCGAACGGCATACAATTGAACTCGCAGAGACCCATTGGTGTCGTGAATGCAGTCTTCTCCTTGTCCGCCTCTGCCACGGGAACCTGCCAATACCCACTGGTGAGATCCAGGGTGGAGAAATAATTAGCTGATTTTAAGGCTGTTAGTGACTCTTCTATTCTGGGTAGTGGATAAGCATCTTTATGTGTAATGCGGTTAATTTGTCTGTAATCTACGCACATTCTCATTGTACCATCTTTTTTCTTTACGAGCACTAGTGGAGCTGCCCAGGGGCTACAACTATCTCTGATAACCCCAGCCTCCTTCATCTCCCGTAACATTTCTTTGGCACGCTGATACTGTGCTGGGGGTACAGGGCAGTATCTCTCTTTAATGGGATGATGATCACCCGTGGGGATTTGATGTTTAACCCCTTTTACCTGCCCAAAATCTAGGGGGTGTTTGCTGAAGACCCGCTCGTACTCCTGTACCACCCGGTAAACCCCATGTTTTTGGTGTGAGGGGGTGGAGTCGGTGCCCACATGTAATTTTTGGCACCAGTCTTCCAACTGTCCCTTGGAGCCATTGTCTTCCGCCTGGTCGGACGGGATCAAGGGTTCCACTGCTTTGATGGTATTGTTACTGACAGTGTACAGATTTGCTACAGTGGCGTACCGGGGCAATTTGGCTTCCTCCTCCCCACAATTCAGGACACGGACGGGCACTCTTCCCTTGCGGATGTCTGCTACCTCTCTGGCTATCAGGACTCCAGGACTGCTGTCTGAATACACCGATTCTACCAAGGCCTGGTAATCTTGACCCTTGAGGCCTATTGCTGCCCGACACCATATCAACATTTCACTTTTGGGGGGAATTGCAATGGGGAGAGGGTCACTTACCCTTACACTGCCAATTTCTCCTCCGGCCAGCTCTACCTGCTGCCTCCTCATCAGGGCTCTGATCTCCCTCTGTAGGGCACACTGCTGCCCGGAGCTGGCACCTTCAGACGCCTGCTGCAACAAAACTATCACTTCGGCAAGACAATTTTCCATCACATTTGTACCAATGGTTAGCAGTGGGTTAGATTCTTTGCGATCAATATCCACAATTATCATCCCCTGACATGGCAATTCTACCCGCCCCACTTTAATGGTTACTTCCTTATACCCAATTTGAGGCAAGGGCTGACCATTAGTGGCCACAATTGTTAAATCCTCATCTGGGCCATGGTCAATGTCTGAATCAGCCCAATATCTTTTGTACAGTTTATAAGGGATGGTTGTTACCTGGGACCCCGTATCCAGGAGGGCATTCAACGGGATCCCATCCAGCACAATAGGAAGGACCGGTTGTCCTCCCACATACTTGCTGCGGCTGGGGGTTGAGCCGGGCTTCCTTACACCTGGGGGTTGGCTCCTGGCCCCAGGCTCGGCCCATTTAAAGGACAGTATCTTGCAATGTGGCCCGCCTGGCTGCAGCGGCGGCAGATCAGTTGTCCCGTTGAATCATACCGGTCTGTATCTTTTCCTCGGGTCGGCGGAATCCTCCTCTGTTGCATCCATGGGACGTCATCTGGGCTGGAGGCCAACTCGATTCTTGCAGGCGATGGGGTCACTTGTAGAGACTGCACGGTCTTGGCAAGGGCAGCTACAGTCTTGGTCAGCTCCTGGACCTGCTGTCTGAGCTCTGCAGCGGGATCCTTATCCAGGGACTGCGCCTCAGCCCCTGCAGCGGCTCGTGTTGCAGGCACCACCCCGGGGTACGTGATAGCAAGAGGCCGGAGGGGTACTGGGTCATTCTGTGTAGATTCTCTCAGTATCCGGATGGCCTGGTCCTTAAACTTTGCAAAGTCCAGAGCAGGGTTCTGCAGGACCATGATACGCAGCTGGGTCCTGTGGGCATCTGACAGGAGCCCCTCTATGAACTGCTCAGTTAGGAGTTTGTCTTCTTCACGTACACTCTCTGGGTCCACCTGTTTAATTGCTTTCAGGGCCTCCTGCAAGTTTAAGGCATAGTCCCTTATGCTGTCTGTGGCCCGTTGTTTGCACCCAAAGAATCTCATCTTTATTTCTGCTGCGGTGCGGGTGTCAAAAGTACTCTTTAACTTGGCCAGTATCTGGGTTGCTGTGCCTTTATCTGTATCAGGCCAGGACTTCACTTCACGCTGGGCCGCGCCGGCTAGCTGCCCCATTAATATGCCCACCTTCTGGCTCTCAGTCAGCAGATACACTATGAACAGGCTGTGCAGCCTTTCTCTGAAGTCGCTCAGGGTATGTGACTCCCCGGAGTACTGCGGCAGCCATTCTGCTCCCGGGATGTACGGCATTGTGATCGGCATTACCGGCGCTACAGCGGGGGCTGGGGCGACGGCGACTGGGATTACATCAGCCGGTGCTGCTGCGTCTTGAGCTACCACAGCCACCTGCTCTCCCTCTGTGTCGGACATCTTCCTCCCCCTTAGTGAACCTCACCAGGCTCCGTTCACTTTTCAAAATTTCTTCCGGGTAGCGTGGGGTTAACGGCGCTCTGCTCTGATGGCGCGCTCCCTTCGCGCTCTTGTTCGGGCACGCCCCCCTTCTTCCTGCGCTCAGCAAGGCTAATGGCGGCGGCAGTTTTCAAACAGCAACACAGTCTTTTAGGCACAGTTTCTGCAGGCGCACAGTACCCGGTGGGACCGGGCACGAAATCCTGTTCGTGACGCCAAATTTGACTCGCCCACCCCAGGGCTGTGGGACACCCGGTGCCGGGCCGGACTAGTCCGGGGGTCATCAGTGGTGGCGGGGCCCGGCTCCGTGACCCTGGTGGGTGTCAGTTAAATATGGCTGGTGACTTGGGGTTTGTGTTCGTGACGCCACCTGTGGTATGCGGCTATTAAGCCGCCGCTGCTGTGTGAGGCCTCTGGGGTGATGATATGGCAGCAATGGTGGTACTGCTCCCCACAGGTGGAGCGGTGCCCCGGGGACACTGTTGGTGCTCGTGAGAGTCTATGGTGTTGTGTGGAAAACACTGTGCAGGGCCGACAGGCATGAAAGAAACAGGCATAAACAACAGTCTCTTTACCTTCTCCTCTTTTACTCCACAAATGGTTAATCCTGGGAGACCGTTACAGGTGGTAGAGGGCTCCGGCCGGCCTGGAAGTAACTGAGCTGTCGTTTTGGCCAGCTCTAGGCCCCAGTTCCACAGGACAGAACTACTCTGCGTCTGCTTCCTATCACTTCTCTCTACAGACTGAACGCTAACTCCTCCCTCAGGCCAGACTTAAGGAATGCTCCCTGGAACTCCAGGTTCAGAGCTCCCCCTGCTGGTCTGAGGGAGAACTGCGTTGGATGTTGAACTTACTGGCCAATAGACCTCCCAATTACCTCCAGGCTCAGCATTAACCCTTTGGAGGGGCAATGCTGTTGTGGCAACCAGGTCCTGGGGCGCAACACAATCCTCTAAAATACAACTTTCCTAATAATTCTGCACACAGTGTATATATTTATTCTACCCCCTACATATGCCCAGCACCTGTCATGCATAGTATGTAATGCTTAATGTTGCATGCTTACTGAACATTGTTTCAGCTCAGGTTTTTGTGTTTTTTGTATGTTTTCTTGCTTGGTTGCAAGTTGGGGGTGCAGCCCTCCTAGTACTGAGACTGAACAGCTGATTGCGTCTCACTTTGCTGTGTATTTTATCTGGGACACAGCTAACCACTTGCCACCATCCATATTGGAGTTCTGACATGACACAAGTCAGGTATTGATAATGTTTTTAACTTCAGTAGGTTAGGGACTGTCTCAGATGGGTACACCGTGACGAGGTGAGACAGCCTTTTACCTTTTTGCAAAAATGTATACACTAAGTACCCTGTTATTAAGCACTTGCAATTTATTTATTTATATTCAGGGTATTTTTCATACAATTTTTCTCCTTGGTTTTTTCTAGTCTTAAGGCTGCAATTCACATGCTTAATGTTGCATGTTTACTGAACATTGTTTCAGCTCAGGTTTTTGTGTTTTTTGTATGTTTTCTTGCTTGGTTGAAAGTTGGGGGTGCAGCCCTCCTAGTACTGAGACTGAACAGCTGATTGCGTCTCACTTTGCTGTGTATTTTATCTGGGACACAGCTAACCACTTGCCACCATCCATATTGGAGTTCTGACATGACACAAGTCAGGTATTGATAATGTTTTTAACTTCAGTAGGTTAGGGACTGTCTCAGATGGGTACACCGTGACGAGGTGAGACAGCTTTTTACCTTTTTGCAAAAATGTATACACTAAGTACCCTGTTATTAAGCACTTGCAATTTATTTATTTATATTCAGGGTATTTTTCATACAATTTTTCTCCTTGGTTTTTTCTAGTCTTAAGGCTGCAATTCACATGCTTAATGTTGCATGTTTACTGAACATTGTTTCAGCTCAGGTTTTTGTGTTTATAGTATGTAATGTGTATTTGTGTATCATATTGGTGTAATTTACGTGTTTGTAATTCTGAATATTGACCTGCCATATCCTAGAGGTGTATAATATGCATTCTATTAGGATTTCCCTTGCTGATTCGAGTGGTTGTCATCTGATTGCTCATATGCAATTTCCAGAGGTGTGGTCATCTGCCGAATGATGTCTTCTCCTGTTTCTCTCATCTGAAAATTTTAACGAGAGAAGCGGGAGGAGACTTCATTAAGCATATCGCATGGGAGCGATCACATGGCCACTAAAATCGGCAAGTAGAATCCTAAGGCTATGTGTCCACGGTAGAATGTACCTGCGGATTTTTCTGCATGAAAATCCGCGACTTTCGCGGCAAATCCGCACCCGCGGATTTGCCGCGGATTTGCCGCGGATTTACCACGGATTTGCCGCGGATTTTGATGCAGATTTTTTTTTTTTCCCCATTCTATACCCAAAATCCGCACCAAATCTGCAACAAACAATTGACATGCTGCAGATTTTTCCGGATCAAAATCCGCGGCAAATCCGCAGCGGAAAAATCCGCAGCATGGACACAGCATTTCCAAAATGCCATTGAAATGGCTTGGAAGTGCCGCTGCTGCAGATTTTCGGGAAATCCGCGGCAAATCCGCGGCAAATCCGCAGCAAAATCCGCGGTAAATCCGCAGCGTGGGCACATAGCCTAACAGCGTATATTACACACCCTGGGGATTCGGACGGTCAATGTGCAGAATTTCAAACACAGGAGAGACATCTATCAGAATAGAGCAGCAAAGCAGGTAGAAGCCACTGGGGTCCAGCCTCCTGGGCTCGTCATCCTGGTTCGATGGTCCCTTGCCAGATTTTAAATGTATTGTGTTATCTGAAATGCAGCAGCATCAGAGTAAAAGAAACAGGACTGCAATAATGGATTGATTTCTTCTACATGGTGGTCGTGCAGGAGGAATCAGCTGTCAGGTTCCTCATCTTGAGTCAAAGAACATTGGAGGCCTCATATGTTACATGACGACATTGATGCCTGCACATCACATGCAATGGTTTAGTGTAGGTACGAAAGCCATTCTATCAATGTAATACATCAGCAGCAGCTGATGTGTATTATGAGGTTCTGCAGCAGCTGAGGTGAGTATCATGAGGTTTTGCAGCAGGTGAGGTATGTATTATGAGATACTGCAGCAGCTCAGGTGTAGGGATGGATGAACCCAAACTGTAAAGTTCGGGGTTCATACCGAACACATAATGTTCGTGCACAAGGTCCCAAACACGAGCTTTGTATTCCTGTTTGGGTCCAGTTCAGGTCCAGTTCAGGTCCAGGGACTGTATAAAAACCTCCGACATAGTCCAAAGGTGAGCATCTCTTCAGTTCTGCTACATGTGTGCGAGGAGACAAACACAGGTCTGCTCACACAGACAAGCAGGCACAGTTAGCTGTTCCCCCAGGTAACCTCCACTGACTACAGGACCTTCCATGATATCATAGCCACGTGACCAGTCTGGTGTGAATGTTGTTACCTCGTGGGTTAAAGGACCTTCCATGACATCATAGCCATGTGACCAGTCTGGTGTGAATGTTGTTACCTCGTGGGTTAAAGGACCTTCCATGACATCATAGCCATGTGACCAGTCTGGTGTGAATGTTGTTACCTCATGGATTAAAGGACCTTCCATGACGTCATAGCCATGTGACCAGTCTGGTGTGAATGTTGTTGTGACGTCACTGCAACACTGCCGAAAGTGAGAGCTTGTCGGCGGTGAATGCGGTGACATCAGCTGTGCCCTTGGCTTACCCCAACTCTGACGTAAGTGCTCTCACTACCGACAAGTGCTTACTTTTCGGCAGTGTTGCAGTGACGTAAGTCAAGGTTACCTGTGGGCACAGCTCACCGGCCTTAGCTATGCAGGGGTAAAGTCTCTGACAGCTCTCAGCTGAGTCTGTGTGAGCAGTAATATATACAAGACACTCCCAAATTCAGTAAAATATGATGTTTTTTTATTATTTCATACTAAGTTTAATCAAGTCAGACGTTGTGGCCCAAACATGGCAGTATCACTATCAGTATCCTGTGTGCCCTCCACACAGCAGCGGATACTGCTAATGACAGGCTGCAAACCACAGAAACTTTCTTAATAGCATTACTGTAACTGCCCATGGCAGAAATAAAATGCTGCAGATCACAGTCACATATCTGCTAGCATTCCAAATACTGCCAATGAAAACAGTGAAACTATAATCGATCTCTATTCATCTCAGGTGCTAGTTACTGATGAAGGCCATGTTTGGGCCGCAACGTCTGACTTGACTATACTGAGTATGAGATAATAAAAAAATCATCATTTTTAATGAATTTGTGAATTCCTTGTATATATTACTACTGTATATGGTTTGGAAACTTACCTGAGCACCCTGGTAACTTGAAATTCGATAGAAGTGCCTTATCCTTTTGAACTGACTCTGTGTGAGCAGACCTGTGTTTGTCTCCTTGCACAGATGTAGCAGAGCTGAAGATGCTCGCCCGCATTTAGACTGTCGGAGGGGTTTTTTTTGGGTAATAAAGATAGTCCTAAATGTCTGTTTTATTTCTAATAAAAAAAAAAAATCTCTGTGTTGTTTTATTTTACTGTTAAAATAACACACAATCACAGACGCTCTCACAGAGTAGGCGTCTGTGATTGGATGCTGGAGTAACCTGGAACCAGCCCATACATTCTAGCATCTAGAATGTATGGGCAGATTCCAGGTTACTCCAACAGCCGATCACAGACACCCATTCTGCATGAGAGCGTCTGAGACTGGCTGTTGAGTCCCTCACACATAAAGGAGTGTAAAAAATAAATAATAAATAATTAAAAAAAGAAGTAGCGCTCCGTGGTACTTTTGATTCTCAGCGCAGATAAAGGGGACAGCTACGGGCTGCCACCCCCATCTGCCTGGCTTTACCTTGGCTGGCAATCAAAATACAGGGAAGCCCATTATTTTTTTTTTAATTATTTAAAAAAAAATAAAAAATGTGTGGGCCTCCGCCGTATTTTGATCACCAGTCAGGTAAAACCAGGCAGCTGGGGGCTGTGATTCTCCACAGCCCATAGTCGACGCTGGAAATGGCGCATTGTTTCTTAGCGCCATTTTCAGGTGCTTTACCCAGCTCGGCCCTGATGGTGGTTGCACACTGGGTAATAAAGGGGTTAATATCAGCTTTGTATTCTCAACTGGTACTAAGGCCAAAATTCATGGTATCACGCCAAATGAGACATGGTCACCATGAATATCTAGTAAACAGTAAAAAGTAAAACACAACACATTGAAAAACATTTTTTATCAGAAATAAAACAAAAAAAAAATTAGAGATAAACGTCTATACAGAGCGAGACGCAGGCTGCCAGTGACAGTCAGAGTTCAATCCATGGCTAAGTTATGGACTCGGGTGAACCCTGACATCACCGCAAACACAGCCAAAAACAGCCGAAGACTGACGAGCAGTGCAGAGATTACTACCGGACGTTAATGATCAGACCCCGAAGCAGAAGCGGCCAAGAGACAGTGGCTGAGCGGATCTGCAGGACACGTCGCGTGAGCGGTAAGTATAATGACAATGTTTATTATTAACTATATTCTTTATTTTACAGACTCCCCCTGCCCCATCCCATAACTGTAAAGTCCAAGTTCGGGGTTTGGACATAAGTTCGCGTTATCTCCGACCCTGAATGTTACAAAACGTTTGGGCGAGTCTCCCGAACACGAACATCATGGGATTCGCCCATCTCTACTCAGGTGTTCATGATGAGGGTCTGCAGCAGCTGGTATGTATAATGAGATACTGCAGCAGCTGGGTTGTGTATGATGAGGTTCTGCAGCAGCTGAGGTGTGAATAATGAGTTTCTGCACCAGCTGTGTTGGGTATGATGAGGTTCTGCAGCAGGTAAGGTGTATATTATGAGATTCTTCAGCATCTGGGTTGTGTCTGATGTGGTTCTGTAGCAGATAAGTCTTGTATGTTGAGGTTCTGCAGCAGCTTTGTTGTGTATGAGGAGGTTCTTCAGCAGCTGAGCTGTGTATGATGAGGTTCTGCAGCAGCTGAGGAGTGTATTATGAGCCTCTGCAGAATATTACATGATTCAGCATGGATTTATTTTACAAATTTTCCTACAAAATTACTTGCAACACCGACAACTGGTGTAAGCCCAGACTGATTAATAAAGGGATTATATATGCCATAGCTCATCCATATGTGGCGCCCCTGACCTGGTCAGGCGCCACTGAGTACTGCACCCATGCTGGGGGTAGTAGAACACAGGTAAACCAGAAGGCTGACCGAGGTGTGATTACACAGGTGCATAGTAATCAGGTCTCCCACATGGACCTTTGAGTGGACCCCTTGGGAATCCAGGAGGGGGCGTGGCCTCCATCTCCACTCAAGGGGTGTGGTAGAGAGTCTGGTTGCTAAGTTGCTTAGGCAGGCACAGAGGGGAGGGAGTAGTGAGCCAGTCTGAAGTGGAGCTCAGGGAGAGCAGACGCAAAGAGGAGACCTGAGGCTTCCACTAGTCAGACAACGTACGTGCAGTGACTATACATGGGGGAGATCGGTCACCTGGTAGTGCCACCCGAAATCCACCCAAGGCTAGAGAGAGCAAAGGGGTGGCTGAGTACGGGGACTGCCAGGGAGGTACCCAGCCCGTAAGGGTTACAGGTCCCAGTGCAGAGATTCATCAAATTTTACCTGCCAAACCTGCCTGAGGGGGCACTTCAGACCCCCAAGACAACACCACAGAGTCCGCAGCCACATAGCAACAAGAGGGCCCATAGCTCATAAGAGGCAAGCAGCCGGAGTGACCTGGTCCAGGCAACAAGCAAACGAGCCTAAAAGAGGGGAGAACAGGCAGCAGCAACTTCCCTGGGTGACCCCCGTAGGGACTTCAAGTTGGGGTCACCCCAAAAACACCAGGGCTAGAAAAGGCAAGTCGGTAGTCACCCTCAAAAGTCAGCCTGACGGAGTGCCTGGTTTCCTCTGGTTAATCCCAGCTATGCCCGGGTACTCACCCTGCCATCTATTGTGAATAAAAACCCTGAAAGACTGTCTGGACTGTGCCTGGGTCATTCTGTGATCTGTGGTTCTGTGGTACATCTAGCTGCATCCAACATCAGCCACAGGTGTCCCCTAATCTGCAGTGGCGGTCCCCTGACCGCAATACCGAGTAGCATCACGAAACTCCTAAAGAAGCAACCTACCTGTGACCAGACCATCCCACGTGGAGTCCCTGAAGGTAATGCACCGCTACACCTGGTCTGGGCTCCACACATACACAGCACCCCCCTGTCTTCATGTTGTTTATGGGTTACTGCATCTCAGCCTGTTTAGGTAAGTGGAGCTGAGAGGCAGAACCACACATGACCGGGGGACACTTTATTATGCAGAAAGCAGAGATTTTTTCTAATTTCGTAAAATCCCCTTTAATTTGTGCATTTTGGCCTGTTTGGTCTTCAGTACATACAGCACCGGCCGCCGGCTCCATCGTGCATTGTCTGGTTTTCTCATCCTGTACATTTATGAAGTATCCACAGGATTTGAATAGTAGATGCTGATGCCACCAATGCGGCCACAACCTGCAATACTCTTAAGCCCGCTTTACACGCTGCAATTTATCTTACAATGTGTCACGTCGTAAGTGCCGCACATCCGGCATCGTAAGGTACGTTGCAGTGTGTAACAGCTACGTGCGATTGCGATTGAACGGTAAAACGTTCATTGCACGCACGTTGTTCATTTCTCATGCATTGAACGTCAGATTGTTCATCGTACCCGGGGTAGCACACATCGCAGTGTGTGACACCCCGGGAACGATGAACAGATCTTACCTGCGTCCTGCGCCTCCCGGCCGGTAATGCGGAAGGAAGCAGGTGGGTGGGATGTTTACGTCCGGCTCAGCTCCGCCCCTCCGCTTCTATTGGCCGGCTGCCGCGGGACGTCGCTGTGACGCCGAACGTCCCTCCCACTCTAGGAAGTGGACGTTCGACGTCCACATCGAGGTCGTATGGATGGGTAAGTACGTGTGATGGGGGGTTACTCGTATGCGCGGCACATTCAACAAATTGAACGTGCCGCACATACGATGGGGGCAGTTACGATCGCATACGATATCGTATGCTGGATTGTAAGGTGTAAATCAGGCATTAGTCATGAGATGGTAGAACTTCCAAGTGTACAGGAATTTATACCATCTCTCCACGAAGAGCATCAGCGCCTCATTGTCTAACTACACCTTGGCCCCATTGGTGTAATCCGCATGTAACATCCATTATGTAATATCTATGGATACGGCATAAATGTATGAGATCAGAAGACCCCTATAAGAATGAGGTCAGACATGATGGAATTAATGTGGATTTGAGGTTTGAGGTGCAGTTTCTCCAGAACAAATTTGAAGTCGTTTATTGTACAACAAATTTAAAGATATCAATTTTTTAAGGATATAAAAAAATAGTCTCCTGTCCTCATTTGTGTCCTAGGAATCTGGCCAAAACGTCTGTAGGATGAGGGCACGAAAGGGCAGGTTTGCACAGGGCACCATTCACGCTAAGGCCAGCCCTAAGTGCAAGCCTGGTAGCTGTTAATAGAGCTCCAAAGCCATAAGTAAGGTAGTCACTAACAGGTCTGTTTACCTCCCTGGAGTTATGTGGTAAATAGTCACATGACCTCTGCAGCCAATCATTGGCCTCACCCATCTCATGCTATCTACCTCACTCATCATGAACGCTGAAGCCTGGAACACTAAAGGAATCATGTATATGGGGCATTAAAGTAACAGAGAATTTATCAGGTGCAGACTGCTATTTCTCCTATTTTATCATATTTCCTCCCTTTCGTCATATTTTTTACTAGTATATACTAGGTTATACTAGTATATACTAATATAACCCCAGTATATAGGTGGTAGGAACGCATCGAGCTTGGGAAAATCCTTCTGCTTGACATTTGCCTAGGAACGCCTTGGTTTGATTATTGTGCCATATGAGGGCAATATCCACGGTGATACTGTTCTGAAAACTCCGAAAGATAAGTCCCTGGTGACCTTTGCTTTATTAAAACTACTGAATGGGATGGAATAGATGTGTTTGTATCTTTCCCTCTGTCCACCTTGTTTTGATTAGGATAGGGAGTTGAGGGACATGATTCAGGGACAGCCGCCATGGAAGAGGGGCACCACTTGAACCCCAGGGTGCGCCTAGCGTGATTGTTGTATCTCCATTGTAAGGTAGTGGACAGCACTTCCATAGGGACATTTAGTAATTGTTTTCCCCTTTATTATCAATGGTCTAGGATTATCAATGACACCATTACAATATTCAATAGGGGATCATTGATAAGTTATTTACACTATATTTGGGTTGCCCTGCGTTTGTATATTGTTGTGTGTCTACTATAATGCAGGTTATAGCTTGTTTTAAATGTATTGTGTGGCGCCCCTGTGGTTAGGCGCTACAGGGGAATACAGCACCTTAACATCAAGGTGCAGTGCCCTTTGGTCATAGGTGAAAGAGAGAGGAAATGCAGGGTCTTATATTAGATTGAGTAACATTGACTCAGCAGCCTCTACCTTCATATTCCTGGGACTGTTTATATAGTAGGTCCATAGGGGGGTGGAGCCTAGCTGAGAGTGAGACGCGACATGATTGACAGGACGACTGAGTGACAGTTAGTCAGTTAACAGTCAGTCAGAAAAGAGTGACAAGAAGAGACGAGAGTAAATTGATGACTGAAAGAAGGGCTAGAAATAACATAGGCCCGACGTCCTGAGCGAGGGTACCCCAAAAGAAAAGAAAGACACAGGAGAAGGGGTAACCCAGACGGAAAGGGAACGCTTTAGGTCTGGCCAGAGCCGGCTGAAGAGTTCAGGTCGACACCGGTATAACGGAACCGAGGAGGTTTGTCAGGTTTATCCCCAAACCATTGACCGTTAACCTGGGATCCTAAATAAGAGGAGTCCCGGCACCCATCAAGAGTCTGACTACTAACCCCAAGCTGAGTTCACAACGCTGTTGCGGGATAGATAAAGAAATCGTGCAGCATCAGACTCCTGGGAAAACCAGTGACTAGACTAACGAGTGGGTTAAAGAGGGAGTCACAAAGCCCTCAGAGCAGGGACCGAGAAACAGACAAGGAAAGGTTACCTCAGAGAGAGACTCTGTCATTAAATCTCCTCCAAAACTTGTGACCATTGGCCTTCTGGTAACCGAACTGTTTCTGCTGTGAATTGTGCAAAAAAACCAGATGCCTGTAAAAAGGACTTGTTTGAACTGATGTGAATTCGATGTGTCGTCTCTCCACCGTTCGACAGGACCCTGCGACATCATAGAAGAAGGCAGCCATCACCGCTCGGTCGCTTCCCTCCTGGTTAGCGACCCTCCGCCCTGAGGTAAAATAGTTCCACCTGTGGGGAGCTGAGAGATCTTAAGCTGCCGTCACCATCGCCTCAGAAGTCGGCCGCGGGCAGCGCTGGGATATCCCGCTTACCAGACACCACAGGTGGCGTCACGTATATCCCCAAAATCATCCCTGTACCCCATTCCACAGCCAAAGAGTGAGCGCCCAGGGCACGAAGCCGGGACCGACCACCTGTGATAACCCCATCGAGAGTAAAGTATCCGTAGTCCCAGCGCCAGAGTACCCCCCTATCAAAAACCCCGATGGTCGACTCAATTGCATAAAGCTGTATATTTTAATATAGTTGAATTTAAGGTAGATTCTGTTGATAATAAGGTTATGCACATCTCAAAGGAGTATAACATATAGTATTATGGATGATATTTGTACTTGTTGAAACCTATCTGACTGCTGTGACAATTCTAATGGATGGCACTTAACACTATATATTGCATTTTATTTATATTATCATTTATACTATGATGACTATGTTTCAAAAATCTCTTCACGTCTTTGACTTTCCCGTATCAGTATAATTTGTGCTATATTGTAAACACAAACTACCAAGAGCAGCATTGATAGTGTTAAGAAGCACAGCTCCAGTAAAACCAGACATAGGTGATTCTCAAGGTCATTTATTTGTCACTGCCTGTTAGCCTCCATTATGCATGCTTGTTTAAATCCCGAAAATGTTGTTTCTATTAGAAGCGCAGATAATGCAGTGTCTGAAATTCTCCTTCTGCAGATCTACCTTAAATTCAGACTGATGATAACTCTGCATGTCCTTCATACAAAACTAATGCTCTGTGTCCCATAGGATGGTGTTAATAGAGCATTTCAGGACATTATTTGCATCACACAAGGACAGAAATGTGACGTTTACTTCCTAACACATAAATGCCATTATCAGTTCTTGCTCTCAGGGTCTTAAGCTACTAATAAATTCTGGCAGGACATTGGTTACCGAATAAAATTCCTTTTCTTTCGCTGCTTGCTTAAATTAGGAAATCAGCCATGGCAGAAAAATATTTAAGAAAATATATTTTACCACTGTTTTATATTTCTGTTAAGGTGAAGGGACAAAAAATGACAAAAGCTAGCAGCAATATAGGAACAATGAAGAAATTAAGAAATAAAGAAAATTAGAAATTATCAAGTACAAGAACCATTCTTGAATTTAAATAATTTGTTATTAAACAATTTTCATACAAACAACGCAAAGCAAACAGTAACTTAATGCAGGATACTCAATAGATAGCAATATATGTAGACATTAACGCATCAAGTGAGTAAACCATCATACCTAAGGGAAAGGTTAGGGAGAAAAGGAAGGGATGGGATGAAGGAAAGAACATTTTATTGGACAGGAGAGGAAAAGAGGGAAGGGAGTGTGAAAGGTTAAGAAACAATGTAAAACTTTTATAATAATTCAAGTATATATACATAAAGAAGATAAAATGCAGAATAAAAAAGTCAAATTCCAGGTATAGAAGTCTCAATTTTCAAGGATTGTGGAGTTTAAAAATCAGACATTAAGCACATGGACCAGACTCTATTAAGAATTTTGTTGGTAAAAAAGCCAAGGGCTCCATTTTTTATGATATGCAGCAAATGAATTATTATAAATTGCATAACTTTGTTCGAGATCGTTATGTAAGGTAACTTTGTCAATCACCTCGGTTATTGTGGGAATCAAAGCTTGTCTCCAGTATGATGCATTTAGATTTTTAGCTACCACGCATATGTGAATTATAATTGATCTAACAATTGGGTCGATGTGCTCCATATCCAAAGATAAAACAGCCATTTGTGGCGTAAGGTTAATAGAAATGTGGGTTATCCGGTTTATCAGAGCGGATATTCCTGACCAAAAGCCCTTTAATTTCGGGCAGCTCCAGAAGGTATGAAGGAGATTTCCCTCGCTTCCACATACAAGAACCATTCTTAAAGGACTAACGAGCATATTCCAAAACCACTGTAAATGCTAGAAGAGTTGGAGTAAATAGAATTTGGAAGGTACCATAGGTTTTTGTCATTGAAATGCTTCTTTAGAAATCAATAAATTTTAGTTATGTAAAAGATATAATTTTAGGGTTATTTCCTCCCCATTTATATATGGATGTTTCTTGATTTAATTTTCGTATTTTATTTATTTTTTTAAAATATTTATTATGATCTTGCCTTTGGCAAATAGGCATCAACACTTGTGCTGCTATGACTTGCATTAGGAACCTGTTTGCCTGAGGATACAACAAAGTACATAGAAAGGCAAGATATAAAATATGTCCTAGTGTGCTGATGGCTTACGTTTAAAGGGGTGGTTCACCCATATTTTTTATTTTCTAGATCGATATTATATTGAGAAACAATGTTTCTCTCAAATACCTTATGTTGGTAATAGTGCCTATGAGAGGTTCTATTGCAGACTGCTGTTCCCCATGCCTGACCCCTGGGCTCCATGACCTCAGAGATCCGGTGACGTCACGTCAAGTTCCTGACACCACGGCCGGCCGCAGTGTCCATGAGTGATGGGCTGCACAGCAGCCAGCACAGTCCCCACTGCAGCCAGTAAAGCCCCCACTGCAGCCAGTAAAGCCACCACTGCAACAAGCACAGTCTACATTGCAGCTAGCATAGACACCAATACAGCCAGCACAGCTTCCATTCTCCACCTACTGGTAAGATGCATTCGAATTATAACACATGCACCTCATTTTCCTCCCAAATTTTTGGGATCAAAGGTGAGCCTTATAACCCGAAAAATATGGTAAATTAAAATTTATTCAGCCTTCTGACCCCTTTTTTTAATCCTCAGCATTATAAAAAGTTGCAATGAGAATTGAGGCTCCTTATTGATCATGGCAGTTATAAAAGGGGTTAAAACCTCTAGAACAGCTTGAAGATGTCAACCATAGCCAGTGTTTCTGTACAACAATGACTATTTTATTGCTTTGTTGTATGTAGATTGAGACAAATTTATTTCCTTGGCTAAACTTTCTTTTCAAATATCAGGGACATGATCATCAGACTATTTTCTACCTTTCAGTGTCATTGACACTCCTTTTAACTCTCAAGAATTGACTAACTTTTAAGGAGGACATATTTTCTGGGTGGATACTATCATGCCTCAATATATGGTTTCCATCCATTGACTTTACATAAAGGGTTGTCACCAATTGTATCAATTTTTGTCACTAAAGCCCGCTTTACACGCTACAATAAATCTTACGATGTGTCGGCGGGGTCATGTCGTAAGTGACGCACATCCGGCATCGTAAGTATGATTGTAGCGTATAAAACCTCCGTGCAATTGCGATTGAACGAAAATCCGTTCATCGCATACACGTCGTTCATTCCTCAAAAAATGAACGTGAGGTTGTGCAATGCACCCCGGGAACATTTAACATTTAACGACCGCTTACCTCCCGCCGACAATGCGGAAGGAAGGAGGTGGGCAGGATGTTTATGTGCCGCTCATCTCCGCCCCTCTGCTTCTATTGGCCGGCTGCTGCGTGACGTCGATGTGACACCGAATGTCCCTCCCACTCCAGGAAGTGGACGTTCGCCGCCCACATCGAGGTCGTATGGTAGGTAAGTACGTGTGACGGGGGTGAATCGTCTGTGCGGCACGTTCAACAAATTGAACGTGCCTCACATACGATGGGGGCGTTGCAAATCGCATACGATATTGTATGCGAAATTGCAACGTGTAAAGCAGGCTTTACATGTCTAAAAATGGTACAGTATCATCTGAATATTTCAATGTACATTAAATCTCAAGATCAAATAATATAAAAAATCATGATCATTTTTCAATTCATCAACAGTATTAGTCCATATGAGTAAGATTTTGGTCATGTCGGAGAGGATGCTCCTGATTCATTAAAGGGAATCTGACACTATGTTTTTGCTACCTCATCTAAGAGCAGGATAAAGTAGGAAAACAGACACTGATTCCAAAGATGTATGCCTTAAGGCCCCGTTACACGCTACAATATATCGGGCGATATGTCATCGGGGCATGGATTCCGTGACGCACATCCGGCATCGTTTGACATATCGTAGCGTATGACAGCTACGAGCGACTGTTAACGAGCAAAAATACTCACCCTATCGTTGCTCGTTGACACGTCGCTCATTTTCAAAATATTGGTCACATTCCTGAATGCAGGTTGTTCGTCATTCCTGAGGCAGCACACATCACTCCGTGTGTCACCTCGGGAACAGCTTACCTGCGTCCCACCGGCAATGAGGAAGGAAGGAGGAGGGCTGGATGTTACGTCCCGCTCATCTCCGCCCCTCCGCTTCTATTGGGTGGCCGCTCTGTGACGTCGCTGTGACGCCGAACGTCCCTCCCCCTTCAGGAAGAAAATGTTCGCCGCCCACAGCGAGGTCGTTCGGGAGGTAAGTACGTGTCACAGGGGTTACCGGCTTTGTGCGACACGGGCAACAAATTGCCCGTGATGCACAAACGATGGGGGCGGGTGTGATCGCACATGCGATCACAGGATAAATCGACACATGTAATGGGGCCTTTAGTCTACTGGCTGCAGCAGTTGAGGCACAATCAGAGTTTTTGATCTAGCATGGAACAGAGCTCAAAAAGCGAACATCCTCCACACTGTAGCTTTGAGCGTACATTGTCTATTGACTGTGAGCTGCTTATCAGAGAAGGGGGTGTGATCAGACAAGGGGTCATGTGCACTGTAGTCCTGAAAGTGAGTATTTCCTGGTGATAAAACCTTTATTGTGTGGAAACTAAATCACACAGCCTAATAAGTAACACATCACTGAATTTAATATTTTAACCTCTTTGTCATGGTGTCATCAGATTACATAGCAAAAGCCTGCTGACAGATTCCCTTTAATAGGCACACACCTCTTAATCAATCAAGCGAGCAAGCAGTGGTGTGCACTGCTATGCGGGCCTTGACCCAAATCTCACTTCAACATCTGTTAGAGTAAGAATGTGGTGTACAGTGGTCACTGTACCGCCCCACGCTCGGCCGCAGCCGAGCCGCTCGGATCCGGGCTCGTTTGGTGGGTGGCTCGAGCGTCTCCGGACCCGGGGGTCATGTCGCTCTGCAAAGGGGTTGCTGGCGATCTCGATGGGGGTGGTTAGGTAGGTGTACAGCTGGAGCCGTGTTTTGAGTTCGTGACACCACCCATGGGATGTGGTGAAGGTGTAGACACCACCGCTGCGATTACGGGGCAACCAGGGGAGATGGTCGTGCAGCAAGATGTTAACCCCTCCGTGGGCAGGGATGGTGGCTCCAGAACCCGTTTTGGAAGTGTGTAGTGGCTGGGCGGTGCAGGGCGGCGCGCGGCCAGATGGCACTGTTGTACTCACTATGACAGATACACCGGAGTCTCTGGTAAACCAAAAAGGATGGTGGTCGGTGCCCGCAGCTGGCTGCTTCTGGTCTCCCACCAGGTTGGTGGTCCCCGCCTTTCTCCTGCACCTCTTTTGTAGATTTTTGACTGTCTATGCTTCAGCGACAGGAGTCCGCTCCCCGGCGTGTATGTGTCGGGAGAGCCCGTTTTGCCCGCAGGCCCGTGGGATCTCTCTGCCTGTGCAGTGGCTTTCTATCCCCCTCGGTGGGCTGTTGCCATCTTTCGGGTCTTGGACGGGAAAGGACCTAAGGTCCAGATCTCAATCAGTAAATTTGATGTGGTCCAGTGGCTTCTGGACCTCGTTCTGGGTCTGAGTACCCTTCCTGGTGCTCCGGCTTCTAGTTGGTTCCCCGGTTCGGTACCGGCGGGCCACTACCCTGTCCCGGTCCCTTCCGGTTCTACCAGCCATCTTCCCGGCTCCTGGAGGCGGCAACCACCGTCTGCCTCCTGGCCACAGGGTATCCGGGCTACGACCCAGATCCCTGACAGACGTTTACTCATTTGCGACTACTCCACTCTCCTACCTAACCTCATCTCTTCTGTTTTCCTGCCTCAGGCTATCCGAACTACTCGGTGGGCGTGGTCAACTGCCTGGCTCCGCCCCCCTGGTGTGAACGTCAAGACCTGAGAGGGGTGACTCAGGGTTTTTAGGTTGGCTGCCGTTACCTTTTTTAGGGGGACGGGGGTAATGCAAGGGCCTACCTGTTACTACCTGGCTAGTCCAAGGCGTCAAGGTCAACGCTCCCCATTACTTGGCCAAGTTCATCAATATCAGATTTGTGGAGATGCAACACCTTGCACATCCTCTGATCATCTGTTATTTGCTTCAGCTGCAGCCGGATCTAAACAATATGTGCAACTGGACAACACAGCTTTGAAACCTTGTAATATAAACCTCTAAACATTCACTCAAAGAGAACTGTCAACACTAGTTTTTAATGTACATTAAAAGGCTTGGCTCTAATGGCACCATAATACAGATTATATTTATACCTTTGGTAAAGAAATAGCTTTGTTGTTCTTTAATCGCCATTTGAAGTTTTCCATTAATTAGATTTCTCTGCACAGGGGCCAGACTGTACACTGGGTCTTCTCCTCCCTGTCTGTGATATCCCAACCATTCCACCCGCCTTCAGTCTTTCAGGCTTTCTTGGTGACCTATTTCCTCAGTTTCACATCTCGTCTTCAAACAGAGGAGGCAGGTCACTAGGTAAGCAGTGACTTGTTATTCAAAGGCCAAAAGAAGAACATAATAACTAGCAGAAAATTTCAAATGGTGATTAAAGAAGATCACAAAGTGAACTTCTTCAAAAGCATTAATTTAATTGGTGTTATGGCATCATTATTGCTATGTCTTTACTTTACATCACTAAATTATACTGAGAGGTTCTCTCTAGATTTGAGATACTATAAGTTGCAATGGGATAGGTCACTAAACACTGTTGGTGATGCACTGTTTCAGCTCCATATATTCTTCACATCTGACTACAAAGAAAGAAGATATCAGCGGCTCAGTGGGTGGGATGGATAGTTGACCCCTATCGATCTGATATTGATGATTGATAGTAAAGGGTGCTTTACACGAGATGATCTATCGTGCGATAGATCGTCGGGGTCACGGTTTTTGTGACGCACATCCGGCGTCGCTTGCGATGTCGGCCTGTGTGACACCTCCTAGTGACGCAGTATCGCTCACAAATCGTGAGTCGTGTACTCGTTGCTAGGTTTCATAAAATCGTTTATGAAACATGGCGCGGTTGTTCATCGTTCCTGTGGCAGCACACGTCGCTCCGTGTGACACCACGGGAACGATGAACATCACTTACCTGCGTCCCGTAGCTCCCACCGGCTATGTGGAAAGAAGGAGGTGGGCGGGATGTTTACATCCCGCTCATCTCCGCCCCTCCGCTTCTATTGGCCGGCCGCCGCGTGACGTCGCTGTGACGCCGAACATCCCTCCCACTTCAGGAAGCAGATGTTCACCGCCCTCAGCGCCGTCGCACGGGAGGTAAGTATGTGTGATGGGGGTTTAACGAGTTTGTGCGCCACGGGCAATCAATTGCCTGTGACGCACAAACGACGGGGGCAGGTACGATCGATCGTGAAATCGCACGATCGGTCATCCCGTGTAAAGCAGGTTTACGAATAATGAACAATCTATTTCACTTAGGCTGCTTTCATGCTACGTTTTTTTAACATGCGTCCTGAACGTTTTTTGCTGCAAAAGCGGATCCAGTGCAAATACGTTTTAATTTCAATGCATTTGCAATGGACACGCGTCTACATGCGTTTGCGTGCAGTTTAGTGAGGATCCAGCTTGTTGCAGTAATTTAACATTTTTCAAAAACACTACCTGTAGTGTTTTTGAGCAGCGTCCAAAAACTGTTTATCACTGGATCCTGACTATACTGCACGAAAACGCATGTGAAGACTGGTTTGCTGATAGGATCCTGTCTGGCGTGATCACAGAGTCTCTCTCTCGGTCTCTATCTCTCTCTGTCGGTCTCTCCCTCTGTTGGTCGGTCGGTGTGTTGGTCGGTCTCTCTGTCGGTCAGTCTCTATCTCTCTCTGTCGGTCGGTCTACCCCTCTCCCCCCTCTCTCTCATACTCATGGATCACTGACCGATCACGGGTGCGGCGCTGCACAGCTGTCACACTGCTCCGGCGGCTTCTCCGCTTTTGAAAATGCCGGACGCTCCTTATTTCATCTCGTATTCCCTGCTTCCCTCGCCCACCGGTGCCAATGATTGGCTGCAGTCAGACACCCCCCCACGCTGAGTGACAGCTGTCTCACTGCAACTAATCACAGCCGCCGGTGGGTGGGTTTATATCGTGCAGTACAATAAATAAATAATTTTAAAAAAACAGCGTGCGTTCCCCCCCCCAATTTTGATACCAGCCAAGATAAAGCCACACAGCTGAAGGCTGGTATTCTAAGGATGGGGTCCCTACATTATGGGGAGCCCTGCAGCCTAAAAATATCAGCCAGCAGCCGCCCAGAATTGCCGCATCCATTAGAAGCGACAGTCCTGGGACTCTACCCGGCTTATCCCGAATTGCCCTGGTGCGGTGGCAATTGGGGTAATAAGGAGTTAATGGCAGCCAAAAGCTGTCACTAAGTCCTAGGTTAATCATGGCAGGTGTCTATGAGGCACCTTCCATGATTAACCTGTAAGTGAAAGTAAATAAACACATACACCTGAAAAAATCCTTTATTTGAAATAAAAGACAAAAAAAACACCCTCTTTCACCACTTTATTAAAATCCCCAAATACCCCTCCAGGTCCAACGTAATCCACACGAGGTTCCATGACGCTTTCAGCTCTGCTACATTGGAAGCTGACAGGAGTGGCAGTAGAACACCGCCGCTGCTGTGAGCTCCACACAGAAACTGAAGGGAGTTGCGCTGTCAGCGGTGACGTTACTCAGGTAGTGTGTGTACGGTGATGGGTGGGTAGTGCCGGTGTGTGCGGTGATGATGGGTGCGGTAGTGCCGGTGTGTATGCGTTGATGATGGGTGCGGTAGTGCCGGTGTGTGTGCGGTGATGATGGGGGTGGTAGTGCCGATGTGTGCGGTGATGATGGGGGCAGTACTACCGGTGAGTGCATTGATGAAGGGGGCAGTAGTGCCTCAGTGTGTGCAGTGATGATGGGTGCGGTAGTGCCCATGTGTTTGGTGATGATGGGTGCGATAGTACCGGGGTGTGTGCGATGATGATGGGTGCGGTAGTGCTGGTGTGTGTAGTGATGATGGGTGCGGTAGTGCTGGTGTGTGCGGTGATGATGGGGCAGTAGTGGTGCCTGCGTGTGTGCTGTGATGATGGGGGCGGTAGTGCCGGTGTGTGAGGTGATGATGGGGGTGGTAGTGCCTGCGTGTGAGCGGTGATGATGGGGATGGTAGTGTCTCTCTCTGTCTTTCTCTCTCTTTTTCTCTTTCTTTTTCTCTCTTTCTCTCTCTCTTTTTCTCTCTTTTTTTCTCTCTCTGTCTCTTTTTCTCTCTCTCTCTTTTTCTCTCTCTCTTTTTCCCTCTCTTTTTTCTCTCTATCTTTTTCTCTCTCTCTTTTTCTCTCTCTTTCTCTCTCTTTTTCTCTCTCTCTTTTTTCTCTCTTTCCTCTCTCTCTCTTTTCTCTCTCTTTTTCTCTCATTTTCTTTCTTTCTCTCTCTCTCTTTCTCTCTCCCTCTCTCTCTCTTTTTCTCTCCCTCTCTCTTATTCTATTTTTCTCTCTCTCTTTTTCTCTCTCTCTTTCTTTCTCTCTCTTTCTTTTTCTCTCTCTTTTTATTCTCTCTCTTTTTCTCTCTCTTTTTTTTCTCTCTCTCTCTCTGTCGGCCGCTCTCTCTCTTTTTTGCTCTCTCTCTTTGTCAGTCTTTCTCTCCAGTTTTTTCTCTCTCTCTTTTTCTCTCTCTCTTTCTCCATCTGAATTTCCAGTCTATCACGTTCAGATACCGGTTTTGTGACGTTACAGCGACCTCCTCAGCGACATTGCAGTGTTTGAAACCTATCAGCGACCTGGCCCCTGCTGTGAAGTTGTGATCGCTACAAATCGTTCAGGACCATTCCTAGGTCCTTTGTTTCCCGCTGTGCACCATGCATCGCTAGCAAGTTTCAGTGTGTAAAGGGGACTTAAGACTATAGAAGACAATATGCGCAAACATTTTTATGAAGCTCAACTTTAAATATGATTTACACTGCAAAAATACTTGCTTACAAGTTAAAAAAAGATCTCATAAGGAGTCTGTGATCTTTAAAATCTGATTTTTTTTTTCTTTCAGTTCTCTCAAACAATATAAAAACTAATATTGATGACTTCTCCAAGATAGTTCCATTCTTCCACAAAGTTTATCTCAATCTGGCAGCAATGGGCAAAGCAGATTGCAAACAGATACTTCTATTTGTCTTTCAGCTGTGATAAAGGGTAATTGAACAGGACACAATTTGTAGAAAGGGATTTAGAAGACTATAGGTTACAACATTATCAAACAAAGTGATTTCAAGTTCAATTTTCGTCTAGTCAACAACATTTTTTATAGCCTTTATAAATCACACAAGAAAATACATTCTAAAAGAGAGCAGCCAATGCCCCTATGAATGGCTTGTATTAAGAAAAAAGAAAAGGGCGGCTTCTGGACTAAATGGATAAAATCCAACTATTTATTCAAGACGGCATATTAAAAGTCCATCCTGGAACAGGCATAAGGTAACTTACGCGTTTCGCGCATCCACTTCGCTCTAAATCATAGCTAACCAATGAAAATATGAACAACATTTATATACAAGTGAAAAACACACAATTAAACACAATTAATAAGAATGATCTGAATAAGCTTAGCATCATCCAACAAAATAGGCTTTAATAAATAAACATCCTGGGATATTTTGTGTGTAGTTTAATAAGGCTTCACACTTGCGTTGAACGGCATCCGTTGCATTGTGTTGTGTGACGGATGCAATGGATGTGTTGCATATAGTGGCACAACGGATTCAACGGATGCTGCAAAACAACGGAATCTGTTTTGATTTTTTTTTACAGTTTATTTACCAGCGGCAGACTATTGTGAACGATCAGCTGATCGCTCCCAGCAGCCGAACGCCGGGTGATCAGCTGATCGCTCCCAGCAGCCGGTCGCCAGGTGATCAGCTGATTGCTCCCAGCGCTGGGTGATCAGCTGATCGCTCCCAGCACCGCCGGGTGATCAGCTGATCGCTCGGCTGCCGAGAATGTGTGCGGGGGGCGGAGTGCGGAGTGGGTGGAGCCGAGCGGGGCTATGGCGCTGAGGATAGGTGAGTGTGTGTGTGTGTGTGTGTGTGTATGTGTATGTGTGTGTGTGTGTATATATATATATATATATATATATACATGCGGAGTGGACTGCGGGAGGGGGCGGAGCCGAGCGGGGAAGTGTCGGGCTCCCTGCACACGTGGCCAGGGTAAATATTGGGAAAAGCACTTTGCTTGGTTACCCGGTATTTACCTTAGTTACGGGTGCAGGGAGCCAGAGAAAGCATACGCAGTGAAATCCTAAGGATTCCGCTGCTTAAAAAAACGTTACATGCTGTGTTCCTCCCGCTGGGCGGAAGCAATGCAGCGTCGCCCAGCGGAAGCAACGCAGGTCCTTTTGGCACAATCTGTCATCCATACAAGTCTATGGGAAACAACGGAATCCGTTAACGGATTCCGCTGTTTCCAAAAGTACCCTTATCCAAATTGCTTTACATATATAAAGTTTTTTCTGTTAATTGCCACTTCTTCTAGGTGTACTAACTTCTCTCAATGGCATAAAAAGTTCATATAAGTGAGTAGACCATTATGTTTCTCCACAAATGTTTACTAAGTCTGGAAAAATAAATGTTCCCTTGATTTACATGTAAACATGCTCTGCAATTTTTTTATCATTTTTTTCTACTTGTACAGTCAATATATTTAGGCGAACACAATAAATGACGTGAGTACTGTCACAGTTCAGAAAACAATTACCGTGTACAGATCATCTATTTTGTAGGTTATTTAGCATAGACAAAAACATTGCATTTGCCTCCTGAGCATTTGAGGAAACCCTTTTCTTGACAGCGAAGTAGTATTAGATATCTCTTTATTAATAAATAGTCTAGGAGAAACAGTATTCCCAATGGATTTACCCTCTGTCCTACACATTTAAAACCGTCATTAAGGATAGTATGCAGTAGCATAGTTCATCAGGGGCCCACCCGGAGCTGCACTACCTTTAACTACATCAGCGTGCACAGCTCGAAGATGTAGTTAACCTCTGCGGTAGGGCTGGAAGACACAATCTCCCTGCACTTCTGCGCTGAAAACAGTGCACACACAGGACATCAGAGTCCCAGCACGGTGATGTCATCGCCAAGCGCCGGGCCCAGATGTCTTGTGCGCATGATGCACCACTCAAGACCTGCTGGATTAGGTGAGTATATATATTTTTTTAATGCAGACATATATACCAAGGCTGGGGGCCCATATATACCAGCATGGGGCCCAGGATGGGGGCCCATATAAACCAGCTGGAGGCACAGGCTGGAGGCTCATATATATCAACTGGAGGCCCATATATACCAGCATGGGGCCCAGGCTGGAGGCCTATTTATATGAACCTGGGGGCCCATATACACCATGATTGGGCCCAGGCTGTGGTCCCATATACACCAGGATGGCGCTCAGGGGCTAGGGGCCTATATACACTAAGCTGGGGGCCCATATACACCAGGCTGAGGGCCGATATCCACCAGGAGGGGGCCCAGATACACCAGGCTGGGGGACATATACACCATGAAGGGTCCAGATTGGGGATATACCATATATACCAGGATAGGGGACATTACTACATGAAGGGGGAGCTGCACATATCTTTATAGGATTTAGAAAGCTGCAAGGGCCCGTACATGTCACATAAACATAAAGGGGAGTGGGAATAGGGGGGCAGATCCAAATCTTGCAACGGGGTCCATGGGACTCTAGTTATGCCACTGGTGTGGGGGGCACTTATACAGTGTGATTTGCCCTTATACAGTGTGGGAGCTAATGTAGGGGTCATTATACAGTATGGGAGCTAATGGGGGGCCTTTATACAGTGTGGGAGCTAATATAGGGGTCATTATACAGGATGGGGACTAATGGGGGGCCTTTATACAGTGTGGGAGCTAATGTGTGGGGCTGTTTTACTGTAGGGACTACTTTGGGGACCATCATACAGTGTGGGGAGCTACTATTGAAGCCATTGTACAATGTGGGGACAATTAATCAGTGTGTTGGCTACTGTAGTGGCCCTTATACAGTGCATGGACCATTGTTTTGGGGAAGCTGTGGGCCTATCATGCTATGTATAGGGGAGGTGTAGGGGCATTGTACTGGGTATAGGGGAGCTATGGAAATGTGATGCCCTGGACTAGCCAGGTAGTCACAGATAGGCCCCGCACAACACCTGTCCCCTAAAAAGGTAACAGCAGCCAACCACATTAAAACCTAGTCACCTCCCTCAGAGCTTAATGGTCACACCAGAGGGCGGAGCCAGGCAGTTGGCCATGCCCACCGTGGAGTCCAGAGGGCCTGAGGCAGGAGAAACAGTAGTTGTCAGTTGTTAGTTGTGAGTTGACAGTTGTCAGTGGTCAGTTGGAGTTGAGAGGAGAGGAGTAGAGTGCAGCAGGCCTGTGGTGACACCGTAAGGGACCGGGACAGGGTAGTGGCCCGCCGGTACCGAACCGGGGAACCGACTGAAAATCAGAGCACCAGGGGGGTACTCAGACCCGGAACGCGGCCCAGAAGCCACTGGACCATGTCGAATTTACTGATTGAGGTCTGGACTTTAGGTCCTTTCCCATTCCAAGTCCCGACTGAAGACAACAGCCCACCGAGGGGGATAGAAAGCACCCGTACAGGCAGAGAGATCCCACGGGCCAGTGTCTGCGGGCAAACGGACTCCACCGACACATACATAGCCAGGGAGCGGACTCCCGTTGCTGAAGCACAGGCAGTGTACACAAACACAACACTGTGCAGGAGAAAGGCCAAGACCACCAACCCGGGTGGGGGACCAGACGCAGCTGGCTGCGGGCACCGACCACCACCAACTTTGTTTACCAGAGACTTGTGTGTGTCAATAATCGTGAGTACAACAGTGCCATCTGGCCGCGCGCCACCCTGCACCGCCCAGCCACTACTCTCCCCAAACGGGTCCCGGGGCCATCATCCCTGCCCACGGAGGGGTTAACATCTTGCTGCACGACCATCTCCCCCGGGTGCCCCCATAATTCCAGTGGTGGTGTCAACACCTTCAGCACGTCCCGTGGGTGGCGTCACGAACTCAAACACGGCTTCGGCCGTACACCTACCTAACCATCCTCCCCATCGAGATCGCCAGCAACCCCCTTGCAGAGCGACGTGACCCCCGGGTCTGGAGGCGCTCGAGCCACCCACCAAACGAACCCGGACTCGAGAGGCTCGGCTGCAGCCGAGCACAGGGCGGTACAGAAACATCATACTGTGTATAAGGAAGGAATAGGGGCTTCATACTGTGTGTAGATGAGCTGTACATGAGGGGATATTAGTAAATGTTAAGTGGACACTTAAGAACCATTATTGTTATAAGGGCACTCAGGGTATTTTGACTGTCACAGGTACACTGGAGGCACTGTTACTTTCTAGGAGCAATATGTGGGTACTTTTTAGGGCACTTACACAGGGCATTAGTATTTTCAACAATTTTACCTTTTAGATGGCAAAAAAGAGGCATTATTACTATGTAAGGGGCACAGTGGTAGCATTACTATGTGCGGAAGTAGGAGGAGTCGGTTTTTGTGCCACACAGCAAGGGCAGTAATAGGGACACATACCGTAGCGGTGGCTCAGTATTGGGGTGACAGGAGGATGAGGAGTTTGTGCAGGTTGGGAATTGATGGGAACAGTGCCAAAAACGTGAGAAATCAAATGTGTCTTTGTTGTAAATGTGACGCCCCTGACCCGGTCAGGCGCCACTGAGTACTGCACCCATGCTGGGACAGTACTTCCAGGTAATCCTAAGGGCCAGAACGAGGTGTGTACGCACATACACATAGCAACCAGGTCTCCCACACCAGTAGATGGGACCCTTGGGCAGTCTCCGGAGGGGACTGGCCTTCAAATCTTGTCAAGGGGTGTAGCAGAGGTGCTAGGAGCTAGAGTGCAGAGGTTGTCAGGAAGAGAGGAGAGCCAGTCTGGTGGTGGTGAGCGGCGGTCGCGAGGTGATACGCGCGCGGCCACTAGTCAGACCCTGCACGGGGTAGTAACCGTTAGCGGGGGAGAACGGTCACCTGGAGAAACAGTACGGGTGACTAGGCACGTACCGGGTACAGGTCCCTAGAGCATACTCCAGTTTAACTATCTGCTAAATCTGCCGGTGAGGGGAACTACATGTACCTCACCAACATCACAGAGTCCGAGCCTCAGCAGCAACGCAGGGATCCATAAGGGGACAGAGCCTGAAGCCATCTCACTTGGTCCATGCTGCCGGAAAACGGGCCAAACACAGGGGAGAAAAGGCAGTAGTGACTCCCTGGATAGACCCCCATGGTACTTCACGTCAGGGGGTTATCCGAACACAGAGTGCTAGGAAGGCGAGCTAGCAGGTTACCCTCAGACTGGCCCGAAGGAGCCCTGGTCCTACATGGTTCATCACAGCAACGCCCGGATCAGCTCACTCCAACATCTAAAGTGAGTAAAAACCAGTTAAAAGACTCTTGGACTCAGCCTGTGTTATTCCGGGACCCGCTATCCTGCTCACTCGAGCCCCTGGGGCCTGCCTCACTCACAGGTGGATATATCATCTGGCTGAGGACCCCATCAGCCCAAGACGCTCATAAATCCTGCAGCGGCGGTCTTTCACATCCCTGACCGCAAGCCGTGAGTGGCGTCACGACATATAAAAACTGACACTACCTGTTCGCCATATTGAACAAGCCCTGTGACGTCCCTGAACAGGATCGGCACACCTGGGGCGTCACATAATCTTTGTAGACGAGTCTTGGCTCGAAGAAGTTGTCCTTTTGGTGAACAATTCCATCCGAAAAACATCAGGTGTAAGTCACCATCTATAACTGCACTGCAACCTCGTGTATGTGCTGCAGGACTGATAGTGATAATATCAGTGTTATCTGCTGAGGTTCCCCTATACCCACAATTAGTCTGCGCTACCGTAGTTGTGGCGCCCTGGACAAGCCAGGTCATCATAGGGATCGGCCACTGCGGCTGAGGGGCCCGGCCTGCACCCGCTAACCCTGCTGATGTGACGCCCTGGGCAAGCCAGGGGTCACAGGTCATAACACCACCACACCCTACACCCCGGATAGGTACACCAAAGCTACACCAAAAATCCTTGTTGCCTTCCTCCAGGGGCTGATGTCCACACCAGGGGGTGGGCCAGGCGGTTGGCCCCGCCCACCGAGGAGTTCACAGTTCTGGAGGCGGGAAAACCAGGCAGATAGAGTTCAGAGTAGTCGGAGTGTGAAGTAGGAGTGAAGTGGTAGAGGAGCAAGTGAGAGGAGTTAAAGTGGAAGAGAAAGTGACAGTTGTGAGACTGTGACCGGGGTTATCTATGACGGCCGGTATGTCTCGCCCCGGTTGTGCTCACTCCATGATAGAAAGTAAATCCACTCCAGGGTTAATGCTGTTTCCCTACAGGCTGAAGGAAGGGTTAAATGGAAACAGGAACAAGGGCAGGTGTGCCGGGTGTGAGGGAGTGAACAGAACTCCCTGAGTTCTCTGCTGGAGAGGCACATGTATATTGTTGTGGACTTTTGTTTGGACATTAAACCGTGTGCTGTGAACCTTAATGCCTGGATCCCGTGTCTTCTGCTGCGCAGCCGACCACGCTACCTCACATATGGTGGAGAATCGGCAGGCATGCCAGCCCGGTGAGGTGTAGCATCCATCCCTGGTGACCCGGTAGCACATGTCCTGGATTCAAGCGGCTATACTACAGCCCAAACCCGGTGACGCCATGGAGGACATACTAAAGCAGCTGGCTCAGGCTAATGCACAGCAACAACAGGCTAATGAACAGCAGCAACAGACCAATGCACACCTGCTCCGGGCGTTGGAACGTCAGCAGCAATCCTTGCAAGTGCAGGAAAAAAGGCACCAAGAACAGATGGTTCTCCTGGCCAAGTCGATCCGTGCCGGACCGGCAGCAACAACCCCGGGACCGGGTGACGACGGCAGCGTCCGGAAAGCGGTGAGACAAGCGTTGCAAAAGATGACCCCGGGGGATGATGTGGAAGCGTTCCTGGCGGTGTTTGAGCGGGTTGCCGAGCGGGAAAAGCTGCCGACCCCCCAGTGGGCTGAGGTATTGTCACCCTATCTGACGGGGGAACCCCAAAAAGCGTACCTGGACCTCTGTACCGAGGACGCCATTGACTATGCGACCCTGAAAGCCGAAATACTGGCTCGGTTGGGGGTGAATACCTATGTACGGGCTCAGCGGGTAAATCAGTGGTTCTATGAGGAAGCCAAACCCGTACGCTCCCAGGCCTATGACTTGTTGCATCTTGTAAAAAAGTGGTTGCAGCCTGACACTCTGAGCCCGGCGCAAATGGTGGAAAGGGTAGTAATTGATCGTTTTGTGCGCACTTTACCCGTCATCGTTCAACGGTGGGTAGGACAGGGTGACCCGAGTACCCTCGACCAATTAGTGTCCCTGGTAGAGCGGCATGTGGCTACGCAGGACTTGATACGGGACACTGAGACTTTGCGTACCGCCCGTAGGTCCGGCCCCTCCAAGCCTAGGGCCAAGGACCCACCGCTGACAATGGTGCAGGAGTCCCCTACCGTCCCGTCTGAGGCCGCGCCCGCTGTTTCTGAGGTCCGGAAGGTTCTGTACCCTAAACGACAACCCGTCAAGGGGGTTTCCTTCCCTATTAGATGTTGGTGGTACCAGCGGGTGGGACATATGGAAGCCCAGTGTCCACTCACCACGGAGCCCATGGATTGTGGGGTTACCCGGCGGGGTTCAATGTATGCTCAGGTGGTGTGTACCGCTGACCTGGTCTCCCCAGAGACGGAGCCCCACTTGTGCCAAATACAGGTGAATGGATGTCCGGTTACAGGATTGTTGGATTCCGGAAGCTTAGTGACCCTTGTGCGATCCACCTTGAGGGCTAAAGTAAAGGCCACAGGACGTACCGTGGGGGTGGTTTGCATACATGGGGACCGCCGAGACTATCCCACGGGGATTGTCACCATCACAGCACCCTGCGGACAGGTGCAACATGAGGTGGGACTTCTTAACACTCTTCCTTATGACGTGATCCTAGGAAGGGATCTGCCCTATTTTTGGACTTTATGGAAGGGACCCCCTAAGTCCCCTCAGATATTGGTCAGTCCGGGACCTGAGCCCTACAATCCTGAATCCGGGACGCCTGCCGTAGGGGTCACCATGATAGGGACAGAGTGTGAACCCGATAGGTCACCCCTAGAGGTATTGGCAGGAGAGGCTGAGATGGTCGAGCCCATCCCGGAGTTGGAGGCATCCCCGGATACGTTTGGGACAGCCCAACTCCAGGACCCTACGTTAATACATGCCCGGAGTCGGGTGACAGTAGTTGACGGGGTGGCACAGCTGCCCGGTGCCCAGGTAAGGTACCCCCATTTCGCTCTTAAGCAGGATTTACTCTACCGGGTAGATGAAATACGGGGCGTGGGGGTAGAGCAGTTGGTGGTGCCCCAGCCGTATCGCCGGCGGGTCCTCGACTTGGCTCATAAACACCTGATGAGTGGCCACCTAGGGGTCAAGAAAACGCAGGAGCGAATATTGCAAAGGTTCTATTGGCCCGGGGTCTTTGGGGAGGTAAAACGGTTCTGCGAAACCTGCCCGGAGTGTCAGCTTACCGCACCCCTGACCCATTTTCGCAGTCCGTTGGTACCGTTACCCATTATAGAAGTCCCTTTTGAACGGATAGGGATGGATCTGGTGGGGCCCCTCGTAAAGTCCGCTCGAGGGCACCAACACATTCTAGTGATCTTTGACTATGCCACCCGGTATCCCGAGGCGATACCTCTCAGACATACTGCAGCAAAGCTTATAGCTCGGGAGTTGTTTGCTGTGTTCTGCCGGGTGGGGTTGCCCAAGGAGATCCTTACGGATCAGGGGACCCCATTCATGTCTAAAGTGACCAAAGAGCTATGCCGGCTACTCCAGATCAAGCAGTTGCGTACGTCTGTGTATCATCCTCAAACGGACGGTTTAGTCGAGCGTTTCAATAAAACCCTGAAAACCATGCTAAAAAGGGTGATTTCAAAAGACGGGAAAGACTGGGATATGATGCTTCCCTATTTGATGTTTGCCATCCGTGAGGTGCCACAGGCATCCACGGGGTTTTCGCCTTTTGAATTGTTATACGGGCGACATCCCCGGGGATTGTTGGACCTGGCAAAGGAAACATGGGAGCAAGAGCCCACCCCCCATAAAAGTGTGATTGAACACATTTTGAGTATGCAGAACCGCATAAGCGCGGTCATGCCAATTGTGAAGGAGCATTTACAGGAGGCTCAGGCCGCGCAAAGCGGCCGCTACAATAGACAAGCCACCGTGCGGACCTTTAAACCCGGGGATCGGGTGTTGGTATTAATCCCCACGGCGGAGAGTAAATTCCTGGCTCAGTGGCAAGGCCCCTACGAGATAAAGGAAAGAGTCGGGGTGGTTAACTATAAAGTATTGCAGCCCGGTAGGCGGAAACCTGAACAAATATACCATGTCAACCTATTAAAACCTTGGCAGGAACGGGAAAGCCTGATGGCTGTCTTTTCCCCATCTCCCTCCTCTTCGGGTCGTTCACATCCGGCTCCAGCGACCTCCGGAGAGGACGAACCGGAAGTAAGGATTGGAGAAGCCCTCACCAAGACACAGAGGCGAGAGGCCAGATGGTTGGTTCAGCAGAACCCCGATGTCTTCTCCGAGCTGCCCGGTAGGACCAGTCTGATACGACATGATATTGTCACCGAGCCCCACCTGAAGGTACGCCTGAAGTCATACCGGGTACCGGAGGCTCGACGACAAGCCATATCGGAGGAAGTAAAGACAATGTTACGCCTGGGGGTCATCGAAAAATCCCGGAGTGAATGGGCTAGTCCGATTGTCCTAATACCAAAACCCGATGGCTCCTTAAGGTTCTGCAATGGCTTTAGGAGATTGAACGAAATATCCAAGTTCGATCTCTACCCCATGCCCCGGGTGGATGAGCTGATTGATAGGCTGGGACAGGCGCGATATTTTACCACGCTAGACCTGACCAAGGGGTACTGGCAGGTGCCACTGACGGAGTCCGCCAAGGAGAAAACCGCTTTTGTTACGCCGGAGGGTCTCTTCCACTATGTTGTCTTGCCTTTTGGGTTACATGGCGCTCCGGCCACGTTCCAGAGGTTGATGGACTTAGTGCTGGAACCCCACCAGGCGTATGCATCAGCGTACCTTGATGACATCATTATTTACAGCTCCGATTGGCAGACCCACTTGGAACAGGTACAAGCGGTGGTGGACGCGCTTCGAACAGCCGGATTGACAGCCAATCCCAAGAAATGTGCGTTGGGACTCACCCGCTACTTGGGCTACGTGATAGGCCAAGGAGTGATTAAGCCCCAAATTAACAAGGTTGAGGCGATCCAGAAGTGGCCTAGACCCCTGACCACGAAGCAGGTTAGGGCCTTCCTGGGTATCGTGGGGTACTACAGGAGGTTTGTAAAGGATTTTGCGGGACTATCAGCCCCCTTGACAGACCTTCTCAAAGGCAAGAAGTCCGTCATGGTGCACTGGACTCCGCAGGCCGAGGACTCCTTCCGGGCCCTGAAGGGGGTCCTGTGCGGACAGCCCGTTCTTGTACACCCTGATTTCCGGAAGGAGTTCATAGTACAGACTGACGCCTCAGAGGTCGGCCTGGGGGAAGTGCTGTCTCAGGTGGTTCAGGGGGAGGAACACCCCGTCACCTTCTTAAGTAGGAAGCTCACCCCTCCCGAGCGGAATTATAGCGTAGTGGAGAAGGAGTGCCTGGCGATCAAGTGGGCCTTGGAGTCCCTACGCTATTACCTGCTGGGACGGCAGTTTCGCTTGGTGACGGATCACTCTCCACTGGTCTGGATGAGGTCCGCCAAGGAACGGAATGCCCGGGTTACCCGGTGGTTCCTTTCTCTGCAGAACTTCCGGTTTACGGTTGAACATAGGGCCGGTGGGTTGCAGGGCAACGCCGATGCCTTGTCCCGCGGCCCGTGTTTGATGGTGGGAGTTCAACCCCGCACGCTTGAACTGGGGGGGGGGGTATGTGAGACTGTGACCGGGGTTATCTATGACGGCCGGTATGTCTCGCCCCGGTTGTGCTCACTCCATGATAGAAAGTAAATCCACTCCAGGGTTAATGCTGTTTCCCTACAGGCTGAAGGAAGGGTTAAATGGAAACAGGAACAAGGGCAGGTGTGCCGGGTGTGAGGGAGTGAACAGAACTCCCTGAGTTCTCTGCTGGGGAGGCACATGTATATTGTTGTGGACTTTTGTTTGGACATTAAACCGTGTGCTGTGAACCTTAATGCCTGGATCCCGTGTCTTCTGCTGCGCAGCCGACCACGCTACCTCACACAGTTGAGAAGCCTGAAGTTGGTCCGGGTGTGTGCCCTGGACTGAGAACAGCAGGGTTGGCAGACGGCGGTGACCGTCTGCAGGAGAGGCTGATCGGAGGTTGCCGAAAGGACCGTGGACGGGTGGTGGCCCGGCGGTACCGGAACGGTGTATGAGGAGAGGCCAGCATCATTGGCGGGGGCCTTTCGGATCCCGGCGAGGCTGGGAGTCGCCGTGAATTTGCCAAATCCGTCAGTGAAGGGAACCTCCGAGTCTCCCAACAACTAGGTCCCGATTGAAGGCAACAGTCCAACCGTAGGAGAGAGACACCGCCACCGCCAAGGCACCAGTTTCTCAGGGCCAGCGCCTGCGGGCAAAGAGGAGCTCCTCCGGCCTATATCCAAACCGGGAAGCGGGTTACCGGTGGGAACCCATCGCTACCAACATTTCATTAGGTGCAGGGACAGAGACCGTCACCGTCAACTACCGGGGAAAAGCAACAGCAGCCGTCCGTGGGAACCGTCTTTACAGCCGTGTGTTTTACCGAGAACTGTGTGCCCCCGCGACCCTGCACCTCACCAGGCCCCGCACCCAGCCTGCCGTCCATCCCTGCCCCATCGCCGGGGCCCCGGGACAGCCAGCCCCCTACCCACGGAGGGGAGAAATAACAACACAGCTGCTCCCTGTCACCGCTCCCGGGATCCCCATACAGAGCAGCGGTGGTGTCCACACAATCACCACAACCGTGGGTGGCGTCACGGACAATAAATCCCCACAACCAATCCCCTTTTCGCTCACGGGTGAGGAGCGCCGCTCGAGTCCCCGGGATCCGGCCCATCGCTCGAGCCACCGAGCAGTGGAGGCCGCGGCCGCGGCGGCGGCCGGACCCGAGCAGTGGGAGAGCGCAGCGTCCCCTCCTCCGCCCACGGCAACTTAGCGTCATGAACAGGATCTTACCGCTCTGCCGTTGGGAAGAGGTGCGCCTTGTTACCGCCGGAGGTGTCCGGCCGAAAAATTTCGGAAGTCGCCATCTTTGGCGCGAAAAGTTCCCGCTCGAGCGTCTTCTCGAGTAGCGGAGGCGCGAAGGCCAAAACCCGCCCCGATAGAGGAGGGGCCGGAAAGAGGCTAAGGGGGACGAAATGGCGACTGGTCGCATGTAGCCGCGGCTATAAAGGCAGGGACGCCAGGACTCTGCAGCCATCTTGTTCCTGGGAGAAGCCGCCAGCAACATGTGGATGCCATCCCGAAGCACCGTAGCCCCCGCGCCTGGAACCGCGGAGTGGGTGGAAATCCGGACCGCGCAGCTCTACCAGAGGCTGCAGGTCAAAATGCAGCTCCTCATGGAGGAGTGGGAGACCGACATGGCGGAAGTTATAGCGGCCGTGCGGAGACGCGAGGAGGAAGCTGAGGAAGGGAGGGTGAGTGACCCACGCCCCGATGCCCTTGAAGGGCCGGTCATCGCGGCTGCGGGACCCGGTCTAAACCCTCTCGCCCTGCTACCTCCCTCGCCACCCGTCCCGGAAGCCGTGACCCCGCCACTAGGCCCGCTGCCACCGCAACCGGTAGCGATACCCAGCATGTCCGCCCAGGCGGATCGGCCTGTAGCCGGAGCCCGAAGCCGACCGGAGGTGCTGCCATGGAAAGCCCCGAAAACCGAACCGGAGGCGTTCCCCGAGAAAGTCCCTAAGCCGGAGCCGATAGCCCGCTCTGTGCCGAAGGCCCAATAGAGGAAAGCCCCTGTGCCCATCCCCCACACCTCGGCTGAGGATGCGCTGGGTTGCCGCTGCAAGGCGGCGCCCAAGGCCAAGTCACCGCGGGGCCTGTCGCCCAGATCACCAGCGGTGGGCAGTGTCCAACAGGTCCCGCGGGGCCCGACCCGTGCGCCGGAGCTCGCAGCAGCGCCGTACTGGGACAGGGAGCCGGTACCGTTGGGCCTGGAAATCGAGGAGAGAGAAAGAAGGAAGGCGGAGATGGTGGCGTACGATATGGGAGAAGGAGAGCCTGAGACAAGCGACCTTCCATGTCCGGGGACCGCTGTATGAGGGGCAGGTGAGGCGGTTTGATGTCCGCCGGGGCTATGGATTCATTTATGAACCGGGCCTGGAGGCCGAAGTGTTTATAGCCCGGCGGGATGTGAATGCTCACCTGCCAGAAGAGCACCCAGGCCGCAACTTAATGCCAGGGGACCTTGTACAGTACACCCGGCACTGTGGGGAGAGGGGGTGGTTTGCGCCGGATGCCAAGCTAAGGGGCAGCCAGGAGGCCCGTGTGAGCGCCGCGCCCCCTCCCTCAGGTGATGTCGAAGACTCAGAGTAAGGGCAGCGGAGCACCGTTACACCGTCCCCGTTGGGACCACCTGTATGTGTGTGTTTTAAAAGTTTTGAAAAGTTTTTGAAGAAAATGAAAATGATTACCGAAGGTTAACCTGATTGTCTGCAACCGTGATTTGGAACCGGCCGTTGCCGGCATTGTTGTCCCCGTGGGGACCATCCACAGTTTATGCATAGAAACTTCTATGAACAGGCCCGAGAACTTGCGGGGCAACCATAAACGTTAGTGGGTTGTAAATAAAAATGTTGTGTTGCAGCGAACCGTTACCGCCTCTGGAGAGGCAGATTGGAGGGAGGGCCCGCAGTGGAGCAGGCTGGGGCCCAGCCACCACCGGAACCGGTGGCTACCCTCTGGAGGGGAAGGACAGATCCCGCTCGGGTGACTTGGTTCAAGACTGGGGTCAAGGGGTGCTGCCTGTTTCTTAGGGGCAGCATCAGGGCCAGGTTACTTGGGTGGGAGAGAGCGGCAGCCGCAACCGTTACCGTAACGTTTAAGAAAAGTGCCTCCCGTTGTGGGATGATGTTACTATAATTGTATGTGTTACTGTTTTTTATCTTTTTCAGAAAAATAAAACCGGTGTTGGACGGGCAGCCCGCGGACGGTCTGCATTTTGCTAAGGGGGAATGTGACGCCCTGGGCAAGCCAGGGGTCACAGGTCATAACACCACCACACCCTACACCCCGGATAGGTACACCGAAGCTACACCAAACATCCTTGTTGCCTTCCTCCAGGGGCTGATGTCCACACCAGGGGGTGGGCCAGGCGGTTGGCTCCACCCACCGAGGAGTTCACAGTCCTGGAGGCGGGAAAACCAGGCAGATAGAGTTCAGAGTAGTCGGAGGGTGAAGTAGGAGTGAAGTGGTAGAGGAGCAAGTGAGAGGAGTTAAAGTGGAAGAGAAAGTGACAGTTGAGAAAGCCTGAAGTTGGTCCGGGTGTGTGCCCCGGACTGAGAACACCAGGGTTGGCAGACGGCGGTGACCGTCTGCAGGAGAGGCTGATTGGAGGTTGCCGAAAGGACCGTGGACGGGTGGTGGCCCGGCGGTACCGGAACGGTGTACGAGGAGAGGCCAGCACCATTGGCGGGGGCCTTTCGGATCCCGGCGAGGCTGGGAGTCGCCGTGAATTTGCCAAATCCGTCAGTGAAGGGATCCTCCGGGTCTCCCAACAACTAGGTCCCGATTGAAGGCAACAGTCCAACCGTAGGAGAGAGACACCGCCACCGCCAAGGCACCAGTTTCTCAGGGCCAGCGCCTGCGGGCAAAGAGGGGCTCCTCCGGCCTATATCCAAGCCGGGGAGCGGGTTACCGGTGGGAACCCATCGCTACCAACATTTCATTAGGTGCAGGGACAGAGACCATCACCGTCAACTACCGGGGAAAAGCAACAGCAGCCGTCCGTGGGAACCATCTTTCCAGCCGTGTGTTTTACCGAGAACTGTGTCAACGTCTCAGGCTGAGTGAGTACCACCGTGCCGTGCGGCACAGCGCTGCCCCCGCGACCCTGCACCTCACCAGGCCCCGCACCCAGCCTGCCGTCCATCCCTGCCCCATCGCCGGGGCCCCGGGACAGCCAGCCCCCTACACACGGAGGGGAGAAATAACAACACAGCTGCTCCCTGTCACCGCTCCCGGGATCCCCATACAGAGCAGCGGTGGTGTCCACACAATCACCACAACCGTGGGTGGCGTCACGGACAATAAATCCCCACAACCAATCCCCTTTTCGCTCACGGGCGAGGAGCGCCGCTCGAGTCCCCGAGATCCGACCCATCGCTCGAGCCACCGAGCAGCGGAGGCCGCTGCCGCGGCCGGACCTGAGCAGTGGAAGAGCGCAGCGTCCCCTCCTCCGCCCGCGAGACTGCCTCCCCCGCTACCCGCGTTAGTCGCTGCCACCCCACCACTAGGCCCGCTAACCGCCCAACCGGTAGCGGTACCCCGCCTGTCCACCCAAGCGGACCGACCTGCAGCAGAAGCCCGTCATCGTCCCAAACCGCTTCCTTGGAAGTCGCCAAAGGCCAAGCCCGTCGGAAGTTGGAAGTCGCCATACCGGAGGCCCCAGCAACAACCGTGCCCGATGCCATACCGATTCCAGCAGGCCGTTCCTTGCAGGAGGCTAAGCACCTTAGCCCATGACACCGCGGGACCTTCCACCCAGAATGCCAGTACTGGGCAGCGTGAAGGAGGTCTCGTGGTTCCCGACCCGTGCGCCGGGGCCCACAGTAGCCCCTTACTGGGACAGGGAACAGACCCCGCTGGGCCAAGAAATCGCGGAGAGGGAGAGGAGGAAGGCGGAGCTGGTAGCCCGCACGATTAGAGAAAAGGAGAGCCTCCGCCAGGCCACCTTCCGCGTATGGGGCCCGATCTATGTGGGGCAGGTGAGGAGGTTTGACGTCCGTCGGGGGTACGGGTTCATATATGAGCCGGGCCTGGAGGCCGAAGTCTTTATAGCCCGACGGGACATCCATGCCCACCTGCTGGAGGACCACCCGGGCCGCAACCTGATGCCAGGGGATTTGGTCCAGTACACTAGGCATTGCGAGGAGAGGGGTTAGTTTGCTCTGGACGCTAAGCTGAGGGGCAGTCAAGAGGCCCGAGTACCAGCCCAGCCCCCTCCTCCGGCCTACACCGTGGATTTGAAGTGAGTCAGCAGTCCACTGTCGCCGGCAGTTGTCCCCATTGGGACCACCAGTACCGTGTTAAAAGTTTAAATGATAAGATTGAATCAACCGAAGTTTATCTGATTGGAACCGTGATTGAACCGGCCGTTGCCGGCAAGTTTGTCCCCGGAGGGACCCTCTGCAACCACTGCGTAGAAACTGCTATGGACAAGCCCGAGAACTAGCAGGGCAACCACAAACTTGTGGCATATAAATATTTGTTGGCTTAAACCGTTACCGCCTCCGGAGAGGCAGATTTGGAGGATGGGCCTGGAGGGAAGAGATGGCCCAGGCCCGCCACTACCGTAACCGGTAGCGATCCTCCGGGGGTCAGGGGTTCCCCATGGACGAGGGTCCCCTGACAGGGACTGTACCCGCTCGGGCAACTTGGTTCAGGACTGGGGTCAAGGAGTGTCGCCCACTTCTTAGGGGCAGCATCAGGGCCAGGTTGTTTCGGTGGGAGAAGAGCGGAAGCCGTGACCGTTAATAAAAATATACCGTTCAGTAACGTTTAAGTATGTGCCTCCCGTTATGGGAAGATTAATACAGATGCTTGTGTTTTAATGTTTATGTGTTTTATACCTTTTTCTACAGTTAACCAAAATAAAACCGGTGATGGACAGGCAGCCCGTGGATGGTCTGCATTTTACTAAGGGGGAATGTGGCGCCCTGGACAAGCCAGGTCGTCATAGGTACTGCAACAACACACCCCACACCGGCTAGGCACATCAAAGTCAGACAAAAATCCTTGTTGCCTCCCTCCAGGGGCTGATGTCCACACCAGGGGGTGGAGCCAGGCGGTTGGCCACGCCCACCGAGGAGTACACAGTCCTGGAGGCAGGAAAAGGAGGAGGGTGGAGTTGAGTTCCATGAGGGAAAGTGAGAGGAATGAAGTAGTAGAGGAGCAGACTGACCGTGACCGGGTACGTGGCCCGGGCACATACAGCCAGGTTGGCAGACGGTGGTGACCGTCTGAAGGAGAGACTGATTGACGTAAACCGTAAGGACCAGGGACGGGCGGTGGCCCGCCGGTACTGGACCGGGGAGCGAAGAAAAGCCAGCACCATTCGGCAGGGCTTACGGACCCTGACCAGGCTTGGAGTCACCGTAAAACCGGTCAATCCGTTAGCGAAGGGAACCTCCTGGGTTTCCCAGCAGCAAAGACCTGATTGAAGGCAACCGCTCAAACCGTGAAGGGAAATACAGTCACTGCCAAGGCTACAGTTCCCAGGGACAGAGCCTGCGGGCAAGAGGGGCTCCCTCAGCATCCATCCAAGCTGGGGAGCGGGTTACCGGTGGGAAGCCATCAGAACCAGAAACATCCTACAGGTGCAGGGAAAGGCAGTCACCGCCAACCTACCGGGAGAAAAGCCACCGCAGCCGTCTATGGGACCCGTCCATCCAGCCGTTTGTTTTACCGGAGACTTTGCATTCATCATTGGCTGAGTGAGTACTACCGTGCCATGCGGCACCGCGCTGACCCCGCGACCCTGCACCTCACCAAACCCCGCCATCCACCTTCTATTCACCCTCACCGGGCCTCGGGACAACCAACCCTTACCTACGGAGGGGGAAAACAACATCCAAGCTGCTCCCTGTCATCGCTCCCGGGATCCCCGTTCAGAGCAGCGGTGGTGTCACAACCTCACCACAACCGTGGGTAGCGTTTTCACTCACGGGCGAGGAGCGCCGCTAGAGTCCCCGGATCCGGCCCACCACTCGAGCCACCGAGCAGCAAGCAAAGCAGCCCCGAGCCGGACCCGGGTGTGGCGAGCGCAGCGTCCCCTCCCCGCCCGCGACATAGTTATCATGGTTACCTGGTTAGGGGCCCACTCAAATGTTTCGCCTCCCCCGAGCTGAACCCCTAGCTACGTCTCTGATTGTATATAAAGTGTTATCCTGATGTAACACAGGTATGTATATTTATTAATAAGTCTTTTTATATCATTACATTTTGTACTATATGGAGTGTTGAAAGTCAAGTTGGCATCACCTTTATTATTGTTTTTATTATTTATATTATATGATCCCATCAAGATCTCCTGTCTGCTTAGCTAATGTGTTTTTCCCAAAGTTTTAGCTAGATTACTTACACCATACCCCCTGTCCATAAGTCTACCATGAATTAGTTTGCACTCGTCAGCAAGATTTTTTTGTAAATGCATTATGCTCTGACGAATTCTTCATAAGGGATAGAGGATATGGTGTGCACGGGATGGCAAATTTCTGCTCTAAGAAGAGTACTCCTACTGACTGGCTTCTGAAAACTGAGAATGTTTTTTGTCATCCTTTCCCAAGAAGAAAATGTCCAAAAAATTGATGTCTTTAGTTGGACCTTTAAAAGTAAACCGCAATTTCATGTCATTGTCATTTAAACAATTACCGAAATGTGGTATGGCTGCCATGCAACTGGACCATATCATTAAGATATCATCCACATAGTGGCCATACCAGACCAAACAGGAAGAAAAAGCATTATCCAGTGAAAAAATATATTACCCCTCCCACTATGTTACAACTAATTTTGAGCCACCCCCCTAGTGTTTGAGTTCGGTTCGGTTCATCGAACGGCGGCTCAGTTCGGCGAACGTTCGACGAACACCTTCGAACCACATTGAAAACAGTGGCAGGCAAACACAAACACATACAAACACATAGAAAACACCTTCTAAGGTGTCCAAAAGATGACAAACAATTCACAAGACACCACAAACACATGGAAAAGTGACAAGGAGATATACTCATGCGAAAACAAAAGAGCTGGACGAGCAAAAGGAGGAGGAGACACAGATATAGGAGTATCTGCAAGTGAACATCGATGCCATTACTGCGCAACTTGAGCCTTGCTCATTTTGGGCTTCCAATCTGGATAAGTTGCATGAGCTCGCCACTTATGCCTTGAGGATCTTGTCGTGTCCCGCAGCCAGCATTCTCTCGGAACGTGTCTTCAGTGCTGCTGGGGGGGTGCTGACAGATAAGTGCACGCGTCTGTCCAGTGACAATGTAGACAGACTAACGTTCATTAAGATGAACAAATCATGGATCCGCAAGGACTTTTCTACCCCTGTGTCATCCTGGGGAGAGTAAAGGCTTGTGGATTTTTGATAGTGCTTCATGCAAATCAATATTTTAAGTTTGCAAGTGTGGGACAATTGATGCCACTTAAGTGTTGTCTGGGGCCCAATTTTTGGAAAAAAGGGAGACTCTGATTAAAGTCCCCTTGCTATGTTTTAAATGATCCAAGAAGAAGTCATGGATCAGAGAGGACTTTTCTACCCCTGTCTCATCCTGGGAAGATGAAAGGCTTGTGGATTTTTGATAATGCTTCATGCAAATCAACTTTTTAAGTCTGCAATTGTGTGACAACTGATGCCAGTGAAGTGGTGTGTGTGGCACAATTTTTGGAAAAGAGGGAGACTCTGGTTGGAGTTCCGTTTATTTTGAAAAATGAACCAAGATGAAGAAGTCATGGATCAGAGAGGACTTTTCTACCCCTGTGTCATCCTGGGGAGACTAAAGGCTGGTGGATTTTTGAATGTGCTTCATGTAAATAACAATTTTTAGTTTGCAACTGTGGGACAACTGATGCCAGTGAAGTGGTGTGTGGCCCAATTTTTGGAAAAGCGGGAGACTGCGGTTGGAGTTCCCTTTTTTTAAAAAAAAATGAACCAAGATGAAGAAGTCATGGATCAGAGAGGACTTTTCCAAACTTGTGTCATCCTGGGGAGACTAAAGGCTGGTGGATTTTTGAATGTGCTTCATGCAAACAACAATTTTAAATTTGCAACTGTAGGACAACTGATGTCACTGAAGTGGTGTGTGTGGCCCAATTTTTGGAAAAGAGGGAGACTGTGGTTGGAGTCCCCTTGCTGTGTTTTACATGATTTTAGAAGGGCATGACATGCCTAAGAGGTTGACTTTCAGCATCTTAAAGCTGTTGGCTACAGAAATGCTGCCTTTCCACCTGGTGGACACAGAGGATTTTCAAGACCTTATGCCCATCGCAGTGCCCCAAGAGCAGATGCCCAGTCGTAACTCCTTCTCCAAGAAAGGCGTGCCTGCGCTACACCAGCATGTCGCACATAATATCACTGCTTCCTTGAGAAACTCTGTGTGTGACAGAGTGCATTTCACCACAGATACTTGGACCAGTAAGCATGGACAGGGGCATTACATGTCACTGACTGGGCACTTGGTAACTATGGTGAGAGATGGAGAAGGATCTGCTGTACAAGTCTTTCTGTCCCCACGAGTTGTGTGTCAATCTTTTCTCTGTATGTAGAAGTTCCTCCACTGCTTCTGCCTCCTCAACCTCGTCTAGGTCCTCAACCTCCACTCACAACCTGTCTGGTAAGGCCACATGCATTGTAACTGTGCACAAGGAATCCCGCACACCTCCTTACTATGCTGGCAGCAGAGCTCAACGCCATCAGGCAGTCAAATCTTTACTTTGAAATGTATGGGAAATGTGAGTAACACCGCTGAGGAGTTGTGGACGGTTAGCTCTGGAGACCGAGTTTAATCAATGGTTGTCTCCACTCAACCAGCAGCCAGGGAAGGCCGGGTGCGACAATGATGCAAACATGGGTGCGGCCCTTCGCCGTGACAATGTGACACACGTGCCTTGTATGGCTCACGTGTTCAACTTGGTTATCCAGCAATTTTTAAACCACTATTCCAGCCTACATTGCCTTCTGCAAAGGTCACGCTCACTATGTGCTCACTTCCACCGTTCAAACCCCGCAGCTGAACAACTTGCATCGCTCCAGAAGTCTTTTGGTCTGCCGGTTCACCACCTGAAATGCGATGTGCCGACACGCAGGAATTTGAAACTGCACATGTTGCAGCATCTGTGGCAGCACCGGCGAGCCCTGCTGCAAATACGTTATGATGTATAGCCTGGGCCAATGAGATCCAGAGGTGGGGCAGATCACACTCCTGGAGTGGTCTCAGATCAAGGACCTATACACCCTTCTTCACAATTTACAAATGGCGACGGAGATGTTTAGCGCTGATGATGCCATTATCTGCATGAGAATTCCGGTCATCTACATGCTGGAGCACACTGTAAACAGTATTCAGAGTCAGGTGGTGGGACAAGAGGAAGTGGAGAAAGTACAGGATGAGTCATATGCGGAAGGGATAACAAGATCTACAAGGTCCACACGGTCAGCAGCACCAAGGCGGCAGGCATGGGATGGTGGGGGAGAGGGATTAACAAGGGCACATAGTAGCAGCCAAACTGTTGAGGAAGGTGCAGGAGACCAGGAAGAAATGGGGACGAACTGGCGATGGGCATGGAAGACTCAGTAGATGAGGGAGAGCTTGATCACATTTCTGTTGTTTGAGATTGGGGGGAGAGGGCAGAGGAAGGAAGCATGATTCTCACCTCACCGCCACAAACACAGCAAGGACTTGGTCCTCCTGGATGCGCAAGACACATGAGCACCTTCTTGCTGCACTACCTACAACATGACCCTCGGATTGTCAGAATTTGAAGTAATGCTAACTACTGGGTTGCCACACTGTTAGATCCCCGGTACAAGACAAAATTTGGCGAAATAAGTCCTGCCATAGAAAGGGACGCATGTATGCAGGAGTATCAGCAGAAGCTGGTACGCAATCTTAGATCTGCTTTTCCACTAAACACCAGTGCTGCACAGAGTGAATCTCAACGCTTTGTCATGGCTAGGAGGAAATGGTCTTTTACTTGTCCACATCTGAGGGACCAAGGGCTGGCTGCTGTGCTGAGACGGCGTTGAGTAGGGTGTCCCTGCAGAGTTGCAAATTTGGTCATATAGTAACCAACAACTACTGGTCAACAGTAACATCTGCTGAAGAAACACCATCTGTTACAGGGGGACTGGCAGATTTGGATAAGGTGGCATATATCTGTGGTGCCCCTGAGATGGTCAGGCACCACTTAGTACTACACCCATGCTGGGTGAGTACAAACAGGTAATCCAAAAGGCTGAATAGGGTGTGGACATACAGACACACTTTAACCAGGGCTCACACACATTATAGCAGGGACCCCTGGGCAGACCCAGGAGGGGGCGTGGCCTCCACATCCCAGCTAGTGGTGCGGTGGAGAAGCTGGAAGGAGTTATGCAGTGGCAGTCCAAGAGAGAGGAGCAGTGGAGGAGGACACATGTCAGTCTGAAGCGGAGAGCGGGCACGCAGACACGCTAGTCAGACCCTGCAAGTATAGTGGCTGTTTGCGGGGGAGTTCGGTTGCCACACAGTCAGCCTGAAAGGCACCTCAGGAAGAAGCGGGGTGATTGAGTATGGGGACTCCTGGTAGACCAGGCACACACGTGGACAGGTCCCTAGAGCCAGACATTCATTTAGTGGTCTGCTAAAACCTGCTGGTAAGGGCACTCCAGATGCCTCATCAAGCATAGAGTCTGCAGCATCAGCAGCAACGAGGAAGCCCATAAGTGAAATAGGGCAGGAAGCCATCTTTACTTGGTCCATGCTGCCAGCAAATGGGCCAGAAAGGGGAGAAAAGGCAGATGCGACTTCCCTGGATGAATCCCATATACTTCAAGTTGGGGGTTAGCCGAAACAAGAAGTGCTAGGAGGGCGAGCTTGCAGTCACCTCTAATTCATCCTGAAGGATACCTGGTTCTCCCTGCAGTTTGTCTAAGCATCGCCCGGGTTACCTTACAGTGAACGACTGAACGTGAGTAAACACCGTGAAAGACATTCTGGACTGTGTGTGAGTTCTTCTGCGACTTGTGGTACTACGCACATACACCCGAGCCCCTAGGGCCAGCCTCACTCTCGGGAGGCCACACCATCTAACTGCAAATACCATCAGCCCCAGACGCTCGCTAAACTGCAGTGGCGGTCACCCCCTCACCCTGACCGCAAAACCGAGAGAGGCGTCACGACTCCTATACAAGTGAACCTGACATACCTGTTGCCAGAAGGGTCCCTACAGAGAAGTCCCCGCAGGCAACCGCTGCAACGCTGTGGTGGGCGACTCATATCCCAATCGCCAGTCGGGGTCCACTGTGCTCCCAGATGGAAAAGGAGATGCTGGCAACCCAAAGGATAGGCGGAGGATACAGAGCTGTATGGCTCTCAAACTAATAGTAGCCTGAACCGAGTTAGACGACACTCGGATCTGGAGACTGTGAACCCTGTTAGCGTCACAGGGTCCACACACCCAGCCCAGGAACTCCCTGTTAAAAACACAGGGGCCATTGGGTACGCTGTCCGTGTGCGTAGGGGGCACACTTGAGGACAGCAGGCACAGCAGGAGCAGCAGCCCAGTTAATGCCACTGAGCTGCACTAGCAGGACTGGTAGGACAGGAGCTGGTCGTAACCGTTCTGCGTTACGAAGTGTGGTGCGTCCTGCACCGATGCCCTATCCCTGCCTACCTCTGGCCTAAAGCCGCAATGGGTTCAACACATGGAGGTGTGCTCTGTCGGAGCATAATAGAAGACTGTGCCCCTCCTTGTTGTCTACAGCCCCTTTTATAACCTGGGTCCGCCCCAAACCAGGGTGGACCACAATGCACCTCCAGGAGCCAATAGCAGAGTGTCATGTCATCAGTGACATAACCAGCGGCCTATCCGGAACCGCCACTTTAATGATGACCTCATGGTAGCCACGCCCCAAACACCTCACCAGTCATCGTTTGACGAACAATGATGAGGTGCCAAATCATAGGGGCGGGCCTCTGCGAGCCAGTCTGGAGTAGCCCCATCATCAGGACACCTGATGCCCTCTGGACTATCATGGACTGCCACCTCACAGACATGGCCATTGAGTTCCTTAACGGATCTAGCCTCTGATGCATTAAATGACTGAGCATGCTCAGTAGCCTGAACAACAGTCTCAGAAAACAGACTATCAGCTTCTGTATGCTCTGTAGGCACAACACAGGACTTAAGGGGGCTTTACACGCTACGATATCGTTAATGTTTTATCGTCGGGGTCACGTCGCTAGTGAAGCACATCCGGCGTCATTAACGATATCGCAGCGTGTGATACTTATGTGCGATCTAAAATGATCGCAAAAGCAGCCAAAATAGTTTGCTGCAGAGAGGTCGTCCTAAAACAAAAAATCTTTAACTCTCATTAGCGTCGTTGTTCCTTGTTCCTGCGGCAGCACACATGGCTGTGTGTGACACCGCAGGAGCAAGGAACATCTCCTTACCTGCCTCAACCACCAATGCGGAAGGAAGGAGGTGGGCGGGATGTTACGTCCCGCTCATCTCCGCCCCTCCGATTCTATTGGACACCTGCCGTGTGACGTCGCTGTGACACCGCATGACCAGCCCCCTTAGAAAGGAGGCGGATTGCCGGAAAGAGCGACATCGCAGGGTAGGTAAGCCGTGTGATGGGGTGCGCGGTTTTGTGCGCGAAGGGCAGCGATATGCCCGTTTTGCACAAACGATGGGGGCGGGTACGCACGCTAGCAATATCGGTACCGATATCGCTATCGTGTAAAGCCCCCTTTAGATATGGCACGGAATCCAAGTATCTGTGCAAAGAGGCTTTTCTCACTAAAGCGGGCTTTACACGCTATGACATCGCTAATGCGAAGTCGTTGGGGTCACGGAATTTGTGACGCACATCCGACCGCATTAGCGATGTCGTTGCGTGTGACACCTATGAGTGATTTTGCATCATCGCAAAAATGTGTAAAATCGCTCATCGGTGACATGGGGGTCCATTCTCGAATATCATTGGAGCTGCAGGTACGAAGTAGTTCGTCGCTCCTGCGGCAGCACACATCGCTCCGTGTAACACCGCAGGAACGAGGAACCTCTCCTTACCTGCCGCCAGCCCCAATGCGGAAGGAAGGAGGTGGGCGGGATGTTACGTCCTGCTCATCTCCGACCCTCCGCTTCTATTGGGCGGCCGCTCAGTGATGTCGCTGTGACGCCGTACGGACCGCCCCCCTTAGAAAGGAGGCGGTTCGCCGGTCACAGCGACGTCACAGGGAAGGTAAGTATGTGTGACGGGTTCGGCCAATGCTGTGCGACACGGGCAGCGATTTGCCCGTGTCGCACAACCGATGGGGGCGGGAACGCACGCTAGTGATATTGGTACCGATATCGCAGCGTGTAAAGAAGCCTTAAGAGTGGGAGCATGCTCAGTAGCACAAACTGAGGAATGGCACAGTCATGCTGAGCATGCTTACTAGGCGAAACACTGGACTTAGGCTATGTCTGGGGTAAATCGGCACACGCAGGCGCACTAGCCGTCTCTCCTCACTAAGATGTGGAGGAGGAAGCAGCCAGCTGGACCACCCGAGGCACGGCCAAAAATGGCAGCTTATACCTGGGCACAACTGGAACCGAAGCAGGCTGCTTGTGTCTTTGGCGGCACCGATTCGTAACACCAACTACGAGCCAAAATAAGAGGTGTACTTTTTCCCAATGGATAATCTGATATGATAGCTTTTTTCACGGACACGAATATCGCTACCAAATGTAGATGAGGCACCAAAAGAGCAGATGCTTCAATGGATCTCAAATGCTCCATCAAGTGGCCTCTCTTCCACCTCAACTTCAATATCCAAAATACTCCATTCCTCTGTGGTGTCAACCCAATCGCACTTGCTTCCTAACAGCTCTCAAGTTTCCATCAGCCCTGCAGAGCATGGGGTAACAGAGATGGTTGAGTCTGCAGAGCTGTTTAGTCACACTATAGCCTGGAAATCAGAGGTCTGCTCCAAAGCTGCAGTGAGTCCAGACAAGGAAATGATGTGCACTGATGCCCAGAAGCTTTGTGAGTCGGATCTAGGCCCCGATGAAGAAGGTTCTGAGCATAATGTACACCCTCATTCCCAAACTATAAATCCTCCTGGAGGAGACAATGGAGAACATGCTGATGAGGCTCAGATACCTGATTGGAATGACAACTTTACTATTCAGTCAGGGCAGGAAGAGGTTGGCTCGGAGGAGTCAGGACGAGGGTGTGTAAACACACAGGGTGATGATGAGGTTGGAGACCCCACTTACTGTCAAACCACAGTCAGCCAGTCGATGAGGTCAGCAGAGGAGATGAAGGAGGATGCTACTGACGATGAGGTTAGGTTGCGTCTTCCTGGACAGAGACAAAGTGCTGGAAGAACGTCAACAACTGAATCCTCAGCCACAACTCTGCCTCTGAGCAGAAGTTGTTGTGCCTCTGCAGGTCGCATGGGCTGTAAGCCTTGCCTAGCCTGGGGCTTTTTTTACATCGCAAAAGATCACCCAAGTCATATCATCTGTAAGATTTGTCACCAATCTCTAGGTAGAGGCCAAAAACTCACAACTTTGAGTACTTCATCCATGAACTGTCACATGGATATTAATTGATAGCGTGAGGGTGTATTGATGAGCTTTATCCACTGTATATGCAACATGCTTATTTGCCATTCATTGTATGCATTGTTGCAGACTACCCACAAGGGGCTGCTGGTTTTTTGCATCTGCCTTTGACTGTTTGGTCACTATAGCAATAGCAAAACGGTCTTCAGCTGTGGACTTGGAGACTGGTGGAGGTGCTGTCTGTGAACTGAAGGAAAAGCTAAAGGTGTGCATTACAGGAAGGAGCCACCGCGGAAACACTTCGGTGGATTGTGAGGAGACTCGTGTTGGAGTTTGGTGAGGAGGACTATAACGCCTGTGAGCAGCATCCTGTGCCAGAGACCGACATTCTTCCAGTGTTGTCTATACTGTTTACCATGAGAGGATCGTAAACTCTGTATTTATGGCAACTGGACACCACAGTACCCGGGTACGGTAGGCTGGGACCAGACAGTAATGCGTGCACGCAACACTTTGTTTTGTTAACAAAACACATATCTGTTCTGCTTAGGCCGACTACATAAACAATAAGACTTGCTGCCTCTGCTCTGTCAATTTGTCAGTAACAGTTAAAATCCTAGAGGGACAGCAACACATGTTTGCATTGACTGTTGCTTTACAAGATTTCCAGGACTGTGTTGCTGAGCTGTGTGGTTTCACTTACCACTGTTATCATGTGCCTTATCTGTGAGGCTTCAGGTAACAAGGGTATTCAGGGGGGTTAATGGGTTTTGTCTATGTTTAGGTAGATAAGTTGTAAGCTCTTGTGATGCGCCACTGGTAAGTCGTGTTCGCACACACACACAATTACTACTGCTACGCAGAGTGATTACTACCAGGTAGTAGGCAACAGTTTAGACAGTCCCTTGGTTAGGCATAGGTTGGTAAGTAGGGGGTATAAATCTCCATTGCGAGTGTCGCAGCATAGAGGTGTAGGCTTTTGGACTTGTGAATAGATTGTTCTATTCTTTCAGTTTTATGCATGGTCCTTATTGTTTGTTTTGGGAAAGTTAAACAATCATTTATCAACCTAACTGCCTAGAGTCCTTTTCCTGTTGCATAGTTTTGCTGTATACTGGGGAGCCCACCCTGTACACGACTTTAAATGAAGCATAAGTCTATGTGGAAGGGTCACTATTAGAGTTGAGCGCGGTTTGCGGTTCGAGGTTCTCCAGTTCGCGGCTCGAGTGATTTTGGGGGCTGTTCTGGATCGAAATAGAACTCGAGCTTTTTGCTAAAGCTCGATAGTTCTAGATACGTTCGAGAACGGTTCTAGCAGCAAAAAGACAAGCTAATTACTAGCTGGCTTTCCGCTGTAATAGTGTAAGTCACTCTGTGACTCACACTATTATGAAATTTCAGCGTATAGTGTGCAGGAACAGCGCATTCAGATCACTGCTGTTTGGATAATGGCGATCGCCATTTTTTTTTTTTCCTTCTGTTCCTTCCCTAAGCGCACACGTGTAGTGGCGTGGGCCAGCATGTTAGCCAATCCCAGACACACACACAGCTAAGTGGACTTTTAGGCAGAGAAGCAACGGCATGAGTGATAGGATGTCCATGTCACATGTCCCTGCATAATAAAAACGGACATTTTCTTCCAGCACGCCATTATCTGCCTTCTGCGTCTTGGTGTCAGTCACCGCTGGCGTAGCTCCTGTCTCCGATACTGTTGTGTACGCTCTATACACAGCGCTATACAGAATAGGGATAGAAGTTTCTTTCTGCCCTTGTAAGGGCTAATACCGGCAGGGTCAGAGCCATAGGTGACAGTCAGGTCCGTGAAAACAGATTTTAACAGCTACACAAGATGACAGCGTCTGTGTAGCTAAGGTCAGGGATTTCCTCGCTGCATTTCTCCATTAGGAGGGATAGAAAGGGAGGCTTCTTTTCCTCTACCCAGACCCACAACCCTGCCACTGTACCCTCCTGCCCTTTGCACACTCAAACTCATTGTTACTAAGCCATTATACTAGCAAACACTGAGGAAACTTAGTGGCATCCTAAAAGTGGCTGTTGGACTTCCATTAGTGTCCCACTGGTGCCAAGCTATTTATAGCACCTCTGCATGACACCCTCCTGCTCCGTTTTTAATAAGCTATAATAATAGCAAAAAATGCTGCCATTTAGTGGCATACAAGAAGTGGCTGTTGGACTTCCATTAGTGCCCCACTGGTGCCAAGCTATTTCTAGCACCTCTGCATGACACCCTCCTGCTCTGTTTTTAATAAGCTATAATAATAGCAAAAAATGATGCCATTTAGTGGCATACAAGAAGTGGCTGTTGTACTCCATTAGTGTCCCACTGGTGCCAAGCTATTTCTAGCACCTCTGCATGACACCCTCCTGCTCTGTTTTTAATAAGCTATAATAATAGCAAAAAATGCTGCCATTTAGTGGCATACAAGAAGTGTCTGTTGGACTTCCATTAGTGCCCCACTGGTGCCAAGCTATTCCTAGCACCTCTGCATGACACCCTCCTGCTCTGTTTTTAATAAGCTATAATAATAGCAAAAAATGCTGCCATTTAGTGGCATACAAGAAGTGGCTGTTGTACTCCATTAGTGTCCCACTGGTGCCAAGCTATTTCTAGCACCTCTGCATGACACCCTCCTGCTCTGTTTTTAATAAGCTATAATAATAGCAAAAATGCTGCCATTTAGTGGCATACAAGAAGTGGCTGTTGTACTCCATTAGTGTCCCACTGGTGCCAAGCTATTTCTAGCACCTCTGCATGACACCCTCCTGCTCTGTTTTTAATAAGCTATAATAATAGCAAAAAATGCTGCCATTTAGTGGCATACAAGAAGTGGCTGTTGTACTCCATTAGTGTCCCACTGGTGCCAAGCTATTTCTAGCACCTCTGCATGACACCCTCCTGCTCTGTTTTTAATAAGCTATAATAATAGCAAAAAATGCTGCCATTTAGTGGCATACAAGAAGTGGCTGTTGTACTCCATTAGTGTCCCACTGGTGCCAAGCTATTTCTAGCACCTCTGCATGACACCCTCCTGCTCCGTTTTTAATAAGCTATAATAATAGCAAAAAATGCTGCCATTTAGGGGCATACAAGAAGTGGCTGTTGGACTTCCATTAGTGCCCCACTGGTGCCAAGCTATTTCTAGCACCTCTGCATGACACCCTCCTGCTCTGTTTTTAATAAGCTATAATAATAGCAAAAAATGATGCCATTTAGTGGCATACAAGAAGTGGCTGTTGTACTCCATTAGTGTCCCACTGGTGCCAAGCTATTTATAGCACCTCTGCATGACACCCTCCTGCTCTGTTTTTTAATAAGCTATAATAATAGCAAAAAATGCTGTCATTTAGTGGCATACAAGAAGTGGCTGTTGTACTCCATTAGTGTCCCACTGGTGCCAAGCTATTTCTAGCACCTCTGCATGACACCCTCCTGCTCTGTTTTTAATAAGCTATAATAATAGCAAAAAATGCTGCCATTTAGTGGCATACAAGAAGTGTCTGTTGGACTTCCATTAGTGCCCCACTGGTGCCAAGCTATTCCTAGCACCTCTGCATGACACCCTCCTGCTCTGTTTTTAATAAGCTATAATAATAGCAAAAAATGCTGCCATTTAGTGGCATACAAGAAGTGGCTGTTGTACTCCATTAGTGTCCCACTGGTGCCAAGCTATTTCTAGCACCTCTGCATGACACCCTCCTGCTCTGTTTTTAATAAGCTATAATAATAGCAAAAAATGCTGCCATTTAGTGGCATACAAGAAGTGGCTGTTGTACTCCATTAGTGTCCCACTGGTGCCAAGCTATTTCTAGCACCTCTGCATGACACCCTCCTGCTCTGTTTTTAATAAGCTATAATAATAGCAAAAAATGCTGCCATTTAGTGGCATACAAGAAGTGGCTGTTGTACTCCATTAGTGTCCCACTGGTGCCAAGCTATTTCTAGCACCTCTGCATGACACCCTCCTGCTCTGTTTTTAATAAGCTATAATAATAGCAAAAAATGCTGCCATTTAGTGGCATACAAGAAGTGGCTGTTGTACTCCATTAGTGTCCCACTGGTGCCAAGCTATTTCTAGCACCTCTGCATGACACCCTCCTGCTCTGTTTTTAATAAGCTATAATAATAGCAAAAAATGCTGCCATTTAGGGGCATACAAGAAGTGGCTGTTGGACTTCCATTAGTGCCCCACTGGTGCCAAGCTATTTCTAGCACCTCTGCATGACACCCTCCTGCTCTGTTTTTAATAAGCTATAATAGAAGCAAACAATGCTGCCATTTAGTGGCATACAAAAAGTGGCTGTTGGACTTCCATTAGTGTCCCACTGGTGCCAAGCTATTTCTAGCACCTCTGCATGACACCCTCCTGCTCTGTTTTTAATAAGCTATAATAATAGCAAAAAATGCTGCCATTTAGTGGCATACAAGAAGTGGCTGTTGTACTCCATTAGTGTCCCACTGGTGCCAAGCTATTTCTAGCACCTCTGCATGACACCCTCCTGCTCTGTTTTTAATAAGCTATAATAATAGCAAAAAATGCTGCCATTTAGTGGCATACAAGAAGTGGCTGTTGTACTCCATTAGTGTCCCACTGGTGCCAAGCTATTTCTAGCACCTCTGCATGACACCCTCCTGCTCTGTTTTTAATAAGCTATAATAATAGCAAAAAATGCTGCCATTTAGTGGCATACAAGAAGTGGCTGTTGTACTCCATTAGTGTCCCACTGGTGCCAAGCTATTTCTAGCACCTCTGCATGACACCCTCCTGCTCTGTTTTTAATAAGCTATAATAATAGCAAAAAATGCTGCCATTTAGTGGCATACAAGAAGTGGCTGTTGTACTCCATTAGTGTCCCACTGGTGCCAAGCTATTTCTAGCACCTCTGCATGACACCCTCCTGCTCCGTTTTTAATAAGCTATAATAATAGCAAAAAATGCTGCCATTTAGGGGCATACAAGAAGTGGCTGTTGGACTTCCATTAGTGCCCCACTGGTGCCAAGCTATTTCTAGCACCTCTGCATGACACCCTCCTGCTCTGTTTTTAATAAGCTATAATAATAGCAAAAAATGATGCCATTTAGTGGCATACAAGAAGTGGCTGTTGTACTCCATTAGTGTCCCACTGGTGCCAAGCTATTTATAGCACCTCTGCATGACACCCTCCTGCTCTGTTTTTTAATAAGCTATAATAATAGCAAAAAATGCTGTCATTTAGTGGCATACAAGAAGTGGCTGTTGTACTCCATTAGTGTCCCACTGGTGCCAAGCTATTTCTAGCACCTCTGCATGACACCCTCCTGCTCTGTTTTTAATAAGCTATAATAATAGCAAAAAATGCTGCCATTTAGTGGCATACAAGAAGTGTCTGTTGGACTTCCATTAGTGCCCCACTGGTGCCAAGCTATTCCTAGCACCTCTGCATGACACCCTCCTGCTCTGTTTTTAATAAGCTATAATAATAGCAAAAAATGCTGCCATTTAGTGGCATACAAGAAGTGGCTGTTGTACTCCATTAGTGTCCCACTGGTGCCAAGCTATTTCTAGCACCTCTGCATGACACCCTCCTGCTCTGTTTTTAATAAGCTATAATAATAGCAAAAAATGCTGCCATTTAGTGGCATACAAGAAGTGGCTGTTGTACTCCATTAGTGTCCCACTGGTGCCAAGCTATTTCTAGCACCTCTGCATGACACCCTCCTGCTCTGTTTTTAATAAGCTATAATAATAGCAAAAAATGCTGCCATTTAGTGGCATACAAGAAGTGGCTGTTGTACTCCATTAGTGTCCCACTGGTGCCAAGCTATTTCTAGCACCTCTGCATGACACCCTCCTGCTCTGTTTTTAATAAGCTATAATAATAGCAAAAAATGCTGCCATTTAGTGGCATACAAGAAGTGGCTGTTGGACTTCCATTAGTGCCCCACTGGTGCCAAGCTATTTCTAGCACCTCTGCATGACACCCTCCTGCTCTGTTTTTAATAAGCTATAATAGAAGCAAACAATGCTGCCATTTAGTGGCATACAAAAAGTGGCTGTTGGACTTCCATTAGTGTCCCACTGGTGCCAAGCTATTTCTAGCACCTCTGCATGACACCCTCCTGCTCTGTTTTTAATAAGCTATAATAATAGCAAAAAATGCTGCCATTTAGTGGCATACAAGAAGTGGCTGTTGTACTCCATTAGTGTCCCACTGGTGCCAAGCTATTTCTAGCACCTCTGCATGACACCCTCCTGCTGTTTTTAATAAGCTATAATAATAGCAAAAAATGCTGCCATTTAGTGGCATACAAAAAGTGGCTGTTGGACTTCCATTAGTGTCCCACTGTTGCAAATCTATTTGCAGCACCTCTGCATTGCACACTCAGACTCATTGTTACTAAGCCATTATACTAGCAAACACTGAGTAAACTTAGTGGCATCCTAAGGCGGGCTTTGCACTCTACAACATCGCAGGTGCGATGTCGGTGGGGTCAAATTGAAAGTGACGCACATCCAGCATCACATGCGACATCGCAGTGTGTAAAGCCTAGATGATACGATTAACGAGCGCAAAAGCGTCGTAATCGTATCATCGGTGCAGCATCGGCGTGAACCATAATTACGCTGACGCGACGGTCCGATGTTGTTCCCCGCTCCTGCGGCAGCACACATCGCTGTGTATGAAGCCGCAGGAGCGTGGAACATCTACCGGCGTCACCGCGGCTTCCGTAGGATATGCGGAAGGAAGGAGGTGGGCGGGATGTTTACATCCCGCTCATCTCCACCCCTCCGCTCCTATTGGCCGCCTGCCGTGTGACGTCGCAGTGACGCCGCACGACCCGCCCCCTTAATAAGGAGGCGGGTCGCCGGCCAGAGCGACGGTCGCAGGGCAGGTGAGTGCATGTGAAACCGGCGTATCGATAATTTTCGCTACGCCAGCTTTCACAAGATATTGTACCTGCGACGGGGGCGGGGACTATCGCGTGCGACATCGCAGCATCGGCTTGCGATGTCGCAACGTGCAAAGCCCGCCTAAAAGTGGCTGTTGGACTTCCATTAGTGTCCCACTGGTGAAAAGCTATTTGCAGCACCTCTGCATGACACCCTCATGCACATTTTGCTACGCTAATTTTATAGCAAACTCAGGGAATTCCTTGCTGCATTTGATCATTCGGAGGGATAGAAATTGAGGCTTCCTTTACTGTCCTGGTACCCACAGAACACGGCCACTGTACCCACCTGTCCACTTTTGCCACGCTATTTAATTTGCCCAAAGAGCTGACTCTTTTTCTGCCTTCCTAAAATTGTCTGTAATACTAAGTTAGTGTTCCTTTGCTGCCAAGCAAGGTACAACACATGTGCATTCTACACTCCTTTCCATTTCTGGAATGCAATTATTAACTGCAGGTAGTCCAGCCAATCTGTGACGAAGGTGCAGGTGTGGATATAATGTAGCCTGCATCCAATGTTGGTTTTCTCGATGTGTGACAGCTCAACAATACCATTTGTTTCCACTTCCAAAACAAGTGATGACCTGCCAATCACACTCTCTGTTGCGTGTAAAGGGGTGGAAGTTCAGTGTGAAAAACTATGTGAGACTGCTGTCCCCACAGTCACAGAGGATGAAGAGCATGCAGATGCACTTGATGGGGCAGGCGGTGGTTGCACAGGCACGATAGGCCGCATTGTAGCACAGTGAAATTCCCATTGCGACTTATGCTTCATTTTAAGTCGTGTACAGGGTGGGCTCCCCAGTATGCAGCAAAACCAGGCAACAGGAAAAGGACTCTAGTCAGTTGGGTTGATAAAAGATTGTTTAACTTTACCAAAACAAACAATAAGAACCATGCATACAATTTAAATAATTGAACAATCTATTCTGTTGCCCACTACCTGCTAATCCCTCTGCGTAGCAGTAATTGTGTGTTTGTGCATGTGTGTGTGTGTGTGTGTGCGAACACGACTTACCAGTGGTGCATCACAAGAGCTTCCCTGTTATCTACCTAAACATAGACAAAACACATTACCCCCCCTGAATACCCTTGTTAGCTGAAGCCTCACAGATAAGGCAGATGATAACAGTTTGAATGCAAACCACACAGCTCTGCAACACAGTCATGGAAATCTTGAAAAGCAACAGTCAATGCAAACATGTGTCGCTGTCCCTCTATGATTTAAACTGTACGTGACAATTTGACAGTGCAGAGGCAGCAAGTCTTATTGTCTATAAATAGTCGGCCTACCCAGAACAGATATGTGTTTTGCTAATAAAACAAAGTGTTGCGTGCCCGCATTATTGTCTGGGCACAGCCTACCGTACCCGGGTACCGTGATGTCCAGTTGCCAGAAATACAGACTTTACGCTCCTCTCACGGTAAGCAGTATAGACAGCACCGTAAGAATGTTGGTCTGTGGCACAGGATGCTGCTCACTGCCGTTACGGTACTCCTCACCAAACTCCAAAATGACTCCCCTCACAATTGAACGAAGTGTTTCTGCGGTGGCTCCTTGCTGTAACACACACCTTTAGCTTTTCCTTCTGTTCATAGACAGCATCTCCAAGTCCACACACGAAGAGCAATTTCTCCTCCACGTCTAAGTGTGGAGAGGCAGCTAGTACGCATGCGTGTGCCGATTTACCCCAGCCGCAGCCTAACTACAGTGTTTCGCCTAGTGAGTATGCTCAGCCTGACTGTGCCATTCCTGAGGCTAAGTCTTCATTTTGGGATACAGCGCATGTTCCCACACTTAGTGCGAAAAGCCTCTTTGCACAGGTACTTGCACTCCGTGCCGGGTCTAAGTCCTGTTTTGTGCCTAGACACCATGCTAAAGCTGATAGTCTTTTTTCAGAGACTGTATTTCATGCTACTGAGCATGCTCAGGCACTTACTGCATCAGAGACTAGGTCCGGTAATGAACTCTTTGGCCCTGCCCCTGATGTGGGGGGCCCATATAGACCACAGGTCATCAGGTGTCCTGACGATGTGGCCAGGCCACTCCCAAATGGCTTGCAGAGGCCCGCCCCTATGACTTGTCACCTCATTATTGATGGTCAGACGATGACTGGTGAGGTGTTTGTGTCGTGGCAGCCATGAGGTCATTATTGAAGTTGCGGTTCCAAATAGGACGCTAGTTATGCCACTCATGACGTGTCACTCTGCTTTTGTCTCCAGGAGGTGCATTGTGGTCCACCCTGGTTTGGGGCGGACCCAGGTTATAAAACGGGCTGGAGCCAACAAGGAGGTGCGCAGTCTTCTATTATGCTCCGAAAGAGCACACCTCCATGTGTTGAACCCATTGCAGCTTTAGGCCAGAGGTAGGCAAGGATAGGGCGTCGATGCAGGCCGCCACCACAGTTGGTAACGCAGAACGGTTAAAACCAGCTCCTGTCCTACCATTCCTGCTTGTGCAGCCCAGTGGCATTAACAGGCCTGCTGCTGCTGATGCGCCTGCTGTCCACAGGTGTGGCCCCAATGCACACGGTCAGCGTACTTAATGGCCCCTGTGATGTTAACAGGGAGTTCCTGGGCTGGGTGGGCGTGTGGACCCTGTGACGCTAACAGGGCTCCCAGTCTCCAGATCCGAGTGGCGTCTAACTTGGTTCAGGCTACTATTAGTTTCATAGCCACACAGCTCTGTATCCTCCTCCTAACCTTCCAGTTGCCAACCTCTCCTTTTCCATCTGGGAGCATGGTGGACACTGACTGCTGATGGGAATATATACCTTTCTCTTTCTTTTCTTATTAATTTTCGTTATATAGCGGTAACATAGTATATACCACCTTATCCAAATCTGCCAGTCCCACCGTAACAGATGGTGTTTCTTCAGCAAATGTTACTTTTGCTTAACCACCAAACCCACGGACCAAAACTTTTTTCCCCTTTCCAACACACCTGTTCCCCTTTCCACCAGCATCTGTCCTTTTTCAACTCATTTTGTATATGACCAAAAGTGCAACTCTGCAGGGACACCGTACTCAATGCCATCTCAGCACAACAGCCAGCCCTCGGTCCCTCAGATGTGGACAAGTAAAAGATAGTGATGAGCGAGTACTAAAAAGCTCGGGTGCTCGAGGCTCGGGCCGAGCATCCCAAGATACTCGTGTACTCGGCCCGAGCACCGAGCCCAATGTTATCCTATGGGAGACCCGAGTATTTTTATGAAATGACCCCCCGGCAGCATGTAGAAACCCTAAAAATGTCACAAAAGTCTCAGAAGAGTGCTCAAATGACAAGGCAACAGCATGGGGAAGACCCCTTGAAGAATTTATCACTCAAAAGTCACAGCTGTGAACAATTTTGTCCGAGTTTTACGCCATTTTTACAGACTCACCAGAAAACCTTCCAAAATGACACCAAAATGAATTTTCATGGTGGAAATGTTAAGGGCACATACCCAATAGTGAGATAGAGCTGGTGTATGTTACTTTTTGAGATTATGACATGAAACATTTTACGTAAAAACATTGTGTGTCCCTCCGATGTCCAAAACGCACGTTTTGTGCTTTTTACTAGCGATGTCGGTCATTTTTTTTTCATTCTATCTCCCGTCGGTCGGTCTCTATGTCTGTCGGTCGGTCTCTCTGTCTTATCTGTCCCTCTAGCTGTCTGTCGGTAATTCTCCCCCCTCTCTCTTACTTACCGTTCCCCGATCTTTGGCGCGGCGCTGCACAGCTGTTCACTAAACTCTGGCGGCTTTTCCTCTTTTGAAAAAGCCGGCCGCCCATTAAACAAACTCGTATTCCCTGCTTTCCCCGCCCACCGGCGCCTATGATTGGTCACAGTGAGACACGCCCCCACGGTGAGTGACAGGTGTCACACTGCACCCAATCACAGCAGCCGGTGGGCGTGTCTATACTGTGCAGTGAAATAAATAATTAAATAATTAAAAAAACCGGCGTGCGGTCCCCCCAATTTTAAAACCAGCCAGATAAAGATATACTGCTGCAGGCTGGTATTCTCAGGATGAGGAGCCCCATGTTATGGGAAGCCCCCCAGCCTAACAATATCAGCCAACAGCCGCCCAGAATTGCCGCATACATTAGATGCGACAGTTCTGGGACTGTACCCGGCTCTTCCCAATTTGCCCTGGTGCGTTGGCAAATCGGGATAATAAGGAGTTATTGGCAGCCCATAGCTGCCAATAAGTCCTAGATTAATCATGTCAGGCGTCTATGAGATACCTTCCATGATTAATCTGTAAATTACAGTAAATAAACACACACACACGAAAAAATCATTTATTAGAAATAAAAAACACAAACATATACCCTGGTTAACCACTTTAATCAGCCCCAAAAAGCCCTCCATGTAACGGCGTAATCCAGGATGGTCCAGCGTCGCATCCAGCACTGCTGCATGGAGGTGACCGGAGCTGCAGCAGACACAGCCGCTCCTGTCACCTCCACACAGCTAATGAAAACAGCCGCGCGATCAGCTGAGCTGTCACTGAGGTTACCCACTGTCACTGGATACAGCGGGGGCCGCGATTAACCTCAGTGACAGCTCAGCAGATCGTGCTACTCACCGCCGCTCCGGTGAGGGTCAGCTCCACGCAGCAACTGAGGTGAGTATCGCGATCAGCTGAGCTGTCACTGAGGTTAATCGCGGCCACCGCTGGATCCAGCGGTGGCCGTGAGTTACCTGACTGACAGCAGCTGATCGCTCTACTCACCTCAGTTGCTGCGTGAAGCTGACAGGAGCGGCGGTGTATTCTGCAGCTCCTGTCACCTGCATGTAGCAGAGCTGGACGCGACGCTGGAGGTCCGTGGAGTACGCCGGACATGGAGGGTTTGCCGGGGTTAATAAATTGGTGATGAGGGACTTTGTTATTGTTTTTTATTTCTAATAAAGGATTTTTCGGGTGTGTGTTTTTTAACTGTAATTTACAGATTAATCATGGAAGGAATCTCGGGGAGACGCCTGACATGATTAATCTAGGATTTAGTGGCAGCTATGGGCTGCCATTAACTCCTTATTACCCCGATTTGCCAACGCACTAGGGTAAATCGGGAAGAGCCGGGTACAGTCCCAGAACTGTTGCATCTAATGTATGCGGCAATTCTGGGCGGCTGCTGACTGATATTGTTAGGCTGGAGGGCTCCCCATAACATGGAGCTCCCCATCCTGAGAATACCAGCCTTCAGCCGTATGGCTTTATCTGGCTGGTATTAAAATTGGGGGGACCGCACGCTGGTTTTTTTAATTATTTATTTATTTCACTGCACAGTATAGACACGCCCACCGGCTGCTGTGATTGGGTGCAGTGAGACACCTGTCACTCAGCGTGGGGGCGTGTCTCACTGCAACCAATCATAGGCGCCTGTGGGCGGGGAAAGCAGGGAATATGAGATGGCTGTGTGCAGAGCACAGCACGCCCGCCGGTATAAAGGCTCGGTCACGCTGTGCAGGCCGGCCAATCACTGCAATTCCACAACTAACAGGGCTGTGGCATTGCAGTGGTCTGCCAGCCAATCCCTGCATGAGGGCTGGCTCTCAAAAGAGCGCCAACATGCAGGGATGAAGACCACGAGTACAGCACGAGTATCGCGAGATTACTCGGTCCCCGCCGAGTAGCCCGAGTACAGTGATACTCGTGCGAGCACCGAGTAGGGACAAGCATACTCGCTCATCACTAGTAAAAGACCATTTCCTCCTAGCCATGACAAAGCGTTGAGATTCACTCTGTGCAGCACTGGTGTTCAGTGGAAAAGCAGATCTAAGATTGCGTACCACATTCTGCAGATACTCCTGTATACGTGCGTCCATTTCTATGGCATGAATTATTTCGCCAAATTTTGTCTTGTACCGGGGATCTAACAGTGTGGCAACCCAGTAGTTAGCATTACTTCGAATTCGTACAATCCGAGGGTCATGTTGTAGGTAGTGCAGCAAGAAGGCGCTCATGTGTCTTGTGCATCCAGGAGGACCAAGTCCTTGGTGTTTTGGTGGCAGAGAGGTGAGAATCGTGCCTCCTTCCTCTGCCCTCTCCCCCCAACCTCGCACAACCGAAATGTGAGCAAGCTCTCACTCATCTGCTGAGTCTTCCATGCCCATCGCCAGTTCGTCCTCCATTTCTTCATGGGCTACTGCACCTTCCTAAACACATTTTGCTGATACTATGCACCCTTGTGAATCCCTCTCCCCCACCATGACTGCCGCCTAGGTGCCGCTAACCATCTGGACCTTGTAGATCTTGTTATCCCTTCCGCATATGACTCCTCCTGTACTTCCTCCCCTTCCTCTTGTCCCAACACCTGACTCCGAATAATGCTTACAGTGTGCTCCATCATGTAGATGACCAGAATTGTCACGCTGAGAATGGCATTGCCAGTGCTAAACATCTTCGTCGACATTTGTAAACTTTGTAGAAGGGTGCATAGGTCCTTGATCTGCCACCACTCCAGCAGCGTGATCTGCACCACCTCTGGATCAAGTTAGGCCAGGCTATATGTCATAACGTATTGCAGTAGGGTTCGTCGGTGCTGCCACAAACGCTGCAACATGTGCAGATTCAAATTCCTGCGTGTCGGCACATCGCCTTTCAGGCGTTTAATCACCAGACCTAAAGCCTTCTGTAGCGGCACAAGTTGTTGAGCTGCTGTGTGCGAACGATGGAAGTGAGCACATAGCGAGCGTACCCGCTGCACAAGGCCATGTAGGCCGGGATGGTGTTTTAAAAATTGCTGGAGAATTAGATTCAACACGTGAGCCACACAAGGCACGTGTGTCACATTGTCACGGCGAAGGGCCGCACCCATGTTTGCATCATTGTCACACCCGGCCTTCCCTGGCTGCTGGTTGAGTGGAGACAACCATTGATGAAACTTGGTTTCCAGAGCTAACCGTCCACAACTTCTCAGCGGTGTGACTCACATTTCCCATACATTTCAAAGTAAACATTTGACCGCATGATGGCATTGAGCTCTGCTGCCAGCATAGTAAGGAGGTGTGTGGTTTTCCTTGTGCGCAGTTACAAGGAAGGGTGCCCTGACCACACAGGGTTTGGGCCGAGGTGAAGGACCCACACGAGGTTGAGGAGGCAGAAGCAGTGTATTAACTTCTACATACAGAGGAAGGATTAATACAACTCGTGGGGACAGCAAGACTTGTACAGCAGATCCTTCTCCATCTCTCCCCATAGTAACCCATTGCCCAGTCAGCGACATGTAACGCCCCTGTCCATGCTTACTGGACCAAGTATCTGTGGTGAAATGCACCCTGTCACACAGTTTCTCAAAGAAGCGGTGATGTTTGGTGCGAAATGCTGGTGTAGCATGTGCACGCCTTTGTTGGAGAAGGAGTGGCGCCTGGGCATCGGCTCTTGAGGCACTGCGATGGGCATAAGGTCTCGAAAATCCTCGGTTAAAAAGGTTGGAAAGGAAGCATTTTGGTAGCCAACAGTTTGCAGATGCTGAAAGTCAAGCTCTAAGCCATGTCATGCCCTTCTAAAAGCATGTAAAACACAGCAAGGGGACTCCAACCACAGTCTCCCTCGTTTCCACTAATTGGGCCACACACACCCCACTTGACTGGCATCAGTTGAACCCATTTTCAAGATGAAAAAGATCCTTTGCATGAAGCACTCTCAAAAATATGCGTGCCTTTCGCCTATCCTGGCTGAGCCAGGGGAAGAAAAGTCCTCTGAGAGCCATGACTTGTTCATCTTGGTGAACGTTAGTCTGTCCACATTGTCAGTGGACAGATGCGTGTGCTTAGCTGTTGTCACGCTCCCCGGTGCCCGTGCCATGCTCCCCGGTGCCCATGCCATGCTCCCTTGTGCCCATGCCACGCTCCCCGGTTCTCCTGCCATGCTCCCTGGCTCCCCTGCCACGCTCCCCGGCTCCTCTGCCACACTCCCCCGCTCCCGGACCTTGCTTCCCCGCTCCCGTGCCACGCTCCCCGTCCCCCGCTCCTCAGCCTCCATGCTCCCTCACCTGCGTCCTCCAGACTACTCGGTCCCGGGTCCCGGCGCCCGTCTGCAGTCCTGAGCCGGCCCAGCACTCCTGCCTCCTGTACACCGCATCCTGCTCTAGCTTCTGGCACCCGGGCCTCGCGCATGCGCATTAGGGCGCGCGCGCGGTCATTGACCTTTTCTTAAAGGGCCAGCGCCCTCCAACAGGATATTGCAGAATCAGGTACAGGGTATATAGGGGGTTCCTTTCCAAGTGGGCGGGGCCTGTTCTTCATGTTTGCTAAGCTAGGAGTCAGGTCTCCCTGTGCCATTGTCTCGTACTCACCTACCTCTCTTGTAGAGCCGCTCCTGTCCCGCCAACCGGTCCTGACGATTCCAGAACCCCGAACGGTGACTGTCCGGTGACTGTCCGCCATCTCGTCAGTCCCTACCATCTCCGATCCCTGGATCCGTGTGGTGACCCACCTCTTCGCTCCGTTGGTTCCAGATTCTGCCTGACATCATCTCGGCCTCCGAACCTGAGCTCCGTCACCCGGACTACCCTCAGAGACTCCGTGGTCCCAGGGACTTCTTCACTCCACTCCTCTGTACGGACTGTCCTGCTACCCGTAGTGCTCCGGCTACCGGGCACCTTGCCCTCGGTGAGGTGTTCAGCCCAGTGGATCCACCTCCTGGGCCTACCCGTCCTCCTGGTCCTAACAGTAAGAACAGGCCATGGATCCCGCCGAAGCACTAGCGGCCCAGCTGGGCAACTTGCAGCAGGAACTCGGACGACAGCGCGAGACTCAGTCCCGCATGCTGGCCTTCATGTCCTCGGTGGATACCCGCCTGAACACGCTGCAAGCAACTGCCACGTCCCTGGCATCTCAGGCTTCAACAGCACAGTCCACGGCCGCAGTTCCAGTGGCGGCTTCCTCGGAAGCCTCTAAACTCCGCTTGGCCTCTCCACCCCGATATGCCGGAGATCCTAAGACCTGTAGAGGATTCTTAAATCAGTGCTCCCTCCACTTTAAGCTGCTTCCGCACCTGTTTGCCTCCGACCAAGCCAAGGTGGCGTTTGTGATGTCCCATCTAGAGGGTGAGGCACTGGCCTGGATGAACCCCTTGTGGGAGAGGGAGGACCCTGTAACTACTAACATCCAGGAATTCCTACAGGCGTTTAGAACCACCTTTGACGAACCCGGACGTGCCGCCGCGTCCGCCTCATCACTCCTCAGGCTACGTCAGGGGACCTTGACGGTGGGCCAATATGCCATCCGCTTTCGCACCTTGGCCTCAGAATTGGGGTGGAACAATGAGGACCTCACCGCCGCCTTCTGGGAAGGACTCTCCAGTCGTATTAAGGACGAGCTGGCAGGCCGCGATGTTCCTTCCACTCTGGATGCCCTAATTGCACTAGCCACCCGCGTTGACCTCCGATTTCAGGAACGATCCAAAGAGGTGTCCCGCGACAGACGTCCGATACGGCATTCCTCTCCTCCGCAGAAGCCCGTCGTACCTCAGTCGGCATCGTCTGGCGTCTCTGTCCATGAACCCATGCAGATTGATCGTGTGCGGCAGTCCGAACAACGCCGAGCAGAACGGCTCGCCAAGGGTCTCTGCTTCTACTGCAGAGAGGGCACACACCTGCTACGTTCCTGTCCAGAGAGGCCGGGAAACTACAAAGCCTAGGGTTGGTAGAAGAGGCCACCCTAGGTGCTGGGACTCTCTCAGACCCGGTTACGTGGACTGTTCAAGTGACAACGGGAGAGACGCGGTTCATGGCAGAGGCGTACCTCAATTCCGGGGCAGCAGGCAATTTCATCCAGCAGGCCACGGTGGACAAGTACCAGGTGCCGGTTACTCCACTCGACAAACCCCTCGTGATTGCCTCTGTAGATGGGAGACCCCTCTCTGACACCATCTCGTGGATTACCAAGCCAGTAGAACTACGTATTGGTGCCCTGCACACCGAGAACATCACTCTCTACGTCCTCCCACACATGTCTCATCAAATCCTGCTGGGACTCCCCTGGCTACGGACACACGAACCGTCGGTCAGCTGGCGTACTGGTGAGATTACCCGATGGGGCTCCTCTTGCCACGAGAACTGCCTGAAGTACATACAGCCCATCCGACGACCTCTGGTTCCGGAGTCTCTACCAGGACTGCCTTCGGCCTAGTGGTCCTACGCGGACGTCTTTGATAAAAAGGAGTCAGAGGTACTGCCGCCACTTCGTCCTTATGACTATGCCATCGACCTACTCCCGGGAACTACACCACCTCGAGGACGGATATATCCTTTGTCCCCTACTGAAACAAGAGCCATGTCTGCCTACATCACTGAGAACCTGGCAAGGGGATTCATCCGGAGATCCTCCTCTCCTGCTGGAGCAGGCTTCTTCTTCGTTAAGAAGAAAGAGGGCGACCTGCGCCCATGCATTGACTACCGGGGATTGAACAAAATCACCGTAAAGAATAAATACCCCCTGCCGCTCATCCCCGAATTGTTTGACCGGCTTAGAGGAGCTCGTGTGTTTACCAAGTTGGATCTTCGGGGTGCCTACAACCTGGTCCGCATCCGCTCTGGGGACGAAAGGAAGACCGCATTTAACACTCGCGATGGGCACTACGAGTATTGTGTGATGCCCTTCGGCCTGTGTAACGTACCGGCAGTCTTTCAAGAATTAGTGAACGACGTGTTCCGGGACCTTCTCTACGTCTGTGTGGTGGTATATCTGGATGACATCCTGGTCTTCTCTCCGAACCTCCAGACCCACAGAGAGAACGTGCAGCTGGTACTACAAAGACTGTGAGAGAATCGTCTGTACGCCAAGTACGAGAAGTGTGTCTTCGAGCAGTCTTCTCTTCCCTTCCTGGGTTACATAATCTCCGATACCGGCCTGCAGATGGACCCAGAGAAGGTCTCTTCCATTCTCAACTGGCCCCCTCCTTCCGGACTGAAGGCAAGTCAACGGTTTCTTGGATTTGCGAACTATTACCGTCAGTTCATCCCTCACTTCTCTGCCCTGACTGCGCCTCTCTCTGCCTTGACCAAGAAGGGGGCTAATCCAAAGGACTGGTCACCTGCGGCTGACGCCGCGTTTGGCTCCCTGAAACGGGCATTTGCTTCCTCTCCTGTGCTCCATCGACCTGAGTTAAACCGACAGTTTACCTTGGAGGTGGATGCCTCCTCCTCTGGAGCCGGAGCAGTGCTCATGCAGAAGTCCTCCGCCGGGAAGATGGTTACTTGCGGTTTCTTCTCCAAGAGCTTCTCAGCGCCTGAACGCAACTACACCATCGGTGACCGAGAGCTATTAGCAGTCAAACTGGCTCTGGAGGAATGGCGCTACCTTCTGGAGGGAGCAGTGTACCCCGTGATCATTTACACGGACCACAAGAACCTGGAATACCTGCGGTCTGCTCAGCGACTGAACCCACGACAAGCCAGGTGGTCCTTGTTCTTTGCCCGGTTCGATTTTCAGCTCCATTTTCGGCCCGCGGATAAGAATGTGCGAGCAGATGCCTTGTCCAGGTCATTCATGCCCATGGAACAGGAGGAGGAGACATCCCAGCCCATCATCTGCCCAAGTAAAATCATTCCGGTGGCTCCTGTCACTCTGGCCCAGATACCGCCCGGGAAGACCTATGTCTCTGAGACTGACAGACAAAAAGTGTTGCATTGGGGCCATGCCTCAAAAATAGCCGGCCATGCTGGTCAGAAGAGAACATGGAGTACAATTGTACGTCACTACTGGTGGCCATCCCTTCGCACGGACGTCGCGTCTTTTGTCTCAGCCTGTTCCTCTTGTGCCCGGAACAAGACGCCCAAACACCTGCCATATGGTCGCCTTCTGCCTCTGCCAATTCCCTGCGTTCCGTGGCAACACATTGCAATGGACTTTATTACAGACTTGCCCTTGTCCGCCGGACACACAGTCATATGGGTCGTGGTGGATCGGTTCTACAAAATGGCTCATTTCGTCCCTATGGCTGGACTCCCCTCTGCCCAGGAACTCGCTGACGCCTACATACAGCACATCTTCCGGTTGCATGGCTTTCCTTCACACATTGTGTCCGACAGAGGAACTCAGTTTACCTCCCGCTTCTGGAGGGCCCTCTGCAAACATCTGGGAGTGGCTCTGGACTTTTCTTCAGCCTACCATCCTCAGTCGAATGGCCAAGTGGAACGAGTCAATCAGATCCTGACCTCCTTCTTACGTCACTACGTTAACGCCCATCACGACGACTGGTCCACGCTCCTTCCTTGGTCTGAATTCTCCCACAACCATCACATCAGTGAGGCCTCCTCCAGCTCTCCCTTCCATGTCGTTTACGGACTTCAGCCTTCTGTCTCATTACCTGTATCTTCTTCCTCGGATGTCCCTGCTGCTGATACCGTAGTCCGTGACTTTTCTACAATTTGGGACTCTGTCAAGACGTCCCTTGGACGTGCTTCCCTGCGGATGAAGAGACATGCGGACAAAAGGCGTCTGGATCCTCCGTGTTTCTCTCCAGGAGATCTGGTCTGGCTTGCTTCCAAATATGTCCGTTTGAAGCCACCATCATACAAGTTGGGTCCTCGCTACATCGGGCCGTTTAAAGTCATCGGCAAAATAAATGAGGTCTCCTACAAGCTGCAGCTCCCGACCACGATGAGAATACCCAACTCCTTCCATGTCTCCCTGCTCAAGCCGGTTGTCCTTGGTCCCTTTTCCGCTGCTGCCAGCTCTGCTCCTCCTCCTATTGCTGATGATGACATCTATGCGGTAAGGGATATCGTGGCCATGAAGACCGTACGGGGCCGACAGTTCTTCCTGGTGGACTGGGCTGGGTATGTTCCTGAGGATAGGTCCTGGGAACCCCGGGAGAATGTTGGTACTCCTCTGATACGTGCCTTCCTGTCCCGGTTGCGGGGAGGGGGGCGTGGGGGAGGGGGTACTGTCACGCTCCCCGGTGCCCGTGCCATGCTCCCCGGTGCCCATGCCATGCTCCCCGGTGCCCAAGCCACGCTCGCCGGTTCTCCTGCCACGCTCCCTGGCTCCCCTGCCACGCTCCCTGGCTCCTCTGCCACGCTCCCCCGCTCCCGGACCTCGCTTCCCCGCTCCCGTGCCACGCTCCCCGGTCCCCCGCTCCTCAGCCTCCATGCTCCCTCACCTGCGTCCTCCAGACTACCCGGTCCCCGGTCCCGGCGCCCGTCTGCTGTCCTGAGCCGGCCCGGCACTCCTGCCTCCTGTACACCGCATCCTGCTCTGGCTTCTGGCACCCGGGCCTCGCGCATGCGCATTAGGGCGCGCGCGCGGTCATTGACCTTTTCTTAAAGGGCCAGCGTCCTCCAACAGGATATTGAAGAATCAGGTACAGGGTATATAGGGGGTTCCTTTCCAAATGGGCGGGGCCTGTTCTTTGTGTTTGCTAAACTAGGAGTCAGGTCTCCCTGTGCCATTGTCTCATACTCACCTATCTCTTTTGTAGAGCTGCTCCTGTCCCGCCAACCGGTCCAGACGATTCCAGAACCCCGAACGGTGACTGTCCGCCATCTCGTCAGTCCCTACCATCTCCGATCCGTGTGGTGACCCACCTCTTCACTCCGTTGGTTCCGGATTCTGCCTGACATCATCTCGGCCTCCGAACCTGAGCTCCGTCACCCGGACTACCCTCAGAGACTCCGTGGTCCCAGGGACTTCTTCACTCCACTCCTCTGTACGGACTGTACGGACCCGTAGTGCTCCGGCTACCGGGCACCTTGCCCTCGGTGAGGTGTTCAGCCCAGTGGATCCACCTCCTGGGCCTACCCGTCCTCCTGGTCCTAACAGCTGTCAGCACACCCCCAGCAGCACTGAGGACACTTTCCGAGAAAACGCTGGCTGCGGGACACAACAAGATCCCCAAGGCGTACGTGGTGAGCTCAGGCAATTTATCCAGATTGGAAGCCTAAAATGAGCAGGGCTCAAGTTGCACAGTAATGGCATCGACGTTCCCTTGCATATACTCATATCTGTGTCTCCTCTTTTTCCTTGTCCAGTTCCTTTGTTTTCGCATGAGTATATGTCCTTGTCACTTTCCCATGTGTTTGTGTTGTGTTGTGAGTTGTTTGTCACCTTTTGGACACCTTTGAGGGTGTTTTCTAGGTGTTTTTATGTGTTTCTGATTGCCTGCCATTGTTTCCTATGCGGTTCGAGTGGTTCATCGAACGTTCGCCGAACCGAACTCGAACGGGACCTCCGTTTGACAAACCGAACTCGAGCCGAACCACGGCCGGTTCGCTCATCTCTAGTCACTATGCTACAATGCGGCCTAGCGGGGTGGTGCAACCACCGTCTGCCACATCAATGGCATCTGCATGCTCTTCATCCTCTGTGACTGTGGGGACAGCAGTCACACATGCTTTTTGACGCTGACCTTCCACCCCTTTACCCGCAACAGGCAGTGTGATTGGCAGGTCGTCAGTTGTTTTTGAAGTGGAAACAGCTGCTGGTGTTGAGCTCTTTCAGACATCGAGAGAACCACCTTTGGATGAAGGCAACATTATATCCACGCCTGCACATTCGTCACAGATTGGTTGGGTTGGACTACCTGCAGTTAAAAATTGCGTAGCAGAAATGGACAGGTGGTGTACAATGCAGAGTTGGTCTAGCTTTATTGACAGCTGAAGAACCAACACTGAATATCACAGACAATGAAACTATGCCCCTAAAAGTGTCAGCACTTTTTGCAATTAAAATTGCAAAGCAAAAATGGACAGGTGTGTAGAATGCACAGTTGGTGTACCTTGCTTGACAGCAGAGGAACCCTAAGTTAGTATCCCAGACAATTTTAGTATGCCCCTTAAATGTGGCAACAATTTTTGCAATTAAAATTGCAAAGCAAAAATGGACAGGTATAGTGAGGTATTTCAAAAGACTGACCTGCACATCCTACAAGTGTGTATAGGTGCCAGCTGAAAAAACCTAGCAAATACAAAATGGATACAGCCGCACACTAAATGCCATCAATGTATAAGGGAACTCTGGTACTGCATTACTGCTATATGAAAAAATGAGATTTTTATTTTAAGAATTGGCCAATGCATGTAAGCCCGGAAACCAAACGGCAAGGTAAATCTCAATATTCCGGGTCCCTAACTAAAATGCCACTATCTAGGTTAAAAACATCCTTGTCTGGGCAGCTAGACTAAAAATCTAACTTGAAATGCCACTATCTGGACTAACCTCCATGTCTGGGCAGCTAGGACTCCTGGTATAAGGATTGTGAACACAGCCTGGTTTATAGGGCGGAGTGCTCAGTCAGAAAAAAACTCACTGCAAATATTTCAAAAGACTGACCTGCACATCCTACAAGTGTGTATAGGTGCCAGCTAAAAAAACCTAGCAAATACAAAATGGATACAGCCGCACACTAAATGCCATCAATGTATAAGGGAACTCTGGTACTGCATTACTGCTATATGAAAAAATGAGATTTTTAGTTTATGAATTGGCCAATGCATGTAAGCCCGGAAACCAAACGGCAAGGTAAATCTCAATATTCCGGGTCCCTAACTAAAATGCCACTATCTAGGTTAAAAACATCCTTGTCTGGGCAGCTAGACTAAAAATCTAACTTGAAATGCCACTATCTGGACTAACCTCCATGTCTGGGCAGCTAGGACTCCTGGTATAAGGATTGTGAACACAGCCTGGTTTATAGGGCGGAGTGCTCAGTCAGAAAAAAACTCACTGCAAATATTTCAAAAGACTGACCTGCACATCCTACAAGTGTGTATAGGTGCCAGCTGAAAAAACCTAGCAAATACAAAATGGATAAAGCCGCACACTAAATGCCATCAATGTATAAGGGAACTCTGGTACTGCATTTACTGCTATATGAAAAAATGAGATTTTTAGTTTATGAATTGGCCAATGCATGTAAGCCCGGAAACCAAACGGCAAGGTAAATCTCAATATTCCGGGTCCCTAACTAAAATGCCACTATCTAGGTTAAAAACATCCTTGTCTGGGCAGCACTTTTTGCAATTAAAATTGCAAAGCAAAAATGGACAGGTGTGTAGAATGCACAGTTGGTGTACCTTGCTTGACAGCAGAGGAACCCTAAGTTAGTATCCCAGACAATTTTAGTATACCCCTAAAAGTGGCAACAATTTTTGCAATTAAAATTGCAAAGCAAAAATGGACAGGTATAGTGAGGTAGCAGCGTTGCTTGGGTGAAAACGTGAGGCAGTAGCGTGTTCACACCAACAGTATATTTATTGTTGCAGCATAAATAGATCCAATTTCCCACAGTCAAAGTCTCTTCCGGATCACAGCTGGTGCATATAGACAAATCCTTTGTATCAAAAAGTCTTGTTACGTTAGGAGCCCGTTAACCGCAGGGATCTGTTTAAGGTTCTCCTAGGCTCCCACTCCTGGCCTGTATTCACTCACATAACAGTAGAGGTGTCCCTGTTTCGGGTGTCCTACTTTGGGGAACCGGGACTCCGGCTGACCATAGTCTGGGGTTTACTCTCTGCCAGGGCTGAAGACGGGGCAGCACCCGAGGAGGGCCGGGAGTCTTTCACCAACTGTGAAGGGGGCATATCCCTACGGAGTGCCCGCCGTGAAGCAGAGTCCCGCACCAACTCCTGGGTAGCTTTGTAGCATTCCACCAAATTCACTAGTTGGTCTAGGGTACCGGGATCCCCCTGTCCCACCCACTGTTGAATGGGGGCTGGCAAAGTCTGCACAAACCATTCAATCACCACCCGCTCAATCATCTGTCCGGGATTCAAGGTCTCCGGCTGGAGCCATTTTTTCACAAGGTCCAGTAATAAATGGGCCTGTGAATGTGCAGGTTTTCCCTCCACAAAGGACCACTGATTCACTCGCTGGGCCTGGAGATAAGGGTTAACCCCCATTCGTGCAAGTATCTCACCTTTCAGTGGGCCATAGTCCTTGGCATCCTCCGTGCTGAGATCCAGGTAGGCTTTTTGGGGTTCACCTACCAAGAACGGGGCCACAACATCAGTCCAATGGTCGATAGACAATTTCTCTCGCTCAGCGGTCCTCTCAAACACAGAGAGAAAGGCTTCTGGGTCGTCCTCTGCACTCATCTTCGTAAGTGCCGCCCTTACTCTGTCCTGGGCCGCAGGAAGGACTGGATGACCTGGAGTTACCGCTGGGAGCGCTTCTCACAGATCCGCAAGCTGCTGAGTCAACAAGTTGTTTGTCTCCTGTTGCTGAACTAACGCACGCTGGAGCTGGACATTGGTTTGTTGCTGCTGAGAATTAGCCTGTTGCTGTTGTGCACTGGTTTGTGCAAAAGCCTGCTGTAGTTGAGCACTAGACTGGACCAGCTGCTTTACAAGATCCTGCATGGTGACTGCTGAGTTAAACTGTAACTTTGCAGGCTTGATCATAAACATGTGGAAACTGGGTTGTTGCCCCTAGCAAGCAGGCTGCAATGCCTGTAAGCTTCGTGGATCCGCCGATCCACCACAAACAGTCAGTAAAAAAACTTTTTTTTTTTTTTCTTTCTTCTTTTCTGGGGAAGTACCTCTTAGGCCATTGCCCTTAGCAACCAGGCTGTCTTGCCCGCATTCTCCACCATAATGTGAGGTAGCAGCGTTGCTTGGGCAAAAACATGAGGCAGTGAGGCAGTAGCGTGTTCACACCAACAGTCTATTTATTGTTGCAGCATAAATAGATCCAATTTCCCACAGTCAAAGTCTCTTCCGGATCACAGCCGTTCACTCCACACAGAGCCAGCTCAGTTCACACAGCATGTGTTAGCTTCAACAAGCCTGGCTCTCAATTGAGACACACCCTGATGTGCTATGCAAGATTTAAACTAAAATCATGGACATGAGGATTGCTACAAAACCTGGACTGAGAGGAAGGATTTGTCTCCCTGTTACCCGTTGTGCTATACTCCCCGTAATAGCTATAGCAAACTCAGAAGGTTTCCAGATACATTCTGGGGGACACATTGCGGTCTTCAAATATTACCCCTGTCACTGCCTCACAGTATGTAGAATGCAGTTATTATCCCAGACAATTTTAGTATGCCCCTAGAAGTGTCAGCACTGTTTGCAATTAAAATTGCAAAGCAAAAATGGACAGGTGTGTAGAAGGCGCAGGTGGTGTACCTTGCTTGTCAGCAGAGAAAGCCTCACTTTCTATAGCTGCCAATGAAACAATGCCCCAAGGAATTGCCTGAGCTGATTTAACCAGACGCTGTGATATAAACCCCTACACAGCGCTGTCACAGACCTGCCTAGCAAAAATGGCTATGAACGGCTATAATGTAGCCCTGAAAAGGCTGAAATTACAAGTGGTCCCTAATCCCTATAGCGATGTGTAGATTGCACTGTATGTCTATAGCGCACACAGCAGCAGAGACGGAGTACCTTGTGATAGCACCACTCCCACTCCAACCTCGGATGCATCGACTTCCACAATTAAGGGACGCGTAAGGTCAGGCTGAACCAGAATCTGGTCTGAGGAGAAACATTCTTTTAATTTTGAGAAGGCATGGATCGCCTCTGGCTTCCAATTGACCACATTAGCCCCCTTTTTAGTCAAATCGGTGAGGGGTTTGGCAATTTTGGAAAAATCTCTAATAAATTTGCGGTAATAATTAGCAAAGCCAAGGAAACGCTGCAAGGCCTTCAGAGACTTGGGTTGTACCCACTCCTTAATCGGTTGAAGCTTAGAGGGATCCATGCGGAAGCCTTCTGCAGACAATATATATCCCAGGAAATTAACCTCTGCCTAAAAAAAAACACATTTCTCATATTTAGCAAATAGGGAGTTCTCCATGAGTCTCTGGAGTACAGTGCGTACATGTTGGACATGTGACGTAGCATCAGGAGAATAAATCAGGATGTCATCTAGATAGACCACCACATATTGACCACAAATATCTCTGAAAATGTCATTAACAAAGTTCTGGAACACAGCCGGCGCATTACTTAATCCAAAAGGCATTACCAGGTACTCATAGTGTCCCTCTGGAGTGTTAAATGCCGTTTTCCACTCATCTCCTTCTCTGATGCGGATTAGGTTATATGCTCCCCTGAGATCCAGCTTGGTGAACCACCGGGCTCCTATGAGCTGGTTAAACAGATCGGGGATGAGTGGCAGAGGGTACTGATTTTTTACAGTAATAGCATTAAGTTCACGGTAGTCAATACAAGGTCTGAGGCCACCATCTTTCTTATCAAAGAAAATGAATCCAGCGCCGACTGGTGACCTGGATGGTCTGATGAACCCTCTCTGCAGACTGTCTGCTATATAATCTTTCATGGCCTGATGCTCCGGACCAGAAAGATTATACATTTTACCCTTGGGGAGTCGGGAATTGGGGACCAAATCTATGGGGCAGTCATAATCTCTGTGCAGAGGTAATTTTTCAGATTCAGATACAGAAAAGACATCAGCAAAATCCCTGAATGCATGAGGTATGAAGATAGGTTCAACTCTAGTCAGGTTAACAGATAACGACATACACGTCTCCTGACACTCAGGGCTCCAGCGCACAATCTTACCCTGGTGCCAGTCTATGACCGGGTTATGTTGCGCAGCCATGGCATGCCCAATACCACTGCTGACATCAGATTCTCAAGAACAAAAAATGACACTGATTCTACATGCAGAGCACCAACAAGCATGGAGATCTCTGGAGTTACAAAAGTAACCACACCCTGAGTGAGAGGGGTGCTATCAATAGTAGATATTCTAATAGGTGCATTTAACTTTAGAAAAGTCAAACCCAGCTCTTTTGCTACAATAGTGTCTATAAAATTTGCAGCAGAGCCACAATCAACAAAGGCATGCAGCCGTACAGATTTTCCCTGGTGAGACAATGAGACAGGTAACATTAACCTCATAGGGTCTGCAGGAAGTACCTGGGCACCTGAGCGGGTATCCTAGGATCCGCTCAGGTAGTGCTGCTGCCTTGGAAGCGATTGCCTCTCTGATCCAGGCACTCCATGTTTGGCTCCACAACGTGATCTGCTCCCTTGCAGTCGACGGGACTCTGGACATGCTGAAATAGGTGCTGCAGCAGGGGCTTGAACCTGAGCAGACCTAAGATCCTGCACTCGCTGTGTAAGTCCATGTACAAGGCCAGAAAGAGTGTGCACCTGATATAGCACAGCATGGAGAGAATCCATTTTTTTTTCTCTCCTAGTTAGATGGGCTAGAGATAATGTAATGCCTGCCTGGATCCACAGACTCAGATGGGCTGTAAAGGGGAGGCTAGAGGGAAGCCACTCACCAAGCAGAACCCCTAGAACCCTAAAACCCTTTAACCCCTCTACAGGGATTTGGAATTACACAGGGAACTGGAGATCACTACCTGTGGAAGGCTGCAGTCCGATGAGAGTAGTAGTCAGGCAGGGTCAAACCAGGAATTGCGGAACAGGGACAGAATCGGCAGGCAATGACGTAGTCAGCAAACGTAGCAGAGGTCAAATCCGGATCGGGCAGCAAGGTACAAAAACAGTAGGCAGGAGGGTAGTCAGAAAACACGCAGAAGTCAACACACAGGAATCACCAAACAGAATAGGACGTAACAGGAGCCAGGAAAATCAGAACTATCTCTGGCAGTGGTCATGTGACAGGAGGGGGAATAAGAAGTGTGTGGTGTCTTCCCATTGGCCATAGCCGAACGCAGGCAACTTCAGCCAGAAGACACATGCCACCCACAGTCAGCCAGCGGTACTGCAGATCCCAAGCTAACCCAGCCCAGTGGATGATCGTAGCCTGCACCCACTGCTGGCATCGGCTCCTCTCCCATCACCAGCACCATCCACGGCAGGAACACTGTGTCACCTGGCGATCGGAGCAGAAGTCGCTGGAGCAGACTTCGGCGGTGACGTAACACTGACAGACTGGCCCGCCCCACTGTATGCGCGGTTAGGAAAAAATAAAATGGCGATCGCCATTCTTTCAGCACTCAGCAGCAGCACTGATCTAAACCCTGTCCCCCCGCACACTATACGCTGAATTTTGATAATATCATGATTCACAGGTACTCACAGTATTACAGTGAAAAGCCAGCTAGTAACTAGCAACGCTTTTTGGTGATCGAACCGTTATCGAAAGTATCTTGAACTGCCGAACTTGAAGCAAATCGTTCGAGTTCGTCGAACGACTTGAACACCATCCAAAATCACTCGAATTTGAAATTGGCGAACCATTTGAATCGAACATTGCTCAACTCTAGTTACGACCAATATTGCCAAAGTAGGGGAAAGAAGTGTTCCAAGCAGCTTGGTGACACTGACACATCAATCTATCTTTTAACAGTTTAGTTAAGATAATAAGATATAAGATACTGTATATGGCAGAAAAGGCCACAGAAGCATAGGCTGTCTTATCTTACTGTACTTGTCAACAAAACATCATTTTAGCCACCAGACATTGCTAAATAAACTTACTGAAGAAAGCTGGAAGCCAGAGTGACCATATAGCAGTGCTAAGATGAGGCAGCTCTAGGCTGCCACTGCTTCACCTCCAACCAGCACACTGTCACACACACAGAGGACACAGGGGGCGGAGCCCAGCGCTGCCCAGCAGCTCCCACTGACAGTGCAGGAACAGCACAACTCTTCTCTGATTGAGAGGTGCTGGCTGATTCACTGTAGGCCAGGCCCCTCAACCCGCTGGGCTGCGTCGCGGTTGCGACCTCTGTGACTGCAATTGTTACGCCCCTGTCGTGGACGGGTGCCGCCTCCTCTGCGGCAAAGGGGCTGCTTGAGGGCACTCAGATCCGGGATGGTGTCTGGGGCTCGAGTGGTGACCGGACCCGGGGCTCGTGCAACCGACCGTCCTCGCAACAGTGAAAAAGGGGGGTATTTACAGGGGAGTTAGTTTTTGTCTGTGACGCCACCCGTGGGTTGCGGTGATGGGATGGTGACACTGCCACTGCCTTTTGGGGCCAGTGTCCGGGACCGATGGTGTTGGGTAGCAAGGTGGTATCCCCTCCACGGGTAGGGGAGGTGTAGTTCCGGGGCCCAGGTGTAGGTAGGGAGCAGTGCTGGGATGCCGCCGGCAAGTTGGACCGGGTGACACCGGTGTACTCACGATTAGGAATAATCCACACAGAGTCTTAACTGTAAACCAAGGCCGGATGCCGTTGGAGAGGTGTGCTGGTCCCTCACACAGGTTAGCAAGGTAGGGACCCTTCCTCCTGCACTTGTGTCTTGCTGTGTGTTGATTAAACCCGCTTGGTCCGGGAGAAATCTGCTCCCCTGCAGCTTTGTACGCAGAGGGAGCCGTTGCCCGCAAACTCTGACCCGTGGGATTTTAATAGGTTCTTGGCGGACACCCTATCTCCCGCGTTTGGCTGCTGGTTTGGTCTCTCTGGGCTTCTCTCCTCAGAAACAAGGCCTGGTACCTTGTCCCGCTGGTCAATTAACCCCTTCACGACAGGCCGATTTTTCGCTTTCCGTTTTTTTTTTTGCCATTCTTCTTCTGAGAGAAGTAACTTTTTTATTTTTCAGTCAATATGGTCATGTAAGGGCTCATTTTTTGTGGAACGAGCTTTACTTTTAAATAAAACCATAAGTTTTACCATACAGTGTACTGGAAAATGGCAAAGAAATTCCAAATGCAAAACAATCGCAAAAAAAGTGCGATAGCACTATTATTTTTGAGATATTTTATTCACTGTGTTCACTATATGGTAAAACTGGTGTGTGGGTGTGATGCCTCAGGTCAGTGCGAGTTCGTAGACATAAAACATGTATAGGTTTACTTTTATATAATGGGTTAAAAAAAATCGGACGTTTGTCAGAAAAAAGTGGCGAACGTTTTACTCCATATTCCGTGACCCGTAGCGTTCTCATTTTTTGGGATCTATGGCTCAGTGATGGCTTATTTTTTGTATCTCGAGCTGACGTTTTTAATGGTACCACGTTTGCACAGATGCTACGCTTTAATTGCCTGTTATTACATTTTGCGCAAAAAGTGTGGCGAGAACAAAAACGTCATTTTGGCGTTTGGAATTTTTTTGCTGCTACGCCGTTTACTGATCATATTCATTGATTTTACATTTTGATAGATCGGGCATTTCTGAACGCGGCGATACCAAATGTGTGTATATTTTTTATTTTTTTAACCCTTTAATTTTCAATGGGGCAAAAGGGGGGTGATTTGAACTTTTAGGTTTTTTTTGTTTTTTTTTTTAATTTTTTAAAACTTTTTTTTTGTACTTTTTTTTATTTATTTTACTCGTCCCCCTAGGGGGTTATAGCAATCAGCAATCCAATCGCTCTGCCCTAACTGCTGATCACAGCTATACAGCTGTAAACAGCAGATATGGTCACTTTCTGCTTCACTGGGCTCCGGGACAAGTGAAACTGAAAGTAGTTCATGTCTAGCACAGGAGTCCTCACGTGACCCTGTGCTACCATGACAACCACCGGAAGTCACGTGATCACTTCACGTGACTTCCAGTACCGGGCGTTAAGTAAACGTTTACCGAGATCGCAATTATAATGGCGCTGTCAAATATTGATCGCGCCATTACAGGAGTTAAACGGCACGAGCAGATAACAATTCTGCCCGTGCCTAGCAGGCACACATACTGTATCAGCTGTGAAAATCAGCTGAGATGTGTGCCGATCGCGGCATGCTGCCGCTGGCAGACCGCGGGCAGTAACATTATGACCGCTAGGACGTAATATTACTGCCCACTGTCGTTAAGAGGTTAATAGGGGCCTGAAGCTTGCCTCGTCCTAGGGTCCAGGTACCCCATCTGTGCATGGCTTCTGGACCGGATTCCCGTTGTCGGTACCGGCGGGCTACAACCCTGGCCCGGTCGACTTCAGGTTTTCCGCGACCGGATCACCGTCTACTGTGGCCCTACACTGCCGTCTGCCACCTAGTCGGTTCTTCCGTGGTCTAAGGGCTCCAACCCTGATCACACTGCACTTCAGCTCCTCCACTTCAACTTCACTGAACTCTCACTTTAACTCTCTCCAACTCTCTGGTTCCCCACCCCTTGTCACCTTAAGACCCCTAGGTGGGCGTTCCCATCTGCCTGGTCCCGCCCACTGGTGTGTCCTGGCTGTCATGAGGGGGCGACTAGGCTTTGTGGCTGGTGTTCCTGTGTGTGGGATGTGGTGTTAATTCCCAAGGAGGAGGTGATTCCTGTACTCGTGTTGGGGGTACAGTCATCTGTGACTACCTGGTTTTGCCAGGGCGTCACACTCCCCCTTGGTAAAACACAGCCCGTCCTCGGACTGTCCGGCACCGGTGTTTATTTTTTCAGCATCTGAAAAAGGTAAAACATAAATAACATTTCAACAGTAAAACTTTGGAACATTTCTTCCCTTTATGGGCGGCACACAGCTTAAACATTACTTCAACGATGACCATCTACAATTGTTCCTTTGTCCCGCCACCCAAAACCCCTGTACCCTCCATTTGGTGTCACCGCTAGTCGTAGGTGCTACACTATTCTGGGCTCCTGTGGGTGTCCTTGTTAGTGTCCGGGTCAAAGTTCCTCACCCTGTATCACCCCAAAGGGTCCCTTGGACCGGAACCCTTCGGCCTGGAGGGTAGTCATCAGTTTCCGTGGTGACTAGGCCTCAGCCGATTTTACCGTAGGCCCTTTCTCCAACCAACCTCTCCAGCGGGTGCCGCCTCCTGGCGGTGGGGTAACAAGAAGGTAGATGGGGGTTATTTACAAGACCCAAGAAAGTTTTTGGGGTGGTTTCGCCAGTCCTGAAACCATGGTCCAATTTTTTTTTTTAACTGTTAACCGGGGTAAACATTTTAAACAGCTGTAAATTAGGTGAAGTACACAGTTAATTAGCATTTGAATTTGCTTATACATTACTATATACACAGGCATACAGGCTTCACTCACTCTCTGAATCTGAGTGGTGGCTGACCTATGTTAGGGCGTGTAGACCTCCTTAACCCTAAGTTCTCCCCTAGGCTCAGTGGGGTGAGACTACTTATGGGTTCCCCACTCCTTGTGTTAGGTAAGGTGGTCAAAGACCGACGGGTGCGTGGCATAGGTATGTGGGCAACTCTGGGTATAGGTATAGGTGCAGGGTCAGCAGGCCTCTCTGGTTCTGGCTCTTCCACAGGTTGTGGGAATGTTAGGACGGGAACAATCATGGCCCCATTTTGCATAGGCCAATCTGCTGGGAAGTCACCTAGGACAGTGTGGATCACCTCTTTTCTTTGTTGTGCACCCGGAACTGGAGTGGGCACTTTTTCTAAGACCTTTTGGGGTTTTGAGCATCGTTTCAGGTGGTCCCTCGAAACGGTAGCTGAAGTCTTTCCTTGGTCTCAACTGACGAGATAGGTCATTTGATTCAAGGAGTCAGAGGGTTGTATGACATAGGGGACCTTCTCCCACTGGTCGTCCAATTTATACAGTCTTCTCTTCCTCTTCAGTACAACGTCTCCCGGTACAAAGGGGGCAGCTTTTGCCTGCTTGTTGAAGTGCTGCTCTTGCTTTATTCAGCTTTGTTTGAGATTCTCCTCCACATATTCTTGAATCTGCCTGTACTGCTTCTGAAGTTTGGAATTCCAGTCCGTGGTCGGGGAGATGGTCTCGGGCACCTCAACATCCATATCCAGGTCTACTGGCAATCTCCCGGGCCTCGCCCTTATGAGGTAAGCAGGCGTACATTTAATAGAACTGACGGGGATATTGTTAGACATGTCCACCAGATCAGGCAACCTCTCAGGCCACTGATTCCACTCTTCAAGGGGTAGAGTCTTGAGCATGTTGATAACTAGATGGTTCATCTTCTCACACATCCCATTGGTTTGGGTATGGTAAGGTGTAGTACGTATCTTCCTGCATCCATACAGACTGCAAAATTCCTCTAAGATCTCTGCTTCAAAGTCAGGGCCTTGATCCGTAAGGACCCTCTCTGGATAACCGTGCGGTCTGCAGAAGTGCGCCTGGAAGACCCTTGCCAGAGTATGGGCCGTTAGATCCTTAATGGGTACCACGACCATGAATCTTGAGTAGTATACCCGCTCCAGCTTGGTGTCAGCTTGACATGATCTAGAGCGAGTTCCAACGGCTGCTTGGTTATGATTGGCTGCAACGGGGCTCTCTGGCTGGTACCATCTTTTCTTCTTACCACGCAGGGACTACAATCCCGACACCATGCTTCAATGGATTCCCTCATTCCAGCCCAGTATAAGCGCTCCCTGAGCAGCATTTCCCACTTCTTCCAGCCGAGGTGTCGAGCTCCATCATGATAGGCTTCCAAGACCACTGGTACGTATGCTTGAGGTATGATTATCTGACAGATCCTCTCGTGCGTCTTGGGATTGATCAGTCCTCTGCACAACCTGCCTTGCTGTAGGTACTGTACAACCGACTCCTCTCTTTCCACAGCCTCCATGCTTCTGCTGGGGCAGTGGGCTCCAACCTGGAACCAGGCTGCGAAATCAGCGTCTTGACCAAACTGACAGCAGGATCTTTATCTTGTGCTTCTTGCCAACCGTGATGGGGTAACAGGTTGAAGGCTGCCTCCTGCTGACTACTGTAGTGCTTGGTATTTTCTGAACTATCAGGTTGATGGAATGCAGGCAACTCAATCTCTTCCAGCTCATCTTCGTCTACTCCACCATCAGGCAGGTGTGGCATCCTAGACAACGCATCAGCATTGGTGTTTTTCCGACCGACTCTGCATTTTATGGTGAAGTCATAGTTCGCCAACTGGGCTACCCAGCGTTGTTCTAGGGCTCCAAGCTTTGCTGTATCCAGGTGAGTCAAGGGGTTGTTGTCCGTATATGCGGTGAACTTCGCAGAAGCCAGATAATGCTTAAATCTCTCTGTCACAGCCCAGACGAGTGCCAGAAACTCCAACTTGAAAGAGCTGTAATTCTCCAGATTCCTTTCTGTTGGGCGGAGCTTCCTGCTTGCAAATGCTATCACTTTCTCCTTGCCATTCTGCATTTGGGACAAGACGACCCCTAATCCCACGTTGCTGGCATCTGTATACAATATGAACGGGAGACCGTAGTCAGGATATGCCAGGATTTCTTCCCCAGTCAGGGCCGACTTCATCTGTTGGAAGGACCTTTCTTGCTCTTCACCCCACGTGAATGGGGACCCAGAAGCCTTGCCATGCTGAGTTTGCCTGACTAGGAGGTCCTGCATAGGAACTGCCATCTTGGTGTATCCCTTGACAAAGTGGCGATAGTAGCCCATCAGGCCTAAGAACTGTTGTACCTCTTTGATGGTAGTAGGTTTTGGCCAGTTCTGGATGGCAGTTATCTTCTCCGGATCCGGGGCCACACCCTCTGCGCTCACCCCATGCCCAAGGTATTGGACTTTAGGTTTCAGCAAGTGGCACTTGGATGGCTTCAGCTTCATCCCATACCTGGAAAGGGTTTCGAAGACTTCTGCAAGGTGTTCTAGGTGATCTTCGTACGTCTTCTAATAAACAATGACATCGTCCAAATATAGCAGTACCGTCTCGAAGTTGCGGTGTCCCAAACAGCACTCCATTAGCCTCTGGAAGGTTCCTGGTGCATTGCACAACCCTAAGGGCATGCTGTTGAGCTCGCAGAGTCCCATCGGGGTGGCGAAGGCGGTCTTCTCATGGTCCTCTCAGCAACGGACACTTGCCAGTAGCCACTAGTGATATCAAGGGTAGAGAAGTAATTTGCCGTTCTCAATGCAGCTAGTGATTCTTCAATACGGGGAAGGGGATACGCGTCCTTATGGGTGATCTGATTGGTCTTCCGATAGTCCACACACATCCGCATGGTACCATCCTTCTTCTTGACCAGAACCAGCGGAGCTGCCCAGGGGCTACAGCTATCTCGGATTACCCCTGCCTCCTTCATGTTCCTCAACATGTCTTTGGCACACTGGTAGTGCGCGGGTGGTATCGGCCTATACCTCTCTTTGATGGGTGGATGTGCACCTGTGGGAATGTGGTGTTGGACCACTTTGATCCTCCCAAAATCTAATGGGTGCTTGCTGAAGACCTGCTCGTACTCTTGCACTACCCTATAGACCCCCTGCTTGTGGTGTAAAGGCGTGGAGTCAGTGCCTACATGTAGTTCCTAACACCATTCTTCTGACTGGCTTGGTGAGTTTTCACTGACCGGTTGCGATGCGGGGTTAATGGATGCTGCTGTTTGGATAGCATGTGTGTCTACTGTGAACAGTTTGGCAATTGTGGCATATCTGGGTAGCCTAACCTCTTCCTCTCCGCAATTCATCACTCTTACGGGCACTCTTCCGTTCCGGACGTCAATCACTCCTCTGGCTGTCAAAACTGTGGGCCAGTGTTCTGAAGGCAGGGGCTTCACCACTGCCTGATAATCTTGTCCTCGGGTACCTACAGCTGCCCTACACCAAATCATCATCTCACTCCGCGGAGGCACTACAAGGGGTGCTACATCTGTGACACCCTGGCAAAACCAGGTAGTCACACAGTTTAGGCCCCGCATATCACCTCTCCCACAAAGGGTTAAATCAGCCGACAAAATCCTAGTCACCCCTGAGGGAAGGACAGACACACCAGTGGGTGGGACCAGGTGGAAGGAGAATGCCCACCTAGGGGTCTGGAGAACTCGGGGCGGGAAAACTAATAGTGAAGTTTGGAGGAGTAGTGGAGAAGGAGTGAGAAAGTTAAGCTCAGTCAGTTGAAGTGGGAGTTCAACTTGACAGGCGTCGGTTTTGGAGCACTGGTGTACTGGCTAGGTGGCAGACAGTGGTCAGTGCCAGCAGGAGACGGGAAGACGGCTGCCGGAGATCCGAGGTGGACCAGGTTGTAGCCCGCCAGTACCGACACCGGAGAACCGACCCAGAAACCTTGCACAAAAGGGGTTACTTGGACCCTGAAGCCAGGACCAGCACCAACGGCCTAGCTTATTAACCAATTGAGGGCAGGATTTTAGGTCCTGTCCCAACCTAAGTCCCGAAAAGTAGACAACCACCCACCGAGAGGGATAGAGCATCCGCCATGGCCCGGTAGATCCCACAGGTCAGCATCTGACAGGCACGGCTCCCAACCAAAGGACCGGGAGCGGACTCCTGCATTATACACCGGGAAGTCCATCACAGAAAACACTGAGTGCAGAGGAAAGGGACATTGACCACCGGCCCGGGCGTGGGACCAGAAATACACCCCCGGCCGCGGCAGCTGGCCACCATCACCTAGGTTTACCAAAAGACTTGTGTGATTTATTCAACTGTGAGTAACATCCCCGGCCTGACCGGGTGCGCCAGCCCCTGCCATTACCATCCCCTGCACAGAGACATTGGGCCCCGGGGAATTCATCCCTGCCCACGGAGGGGTTAACATCCAGCTGCCAGCCCATCGCCCCCGGGAGTTCCACAGCAGCAGCGGTGGTGCTACGCCTCACCACACACCGTGGGTGACGTCACAGACAGTTTTCAACAACACCCGTACAAATACGTCCCCAATTATTCGAAGTGACCACACGATCCCGGGTCCGGTGGAGTCCCTCGAGCCATACCGCAGATCTGGATCTGAGCAGCACCGGCTGCTGGCGTGGGGGCCGCACACATCCATCAGTCGCACACCGCCAATATTTCCACCAGATAGATTCACCTGTTGCCGCTGCAGGAGGACGCGGTTCTCACGTTGCAAAGCCCTCTGCCGGCCCACTCCTGCAATTGCAGACAGCTGCTGAAGCAAGTATAACACTTCCCCCCATGCAATTTTCAATTACATTGGTCCCTAGGACCATTTTCGGGTTACGGTCACTAGGGTCATTCTGCACCTGTCATGTCCCCACCGGAGTCCGCTCCTGCGACTTTTCCTCCGATCGCCAGACGACGCCATGTTCCCACCATGGATAGTGCTGGTGATGGGAGAGGAGTCGGTGCCCGTGGCTCTGCGGAGCACAGGCTCTGCTCATCCACTAGGCTGGGTTTCCCTGGAACCTGCAGTACCACTGGCTGACTGTAGGTGTCATTTGTCTTCCAGCTGAAGTTGCCAACATTCACCTGCAGCCAATGGGAAGACACCACACCCTTCTTATTCCCCCTCCTGTCACATGACCACTGCCAGAGATAGTTCTGTACTCCTGGCTCATGTGCTGTTTGTATTTTGATTCCTGTGAGCTGACCTTTGCTTGTTGTTTGACTACCCTCCTGCCTGTCGTTTTTGTACCTTGCTGCCAGTTCTGGATTTGACCTATGCTTTGTCTCCTCACTAGAGATGAGCGAACCGGTCCCGGTTCGGCTCGAGGCCGGTTCGCCGAACGGGGGTCCCGTTCGAGTTCGGCTCGTCGAACGTTCGACGAACCGAACTCGAACGTATAGGCTATAATGGGAGGCAATCACAAACACATAAAAATGCATGATAAATGTACACAAACAGTTAATAAACATTGCCATAACACTTACCGGTCCTCGCGATCCCTTCTGCACTCTGTCTCCTGCCGCTATTCCATCCGATGATCGCTGAATCCTCCCGGTGATGGCACTGCCAGCAGAGATGCAGGACCTATCGTGACGTCAAAATAGCCATGTGACCAGTCACGTGGCTATTATCTCATTGGCTACAGACTGGTCACATGACTATGACACGTCATGTAGGACCTGCGAGTGCATCTCTCCGGTACACGGTGCACATTTGTGTATCGCCGTGTACCGGCGACATGCTCTAGCACACGGTCGACTCCCCGTTCCGTTAGGGACCGGCTGACACAGCCGGTCATTAACGGAGATCACCGTTGCCATAGCAATGCAGTTAGCGGTGATGTCACCGCTAACCGCGGCTCCGAGAGCACCGTTGCTATGGTAACACGTCTGTCAGCGTTACCGCTGTTATCGCTGACAGCCAGCACTGATCACTCACGGAGTGAAGGCTGCACGCTGCTTCCCGATTGTAGTGATGATTGTAGTGAGGATGGAGGTTCCCCAGCCCCAAGTGATGAGCTGGTGAATCTCATCCTTCCTCACTACAATCGTCACTACTACTACACTAGTGAGGATTGTAGTGAGGATGGAGGTTCACCAGCCCCAAGTGATGAGCTGGTGAATCTCATCCTCACTACAATCGTCACTACTACTACACTAGAAAGAAAGAAGACAGAAGAGCAGGATCGTGGAGGGCTGACAGGGGGTAATAAAGATGGAGTCTCTAATGTGTCTGTGTATTTATTTCTATTAAAGTATTTTTTCTCTGTGTGGGTTTTTTTTTAACCCTTTATTGGAGATTCTTAATGGCCGGGTCAAACGTGCCTGACATTAAGAATCTCTGGCTTAATACTGGCTAGTAAAACAAAGCCAGTATTAACTCATGATTACCCAACAAGCCACCCGGCTCCAGGGCTGTTGGAAGAGTTGGATACAGCGCCAGATGATGGCGCTTCTATGAGAGCGCCATTTTCTGGGACGGCTGCGCACTGAAATCCGCAGCAGAGGCGCCCAGAAACCTCGGGCTAACCTGTGCTGCGGATTCCAATCCCCCGCTGCCTAGTTGTACCCGGCTGAACACAAAAATGGGGCGAAGCCCACGTCATTTGTTTTTTAATTATTTCATGAAATAAGTGAAATAATTAAAAAAAAACGGGCTTCCCTATATTTTTGGTTCCCAGCCGGGTACAAATAGGCAACTGGGGGTTGGAGGCAGCCCGTGGCTGCCTGCTGTACCTGGCTAGCATACAAAAATATGGCGAAGCTCACGTCCTTTTTTTTGTAGTTTTTTGGCAAAAAAAATAAAAAATGCTTCCCTGGATTTTCCATTGCCAGAGAAGGTAACACCAAGCAGTGGGGGTTAGCAGCCAGTAGCTGCTTGGATTACCCTTAGCTAGCAATACAAAAAATGCAGCGGGAGCCCATATATATTTTTTTTAATTATTTATTTAAATAACTAAAAATAAAATGGGCTTCCCTGTATTTTGATTGGTGGACATCACAGTGCTGTAAAAATAAATCTTTAAAAAAATGACGTAGCGCTCCGCGGTATTTTTGATTCTCAGCGCAGATAAAGCAGACAGCTATGGGTTGCCACCCCCATCTGCCTGCCGTTACCTTGGTTGGCAATCAAAATACAGGGAAGCCCATTAATTTTTTCTATTTAAAAAATAGTTAAAAAAAAAAATGACGTTGGGTCCCCCCATTTTTGATAGCCAGCTAGGGTAAAGCAGACGGCTGTAGCCTGAAAACCACAGCTGGCAGCTTTACCGTGGTTGGGGATCCAATGTGGAGGTCCCCTCAGGCTCTTTTTTATAATTATTTTATAAATATTAATAATTACACAATAAAAGTAGGGTCCCCCCCAAATTTGATCACCAGCCAAGGTAAAGCGGACAGCTGTGGTCTGGTATTCTCAGGGTGGAAAGGTCCATAGTTATTGGGCCTTCACAGCCTAAAAATAGCAGGCCGCAGGCACCCCAGACGTGGCGCATCCACTAGATGCGCCAATCCTGGCGCTTCACCCCAGCTCATCCCGTGCCCTGGTGCAGTGGCAAACGGGGTAATAAATCGGGTTGATACTAGCTGTAAAGTCACCTGAGATCAAGCCCAGCAGTTTGTGATGTCATGGTGTCTATTAGATACCCAACATCATAAACTGTCAGTACTAACAAAAACAAAAAATCGACAAAAGAAATTTATTTGAAAAAACAGTCCCCAAAACATTTCCTCTTTCACCAATTTATTGTAAGAAAAAAAATAAAGGGGTCCCACGACGACTCTGGACCGTCTAGAATATGGGGGGGAGACACTCAGGGAACGTATCCCCCATTTTCTAGGAGTGCGGACCCTTCATGTGAGGAGTGTGGGTGCAGGGAATCTGCACCCACTCTCCCCGGGTCCACAGCAGCAGAGTCCATGTCGTAATGGTTGCTACCAAAGCTGCAATGCCCTGCTCATGAGGTAAGGGCATGCCTAATCAGGAGAACTACTGTAGAGGAAGCTCTGCTCACTGGTATATAGGTGCTCAGAGGTAATAATAGATAAAATTAGTGAGTAACCTCGGCACTCTAAATCTCCCAGACTAAGTCAGTAAGTCACAACGGATAGTAATGCAAAATCACTCTTTATTGGTCCGTATTAAGAAAAAAATTTTTTTCATAAGCATATATGTTTATGTCCAAAACAAGTTACAAATGATGTTTCGGCCTGAGCCTTCGTCAGATTGGACTTATCTGCATGTAATCATGAAAAATGACAATAATCAGTATCACATAAGAGTGAGAGAACAATAACATAAACTCGAACAATGTAGAGGTACAATTGGGATGCAGCAAAAATATTGCAACACAGCAAGAAATGAAACACATGATACAAATGTCATAATACAGTACAAGGACAATATAGTAATGACAAATATGGGGTCAGAGTAGACTTAGACAGCTCTGGTACGAAAGAGATGTCAATCATAAAGTAACATGTGCAGTAGGTGTAGAGCTACAGTATGCATGGCAGAGCTAATGGGTAGACTGACCATAGAAAAATAACAGAGAAAAAGTGGAGAAAAAGTGGAGAAAAAAAATGGAGAAAAAGTGGAGAAAAAGTGGAGAAAAAAATGGAGAAAAAGTGGAGAAAAAGTGGAGAAAAAGTGGAGAAAAAGTGGAGAATAAGTGGAGAATAAGTGGAGAAAAAGTGGAGAAAGAGTGGAGAAAAAGTGGAGAAAAAGTGGAGAAAAAGTGGAGAAAAAAATGGAGAAAAAGTGGAGAAAAAGTGGAGAAAAAAATGGAGAAAAAATGGAGAAAAAGTGGAGAAAAAGTGGAGAAAAAGTGGAGAAAAAGTGGAGAAAAAGTGGAGAAAAAAATGGAGAAGAAGTGGAGAAAAAGTGGAGAAAAAGTGGAGAAAAAGTGGAGAATAAGTGGAGAATAAGTGGAGAAAAAGTGGAGAAAAAGTGGAGAAAAAGTGGAGAAAAAGTGGAGAAAAAAATGGAGAAAAAGTGGAGAAAAAGTGGAGAAAAAGTGGAGAAAAAAATGGAGAAAAAAATGGAGAAAAAGTGGAGAAAAAGTGGAGAAAAAGTGGAGAAAAAGTGGAGAATAAGTGGAGAATAAGTGGAGAAAAAAGTGAAGAAAAAGTGGAGAAAAAAATGGAGGAAAAAAATGGAGAAAAAGTGGAGAATAAGTGGAGAATAAGTGGAGAAAAAGTGGAGAAAAAGTGGAGAAAAAGTGGAGAAAAAGTGGAGAAAAAATGGAGAAAAAAATGGAGAAAAAGTGGAGAATAATTGGAGAAAAAGTGGAGAAAAAGTGGAGAAAAAGTGGAGAAAAAGTGGAGAAAAAAATGGAGAAAAAGTGGAGAAAAAGTGGAGAAAAAGTGGAGAAAAAGTGGAGAAAAAGTGGAGAAAAAGTGGAGAAAAAGTGGAGAGAAAGTGGAGAAAAAGTGGAGAAAAAGTGGAGAAAAAGTGGAGAAAAAAATGGAGAAAAAGTGGAGAAAAAGTGGAGAAAAAGTGGAGAAAAAGTGGAGAAAAAAATGGAGAAAAAAATGGAGAAAAAGTGGAGAAAAAGTGGAGAAAAAGTGGAGAAAAAGTGGAGAATAAGTGGAGAATAAGTGGAGAAAAAAGTGGAGAAAAAGTGGAGAAAAAAATGGAGGAAAAAAATGGAGAAAAAGTGGAGAATAAGTGGAGAAAAAGTGGAGAAAAAGTGGAGAAAAAGTGGAGAAAAAGTGGAGAAAAAGTGGAGAAAAAATGGAGAAAAAAATGGAGAAAAAGTGGAGAATAAGTGGAGAATAATTGGAGAAAAAGTGGAGAAAAAGTGGAGAAAAAGTGGAGAAAAAGTGGAGAATAAGTGGAGAATAAGTGGAGAATAATTGGAGAAAAAGTGGAGAAAAAGTGGAGAATAAGTGGAGAAAAAGTGGAGAAAAAGTGGAGAAAAAGTGGAGAAAAAAATGGAGAAAAAGTGGAGAAAAAGTGGAGAAAAAAGTGGAGAAAAAGGGGAGAAAAAGTGGAGAAAAAGTGGAGAAAAAGTGGAGAAAAAGTGGAGAAAAAAATGGAGAAAAAGTGGAGAAAAAGTGGAGAAAAAATGGAGAAAAAGTGGAGAAAAAGTGGAGAATAAGTGGAGAATAAGTGGAGAAAAAAATGTAGAAAAAGTGAAGAATAAGTGGAGAAAAAAATGTAGAAAAAGTGGAGAAAAAAATGGAGAAAAAGTGGAGAAAAAAATGGAGAAAAAGTGGAGCACCCTTTGGTGCCTTTCATGTGGCACTAAGGGGTGCTTAGCTTTGTATTTAGCCAAAAAATGAAAAAAAATGACGTAGGGTTCCCCCTAGTTTTGTAGCTAGCTAGGGTAAAGCAGACGGCTGCAGCCTGCAGACCGCAGCTGGCAACCTCACCTTGGCTGGTAATCCAAAACTGAGGGCACACCACGCTGTTATTTTAAATTAAATAAATAATTAAAAAAAAAACACGTAGGGGTCCCCCAAAATTGGATCACCAGCCAAGGTAAAGCAGACAGCTGGGGCCTGATATTCTCAGACTAGGGAGGTCCATGGTTATTGGACTCTCCCCAGCCTAAAAATAGCAGGCCGCAGCCGCCCCAGAAGTGGCGCATCCATTAGATGCGCCAATCCTGGTGCTTCGCCCCAGCTCATCCCGCGCCCTGGTGCGGTGGCAAACGGGGTAATATATGGGGTTAATACCAGATGTGTAATGTCACCTGGCATCAAGCCCTGGGGTTGGTGAGGTCAGGCGTCTATCAGATACCCGACATCACCAACCCAGTCAGTAATAAAAAAAAATAGACGACAACCACATTTTTATTTGAAAAAACACTCCCCAAAACATTCCCTCTTTAACCAATTTATTAGAATGAAAAACAAATCCAGGTCTGGTGTAATCCAAGGGGTTGCCATGACGATCCACACTGTCCCAGTCAATGAAGAGCAGGATGTTCCCCATTGGCTGGGAGAGCAGTGAAGTGACCTGAGCTAACATCAATGGGTCAGCCCAGGTCACTGCAGGGCATGACAAGTGCTGCTGTCAGCGAGGTACATTACCTGCGCTGATCTCCAGCACACTGACAGCCCCTGTCACTGAGGTCAATGACCGGCGCCTTCACATCAAGTATCGCGAGAGGACCGTGACGTCACCGCTAGTCAGTCTCGGGTCGGAAGCGAGAGGTGATGTGACAAGCGGCGGCCATGGAGGACAGTGACAGCGCTGAGGTCGGGATGGCGGGACTTCATCACCGCAGGTAAGCCGAGCGGGGGAGGGGGTGTATGTGTGTGTGTGTGTGTGTGTGTGTGTATGTGTATGTATGTGTACATGCCGCGGGCAGGAGGGGGCGGAGCGAGCTGAGCGGTGAAGTGTGGGCTTCCTGCACGTAACTAAGATAAACATCGGGTTACTAACCAAAGCGCTTTGCTTGGATACCCGATGTTTATCTTGGTTACCAGCTTCTGGCAGGCTGCCAGCGATGGCTCCTGCTCACTGTAGCTGTAAAAAGCCCTGCTTTTTGCTGCTAGAACCGTTCTCGAACGTATCTAGAACTATCGAGCTTTTGCAAAAAGCTCGAGTTCTAGTTCGATCTCGAACAGCCCCAAAAATCACTCGAGCTTAGAACTGGAGAACCTCGAACCGCGAACCGCGCTCAACTCTACTCCTCACTACGCCCTTGCCTGCCGATTCTGTTCCTGTTTAGCATCTCCTGGTTTTTGACCATGCCTGACGACCACGGGCTACAGCTTACCACAGGTAGTGATCTCTGGGGCTCTGTGTAATTCCAAATCCCTGTATAGGGGTTAAAGGGTTGCAGAGTTCTTGGGGTCCTGCTTTGTGAGCGGCTTTTCTCTAGACTCCCCTTACTGACAGTCTTAAGGCCCCGTCACACACAGAGATAAATCTTTGGCAGATCTGTGGTTGAGGTGAAATCATGGACATATTGTTCCATTTGTACCTGGCACTGATTGTCCACAATTTCACTGCAACCACAGATCTGCCAAAGATTTATCTCTGTGTGTGACAGGGCCTTAAGTCTGTGGCTCCAATCAGGCATTACATTATCTCTGGCCCACTAACACAAAAAAAAAATGGATCCTTTCCAAACTGTGATGGACCAGGTGCTGACCCTGTCTGGCTTGATTCAAGGACTTGCACAGAAAGTGCAAGAGCTCCAGTCTGCCCAGGTTCAAGCTCCTGCAACACCTCCCTCATCATGTCCAGAGTCCCGTCGACGTTAAGGGAGCAGATCACGTTGTGGAGCCAAACATGGAGTGCCTGGATATCAGAGGCAATCGCTTCCAGAGCAGCAACCGCACCTGAGTGAGCCCCAGGATACTCACTCAGGCGCCTAGGTACTTCCTATACCCTATAAAGTTAATGTTACCTGTCTCATTGTCTCACCAGGGTAAAGCTCTGTGGCTGCAGGCCTTTATTGATTGTGGCTCTGCAGCTAATTTCATAAACTCTGATGTAGCAAAAGAGCTGGGTTTGCCTTTGCTGAGACTGAACTCTCCAATTGAAATCTCTGCAATTGATAATACCCCTCTCACTCAGGGTGTGGTTAACCTTGTAACCCCAGAAGTCTCCATGCTTGTTGGGGCTTTGCATGTAGAATCAGTGTCATTTTTTTGTTCTTGAGAACCTGACAGCAGCAGTAGTATTGGGTATGCCATGGCTGCGCAAAGATAACCCGGTCATAGACTGGCACCAGGGTGAGATTGTACGCTGGAGCCCTGAGTGTCAGGAGACATGTATGTCTTTATCTATTAACCTGACTAGAGCTGAACCTGTCCTCATACCTCATGCATTCAGGGATTTTGTTGACGTGTTTTCTGTTCCTGACTCTGAAAAATTACCTCCACAAAGAGATTATGACTGCCCCATAGATTTGGTCCCCAATTCCCGACTCCCCAAGGGTATGATTTATAATCTTTCTGGTCCAGAACGTCAGGCCATGAAAGATTATATAGCAGACAGTCTGCAGAGAGGGTTTATCAGACCATCCAGGTCACCAGTCGGCGCTGGATTTTTTTTGTAGAGAAAAAAGATGGTGGCCTCAGACCTTGTATTGACTACCGTGAACTTAATGCTATTATTGTAAAGAATCAGTACCCTCTGCCACTAATCCCCGATCTATTTAACCAGCTCACAGGAGCCCGGTACTTCACGAAGTTGGATCTCAGGGGTGCATATAACCTAATCCGCATCAGAGAAGGAGATGAGTGGAAAACGGCATTTAACACTCCAGCGGGACAGTATGGGTACTTGGTAATGCCTTTTGGGTTAAGTAATGCGCCGGCTCTCTTTCAGAACTTTGTTAATGACATTTTCAGAGATATCTGTGGTCAATATGTGGTGGTCTACCTGGATGACATCCTGATTTATTCTCCTGATGCTAAGTCACATGTCAAATATGTCCGCACTGTACTCCAGAGACTCATGGAGAACTCCCTATTTGCTAAGTATGAAAAATGTGGTTTTTTTTTTGTTGATGAGGTTAATTTCCTGGGTTATATATTGTCTGCAGAAGGCTTCCGCATGGATCCCTCTAAGCTACAGCCGATTAAGGAGTGGGTGAAACCCAAGTCTCTGAAAGCCTTGCTGCGTTTCCTTGGGTTTGCAAATTATTATCGCAAATTTATTAGGGATTTTTCCAAGATTGCCAAACCCCTCACTGATTTGACTAAAAAGGGGGCTGATGTGGTTAATTGGAAGCCAGAGGCGATCCATGCCTTCTCTACATTAAAAGAATGTTTTTCCTCAGACCCGATTCTGGTTCAGGCTGACCTTATGCGTCCGTTTATTGTAGAAGTTGATGCATCCGAAGTTGGAGTGGAGGCGGTGCTATCACAAGGTACTCCGTCTCTTACTCAACTTCGTCCTTGTGCCTTCTTTTCCCGCAAATTTTCTCCCACCAAGACAAACTATGATATTGGTAATCGTGAGCTGTTGGCCAGTAAATGGGCCTTCGAGGAATGGCGCCACTTCCTCGAGGGTGCCAAACATAAGGTCACAGTCATCACAGACCATAAGAACCTCACTTATCTGGAATCTGCTAAGAGACTCAATCCTAGGCAAGCTAGGTGGGCATTGTTCATTGTTCCAGATTTGATTTCGTGGTGACGTTTCGTACCGGTACTGAGAACACAAGAGCTGAATGCACTTTCCCGTAGCTTCTGTCCCTCTCAGTCAGAAAACATCGAACCAGTCCCTATTTTAGGTAAGGGCATTGTTGTATCATCGGTATCCATAAATTTGATAGAACAAATCCGTGATGCCCAAGACCAGGCCCCTGAAACCACTCCTGACCGTAAACTGTTTGTCGTTCACCCACTTCGTCTACGGGTACTTCAGGAGTCCCATAATTCTGTCTATGCAGGTCACCCTGGTATAGGCAATACCCTCCGACTTGTAACTAGGCTTTTTGTGGCCAACCACCCCGTACCCATCCCGCTGGATTTCTCCAGTCCCTACCTATTCCAGAAAGTCCTTGGACCCACCTCTCCATGGACTTAATCACTGACCTTTAACCCTCAGAAGGGAATACTTGTATCTGGGTAGTAGTGGATAGATTCAGTAAACAGTGTCATTTTGTTCCATTGTCCGGTTTACCTACTTCTGAAACGCTTAGCAGGTTGTTCATTAGGCATATTGTGCGGTTACACGGGGTTCCTGAAAATATTGTTTCTGACAGAGGAACGCAGTTCGTCTCGATATTCTGGAGGGCTTTTTGTAAAAAGATTAATATAGAGTTATCTTTTTCTTCTGCCTACCACCCAGAGACCAATGGTCAGACTGAACATTCTAATCAAATCTTAGAACAATATCTTCGGTGTTATGTGTCTGATCATCAGTCTGACTGGGTGTAATATCTACCACTAGCTGAATTTACCATTAATAACCAGTATCAGGAGTCTATCCAGACTACCCCTTTTTTCTGCAATTTCGGTTTGCATCCACGTTTTGGGTCCTTTTCTTCCACTATGGTGGATACTCCTGAGGCTGAAAGCACTGTGAACAAACTGAAGGCTATCTGGTCTGAGGTGAAAGAGAACTTGAAGAGGGCACAGGGTGGTCAAGCCTCAGCTGCTAATAAGAGGCGTTCCAAGGGCCCAAGCCTTGGAGTTGGGGATAAGGTATGGTTGTCCGCCTGTCATATTAAACTCAAGGTCCCTTCTGCTAAGCTGGGTCCCAGACTTATTGGACCTTACAAGATAGTCAAGGTCATCAATCCCACAGCTTTCCGCCTGAACCTCCCTCAGTCCTTCAAAATATCGAACGTGTTCCACAAATCCCTCCTCAAGTTGTATCGTGTTCCCATTCACCCAGTCAGGCCCCCCCTCCTCCTGTTTTGGTCAAGGGTAACCTGGAGTATGAAGTACAGAGGATCCTTGACTCCCGTATTGTTAGAGGGGCGATGCAGTATCTTGTACATTGGAAGGGTTATGGCCCTGAGGAGCGATCATGGGTCCCAGCAAGTGAGGTCCACGCTGAAGGTCTTGTCAGGTGATTTCACCTCCAGTTCCCTGACAAGCCGGGTTTTGAGGGTCCGGTGGCCCCTCGTGGAGGGGAGGTACTGTCACGTCCCCACCGGAGTCCGCTCCTGCGACTTCTGTTCCAATCACCAGACGACGCCATGTTCCCACCATGGATAGTGCTGGTGATGGGAGAGGAGTCAGTGCACAGGCTCCGCTCATCCACTAGGCTGGGTTTCCCTGGAACCTGCAGTACCACTGGCTGACAGTAGGTGGCGTGTGTCTTCCAGCTGAGGTTGCCAATATTCACCTGCAGCCAATGGGAAGACACCACACCCTTCTTATTCCCCCTTCTGTCACATGACCACTGCCAGAGATAGTTCTGTACTCCTGGCTCATGTGCTGTTTGTATTTTGATTGATGTGCGCTGACCTTTGCTTGTTGTTTGACTACCCTCCTGCCTGTCGTTTTTGTACCTTGCTGCCAGTTCCGGATTTGACCTCTGCTTTGTCTCCTCACTACGCTCTTGCCTGCCAATTCTGTTCGTGTTTATCATCTCCTGGTTTTTGACCCTGCCTGACGACCACGGACTACAGCCTACCACAGGTAGTGATCTCTGGGGATCTGTGTAATTCCAAATCCCTGTATAGGGGTTAAAGGGTTGCAGAGTTCTCGGGATCCTGCTTGTGAGCGGCTTTTCTCTAGACTCCCCTTACAGCCAGTCTGAGTCTGTGGCTCTAATCAGGCATTACAGCACCACTATGAGTCCTTGGTGCTCTAACCCACCCTCCCCACATTAAGAATCACTTCCTTAAACCCCACTTGGGTCATAGGGAGTCCATTGGCTGCAATGATAGTCAGGCCAGAATCTGGCGGGGTAAGGTCGTCATCTGACCAGTAACGCTTATACAGTACATGAGGTATAGTCGTTACCTGAGAGCCGGTGTCTAGGAGCGCGAACGTCGGGATCCCGTCCATGGTAAGGGAGATGATGGGGTGGCCTCCGACATACCGCTCACGCCAATCAGCTGGGCCTTGTTGGTCTATTCCTGAGGATTGGCCCTTGGCCTCAGGGGTGGCCCGTTTAAAGGACACCGACGGGAGTAATGGCCGGTCATGTTGCGCCTGTAACAAACGTGTTGTCCGTACCGGTTGTTGTTCCTTCTCTGTATCCAGGGGACGTCTTCAGGGTTGTCGGCAAGCTGGATCTTCTCTGGCGGCTTGGGCTTTGACTGTAGCTGCATGGCCTCGAGGATCCTGGCGACGTTTTTGCTCAGTTGTTGAACTTGGGAATTCAGATCACAGGGAACTCCTGGGGACTCTGTAGACACTGCAGGTGCTGGTAAAGCCAGTAGAGGGGGGTTCACCAGCAGGTGGGAGGTGCCTGCCGGCCAGGATGATGATGTAGGGTCACTGGCTTCAGGGGCCTGCAGAGCCTTTATGGTTCGGTCCTTTAAAACTGCAAAGTCTATGTCTGGATGCTCCAGGGCCCACAGCCGTAGCTGTTTGTGGTCCTCCGCCGAACCAAGCCCCTGCAAGAACTGCTCCACGAGCATTTTGTTGCTCTCTGGCTTGTTGATAGGATCTACTAGTCTTAGAGTACACAGAGTGGTTTGTAGTCTCAGGGCGTAGTCCTGGATGCTGTCCTGGGGACGCTTCCTGCAGTGGTAAAAGTTCATTTGTAGCTCCGCCTCCGTACGTGTTTCGAAGGCAACTTGCAGCTTATCAAATATGGTGGGTACGGAGGCCTGATCCTCATCAGTCCATGTCTCAACCTCCTGCTCGGCTGCGCCTGTCAGCTGTCCGAGCACCACGGACGCATGCTGCCTGCTAGTCATTGCATACATGTCAAGAACAGTACATATCTTTTTGTTGAATACCTGCAAGGCATCAGGTCGGCCATCATACTGGGGCACATAAGGCAGATTAATTGCGATTAATTGGCATGACTTGCGTGACCGCCGGGATCGCGGGGTCAGCCGCTCTTGCGACCGGAGTGGGGCTTGCTGCTTTTCCGTCATCCTGCACGGCAGCGGGAGCTGCGGCTCCACCATCATTATCGGGCGCCGACATCTTTCCAGCCTTTCCCCCTTGGTTTTCAACAGCAGTCTCTCGGGTCCCACTGTCCTTGCAACTTCCTGCTTTGGGAGTCACTGGGTTCCGCCCGCGTTCTTAGGGCGTGGGGCTTCGACTTTGCACCTTTTTCGGGGAAGAAGATGACGGAGTTGTTGTTTTGGTGCCAAAGATGGCGGGCAAGATGGCGGCAATTCAAGATTTCGGAGCGTTTCACGGAATTCAAAGCAAGGCGCACGGCATCTACCGATGGGGTAAGAATCCTGTTTGTGATGCCAGGTTTTTGTTGTCGCGGACGAGTGCCGCCTCTGCTGCGGCAAAGGGGCTGCTCGACGGCACTCGGATCCGGGATCGTGTCTGGGGCTCGAGTGGTGACCGGACCCGGGGCTCGTGCAATCGCCGTCCTCGCAACAGTGAAAAAGGGGGGATATTTACAGGGGAGTTAGTTTTTTGTCTGTGACGCCACTCTTGGGTTTCGGTGATGGGATGGTGGCACCGCAGCTGCTTCTTGGGGCCAGTGTCCGGGACCGATGGTGTTGGGCAGCAAGGTGGTATCCCCTCCACGGGTAGGGGAGGTGTAGTCCCGGGGCCCAGGTGTAGGTAGGGAGCAGTGCTGGGACGCCATAAGGGTAATTGGAGTACCACCTCTGAGGACTGTAGTGTGTGTGATGTTGAGGTGGTGGAAGAGGAGGAGAGACCATTTGAAGCAGCATTTGCCATACACTGTAGCACATGCTCTTTCTGGTGCTCATCTACAACAGTAACACTGTGCAGGTGCCAAGAAAGGGAGTTAAGTAACCCGTCTAGTAACAGAAGTTGTCAGTTGGTTTTGGATATGACGAGCTGATGTTTGTTCAGTAGAGCTTTAAGTAACATTAGCACCTACCCAACACACACCTTAAACACTGAGCTTATTCCCCCTTCCACCGTGATCTCATTATTTCCCACTCATGATAAAGGTGCTCTTTCCCTATTTTAACCAGCTGCTTCACAACTAGTGATGAGCGGACTTGGACTGTAAAAGTCCGGATCTGCACGGTTTCAAACATACTTGCCTCAGTAACTATGAAGTGCTCGGTATCTGTTGCAGCTGTATACTGAGAGCAGGCTCCTTCACATAGCCATAGTGGGGAGCGGGGCCCGGAAAGCTCCAAGCTGACGGGCCACAACGGACACTTTAAATTAATGTGCCAGGAGGCAGGTTACGGACCACCAGGCAGTGCTGCAGGGGACGGGACACGGACGAGCTCCCCTCGAGAGACAGCAGCAGTCAGAGACTTGGTTTACCACGTTGTCAGTGTCTGCTTTATTGCTGAGTGATACCTGATTGACCCCTGCAACCAGCGAGCCTGCACTCCTCCTGCACCCCATCACTCCATCCAAAGTCCTGGGGTCTTCAACTACCCGTGGAGGGTGACAACACCTAGCTGCCCCACTCCATCACCCCAGGTACTCCCAACGGCAGCGGCGGTACTCACAATTACCGTACACCAGGGGTGGTGTCACGAACTACAGTATATCTCCCCTGTAAATACCCCCTTATACATTTGAGTGAGGCCCTTAGCCCCCGGGTCCAGAGATCCTCGAGCCACGAGTAATCACCCCCACGGATCCGAACGGTTCATTCTGCTGCCGGGGTGGCACATGTATACCAGGATGGAGCCATTATGGGGACATGTGTGACGACCTGGCAAAAACAGGTTGTCACAGAGGCTGCACCAATCTACCTAGTGCAGGACTCCATCCTCCTTGGCATACCAACACAAACCCACATTCCTGGTACACAACACCAGCCAGCAAAGCCTAGTCACCCTCCATGACAATAGGCAGATGGGAACAGCCACCTAGGGGTCCTGAGGTGTCAGGGGAGGGAACAAGTTAGTTGGTCAGTGAGTTAGTGAGTAGAGCTGAGAGACAGCGGAGTCAGGGGTTGGGGCCCCTGGAGAACAGGACTACTGACTAGTTGGCAGATAGCAAAAAGGACCACAGGCGACGGAGATCCAGTCACAGAAGACCTGAAGTGGACCGGGGCAGGGATGTAGCCCGCTGGTGCCGACAGCGGGAATCCGGTCCGTAGGCCGTGCACAGTTGGGGTGCTTGGACCCTAGGGCAAGGACAGCTTCAAGCCCCTTGTCAATCAGCCAGCCGGGGACAAGGTTTCAGGCCTTGTTCCACCAGTAAGCCCAGAGAGCGAGACGGAAGCCCAAAACGGGGGGTAGGGTGTCCGCAACCGCTTATAGAAATCCCAAGGGTCAGATCTTGCGGGCCACAGCTCCCAACACACAGAATCACTGGGAGTGGACTTCCCCATTCCAAGCGGAGTAGTCAAACCAAGAACACAAACTTTAAGTGTAGGAGGAAGGGACCCTTGTTTGCTGTACCAGGGTGTGGGACCTGAATACACCCCCCAGAGGTTACCGGTCGCTGGCAAGTTGGTTTACCATTGGACTCTGTGTGGATTTCTCTGGAACTGTGAGTACACCACTATCACACGGTCCAACCCTGAAGAACACGCTCCACAACATTTCCCTTCACAGCGCACCCGGACCCCGGGACAACACCTCCCCTACCCGTGGAGGGGGAACCATCTTGCTGCCACGCTCCATCAGCCCCGGGCGTCCCATACCAAGGCAGTGGCGGTGCCACCAGCCATCACCGCGACCCACGGGTGGCATCACTGACAAACTTTTCCCCCTTGTAAATATCCCCTTTTTATGGTTGTTGTGGGCAATGGGCTGCTGCACGAGCCCCGGATCCGGACGCCACTCGAGCCGCAGCCACGATCCCGGATCCGAGCGCCTCGGGTAGCCCCCCTGACGTAGACTGCGCAACCCCCGCCCGCGACACATATATACTAGGATGGGGCCATTATGGGGACAGATATCCAAGGATGGGGCCATTATGGGGATATATATATCACGATGGTGCCCAGGCTCAGACTTTGAATCTCGGCCCATTGCCTCTAGTTACACCACTGTTAGGAAGTATCTTGTTTCCATAATTGTTTTCCATTTGTCAGCCTAGGAATTACTGATTAACTTCTGTTTTGTTTTGGGGTTTTTTGTTTTGATTTTAAGAAATAGATAGTAATTTGGCATCAAAAATGTTCCTAGGGTAGTATCTAAGAAACATAGGGTACAGTGGCATGATTATAATAGCATTCCATATCGAAATCAAAGTGGAAAAGGATACTGTAGTATTAAAGCCATAGAATATTTTGTCTGGTGTGGATTTATTCTGGATTTGTAATTTTTCCCTTGATTGAATTGGGGAAAACCATAGACCTGAAAATATCTAGAAAAACTAAAATGTCATATTTCTGCAAACACAATACTTGCCAGCAGAGGGCAATATTTACTTAATTAAACGACCTACTGAGTATAGCTAGAGGTAAAATATATCTTTGTACCGGTTAGCCAGTTCTTTTAAACAATTTGAGTATAGCTAGCAAATTCATATGCTCTTATTCCTATTGCATGAGCTATAGAATGTCTTTATTGCTCTGCACACACTCAATTGAGGGGTATTCTAGTGTGAAACTACATCTTTTGAGTACTAGTCTCATGCCAAACGTCAAACAGAATTAAAAACCTGTGTTGTATCATTAAGCTTAAGGTAAATCGGCCAAAAACTAGTTGCATATTTAGTATGGGCGAAGAAAGTCACATATCCATCAACTTCAACAAAGGGATGTGAAAGGATAAAGAGAATGAGTTTATATCCATAATGTATTTTAACAATGAACTGAAAAAAATAGGTTCTATTCATGTGATATTTGGCATTTTTTTCAAGTGTATTCTCTTATTTTTGTACAGAAAAGCTGCTGTTTTTTATTGTCCACTCAAAGTAGATGTGATTTCATGAAAACTCCTTACCACTGTGGGACTAAAGATTTTGTTGAGATGCGCATTTTTGGTGCATTTTTTGGGGAGGAGCATGAAGAATACTATGAAATATACCTTGAAAACGCTTCTTTAATTTTGCACCAAAAGAGCGTCAAAAAAGAGGAAAACTCAGCAAAAGCGCAATAGCCGGAGAAGATTTTATTGTGTAGTGATGGGCGGAAGTCAGTAGAAGAAATGCAGGTAAAAAGCAGCAGAAAATATGTAGCGTCTATGCTGCACGTGAGCAAAGATCTAAGGGTATGTTCCCACATGTTATATCCGATATGTATGAAATTCTGCAAAAAATCCAAGACAGTAGATTTTGCTTTTGAAATCCAGCCACAATTACAAATTTGCAATGCAAAACAATTTATGTTGGAGATTCCTTCCACAGCCTGTGATTAAGATTTAGTGGAAATCTAAATTACCTCACTGTTACCTTAAAGGGAACCTGTCATCAGAAATTTTGCTTTAAACCTAAATGTTTCCCCTTCTGCAGCTCCTGGGCTGCATTCTAGCAAGGTTCCTGTTGTTTTTTTGCTCCCTTTTAGACGAAATATAATACTTTATAAAGTTGTACCTTTTGGGATGCAAATTTTCTAAATCGTCCATGGGGGCGGGCTCTCTGGTGTCCGTTATGTCCCTCCTGCCGATTTTACGCCGTCCCCCAACACAGCATTTCATACTTCCAGGATGCTGCTCAGTGAGCCCGTGGTCCGGCGCATGCGCAGTGCCACTGTAGCGGGACTGTGCACTGCGTGCACAGTGTGACCGCTGGGGACCTTTGCGCAGGCACGAGATTATGGGCGGCGCTGTGTTGTCATCGCAAGTGCCCGCGCTTTTCCCTCTGCCTCCAGCGTTCTGCGCAAGCGCTGGCCAGATGACCGCACGTCCCCTCTTTCCCATCTTTTCCTGTAGCAGGAAATAGATGGGAGGATCGGAGCAGGACACCACCGGTTACGGCCAGCGCTTGCGCAGAACGCTGAAGGCAGAGAGGAAAGCGCGTGCACTAGATTATGGGTGGGCACTTGCAATGATAATCACAGCGCCGCCCATAATCTCGTTGGGGGACGTCGTAAATCGGCAGGATGGACATAACGGACACCAGAGAGCCCGCCCCCATGGACGATTTAGAAAATTTGCATCCCAAAATGTACACCTTTTTAAAGTATTATATTTGGTCTAAAAGGGAGCAAAAAAACAACAGGAACCTTGCTAGAATGCAGCCCAGGAGCTGCAGAGGGGGAAACTTTTAGGTTTAAAGCAACATTTCTGATGACAGGTTCCCTTTAAAGGAGTTGTCTTAAGTTTAGATCTTCAAGAGCACACTGCTCCACAGCCTTTCTGCTGACTGCTTGGGTGTGGGCAGCCCTCATATGGTAAGCACACACGGCGAGAAAAACAGAGCGAGTGGAATGCGATAAAAAATCGCATTTCACCTCGACCTATGTTACTCTATGGGGCCACTCCCATGAGCGATTTTTTTTTTTCTCAGCCCTAATCGAACCGAGAAAACAATGACAGCATGCTACGGGTGGAATCTGATTCGTTTTCACTCGTACCCATACAAGTCTATGGGTGCGAGAGAAACTTCGCATTGTACTCGAATGACACCGGAGTGCAGTGCGAGAATTGCATCAACTGATAATGGAGGAGATAGGGAGATTAGTCCTCCCTCCCCTGCGCCTGCCCTCCTCCACGGCTGTGCTGTGATCGCAGGATCGCATCATAGTGGGATGACAATCGGCTTACACTACAGCAGAGCGGGAGCCGAGTGTCATTCAATTGACTTGCATTAATGCCCATGTGATCGCAGTCTTAAGGCCGCTTTACACGCAATGACATCGCTAACGAGATGTCGTTGGGGTCACGGAATTCGTGACGCACATCCGGCCTCGTTAGCGACGTCGTTGCGTGTGACACGTATGAGCGACCGCTAACGATTGAAAATACTCACCTAATCGTTGATCGTTGACATGTCATTCTAATCCCAAATATCGTTGCTCCTTTTGGACGCAGGTTGTTCGTCGTTCCTGAGGCAGCACACATCGCTATGTATGACACCCCAGGAATGACGAACAGCACCGTACCTGCGTTTTCCGGGGCAACGAGGTGGGCATGTCTGTCATGCGGCTGCTCGCCACCCCTCTGCTTCTATTGGACGACTGCCGTGTGACGTCGCTATAACCCCTCACGAACTGCCCCCTTAGAAAAGAGGCTGTTCGCCAGTCACAGCAACGTCGCAGGGAAGTGGCCTAGCGATATTGTGCGCCATGGGCAGCAATTTGCTCGTGATGCACAAACGACAGGGGCGAATGCGATCGGCAGCGACATCGCTAGTGATGTCGCTGCGTGTAAAGTGGCCTTTAGACTGACAGTTCACACCATCAGCATAGACACTGCTGGCCTCAACTGTGCTTGCTCCCAATGCATCTATCGGAGGTAGTCCTGTCTGTTTTGTGTGCATTGGAAGCGCTAGCTGTGCTTTGTCAATATGACGCCTTGGCAAAACCAGGTTGTCACAGAGGCGGCACAGATCTTCCAGGTGCAGGACTCCATCCTCCTTGGCATACCAACACAAGCCCACACCCAGGTACATAACACAAGCCAGTAAAGCCTAGTCACCCCCCATGACAATAGGGACACACTAGTGGGCGGGACCAGGTGGATGGGAGCGCCCACCTAGGGGTCCTGAGGTGTCATGGGAGGGAACACGTCAGTCGAAATTGAGTTGAAGTTGAGTACGGACAGTCGAGAAGAGAGGACTGTGGAGTGACAGTGGAGTCAGGGGTTTGGGGCCCCTGGACTACTGGAATACTGACTAGGTGGCAGACAGCAAACAGGACCACAGGTGATGGAGATCCAGTCGTGGGAGACCTTAAGTGGACCAGGGCAGAGTTGTAGCCCGCCGGTGCCGACAGCGGGAATCTGGTCCGGAGGCTGTGCACAGTCGGGGTGCCTGGACCCTAGGGCGAGGAAGGTTTCAAGCCCCTTGTCAATTAGCCAGCTGGGGACAAGATTCCACATCTTGTCCCACCAGCAAGCCCAGAGAACGAAAGGATAGGGTGTCCGTCAGAACCTACAGAGATCCCAAGTGTCAGATTTCGCGGGCCACAACTCCCAACATACAAAGTTACCGGGAGTGGACTTCCACCGTTTCAAGCTGAGTTGTCCTGTTGAAGACATAAACACTGAGTGCAAGAAGAAGGGACCCCTGTTTGCTGTACCAGGGTGTGGGACACGAATACAACCACCGGAGGTTACTGGTCACTGGCAATTTGGTTTACTACTGGACTCTGTGAATTTCCTTGGAACTGGGAGTACACCATTCTTGCCCGGTCCAGCCCTGCATGACACTCTCCACAGCATATTTTCCCGTACACCTTGGCCCCGGGACAACACCTCCCCTACCCATGGAGGGGATACCATCCTGCTGCCCCACTCCATCAGCCCTGGGCGTCCCCTATTCAGGCAGCGGCGGTGCTACCAACTCTCACCACAACCCACGGGTGGCGTCACTGACAAACTTTTCCCCTGTAAATACACCCTTTCTATGGTTGTGAGGACGGACGGCTGCCACTCGAGCCACAGTAACGAACCCGGATCTGAGCCCCCCTTGCAGTGGTCTGGCCCCCGTCCGCAACATCAACAGTTTGCTATGTGATACCATGCTGTGTCCTCCCTATTAGAGGCAAGAGATGTGGCATAGTGTGAAAACAGATTAGGGACGGGGAAGTTTGAAGAGCAATATAGCATTGTTTTGAAATCAGTGTGAAGGGAAGGTGGAATAGAGGCAGAAGGGAGGCTGTGCCTAGTATCCCCAAAATTGTTGAGGTAAGTACAAGTCCGAATAGAGTAATAATATTTATTCACTTATATAACACCATTAATTCCACAGCACATTATATATATCAGAAACACTGTCCCCATTGGGCTCACAATATAAGGTCCCTATCAGTATGCCTTTGGAGCTGGGAAGAAAATCGGAAAATCTGGAGGAATCCCACACAATCACAGAGAGAACATGCTAACTCCTTGCCCTTGGTGGGATTTGGAGCCAGGACCCAAATGCTGCAAGACTGTGTAGCGCCCCACAGGGCCTGCAGGGCTTACTCGTCACCAGGCCAGTGGTTTTGTGGGGTTGCTGTGAATGGCTTGACCCAACTCAGTGGCCCCATCGGCTACAGGCAAAGAGAGAGTCAAAAAACGGGGAATGGGGGTTTGCTTTGCAGCTGCACCCGTTGTTATGAACCGGCGCCGCCATAGCCGCAAGCAGCCTGCTGCGGTTCCTGTTGCGCCCAGGTGCCAGCTGCCATTCTTGGCCGTGCCTCGAGTCGTCCAGTTGGCTGCTCCTTCCACCATGTCTAAGTGTGGAGAGGCGGCTAGTGCGCATGCGCGCGCCGATTTACCCCAGCCAGAGTCTAAGCCCGGTGTTTTGCCTACTGAGCATGCTCAGCCTGATTGTGTCATTTCTGAGACTAAGTCCTCAGTTCAGGCTACTGAGCATGCTCCCACAATTAATCCTAACAGCCTCTTTGCACAGGTACTTGGACTTCGTGCTGTGTCTAAGTTCTGGGATGTGCCTATTGAGCATGCTCAGGCAGTCTGATTTCTGAGTCTGTTGTTCAGGCTACTGAGCATGCTCAGGCACTTGGTGAATCAGAGGCTAGGTCCAGTAAGGACCTCACTGAGCATGTCCGTGAGGTGGCAGGCCCTGATAGAGCAGAGGGTGTCAGGTGTCCTTATGACGTGGCCACTCCGGACTGGCTCGCAGGGGCCCGCTCCTATGATCTGGCACCTCACCATTGGTCGTCAGACGATGACTGGTGAAGTGTTTGGGGCGTGGCTGCCATGAGGTCATCATTGACGTGGCGGTTCCGGATAGGGTGCTGGTGACGTCGCTGATGATATGGCACTCTGCTATTGGACCTTGGTGGTTCCACCCTGGGTTTGGGGCTGATCTAGGTTATAAAAGGGGCTGGAGACAACATGGAGGTGCGCAGTCTTCACTCATATTCACTTAGAATTCATGGTGGCATAAGCCTCGTTGGAAGCGGTAGGTAGGGCTAGACGAACGGTGCCTGTAACGCCAAGATTCGTGGCTCAGCACATGAGGGTCAAGCACCGTGCTTCCTTGCTACCGTTCCTGTTGTACTATAGCAGTCCAGTGGCGTTAATTGGGCTGCGGCTGCTGCGTCACCTGTCCAGTTGTGCCTCCTACGCACACGGACAGCATACCTGCTGCGTCACCTGTCCGAGAGTGCCCTCTACGCACACGGACAACGCACCTGATGCGCGCCACCTGTCCGGTTGTGCTTCCTACGCGCATGGACAGCATACCCCAGGACCCCTGTGGAGTTAACAAGGGTGTTCCAGGATTGGGTGTGTGAACCTATTATCCTCTTTGGCTTCCCAGTCTACGCTACTGGTGTGATCCCTTGGCCTGACGTGTCCTCTACACACGTGGCCATTCGAGTAGTGACCAGAAACGCTAATCGAAGGACCACTCGGCCTGTCGTGTCTGACACACGTGGCCGACAGGGCGCTGTCGCAGCGGTCTTCTCGGTCAATGCTACCTGGTCACCATCCGGTCTGACGTGTTCCTTGCACACGTGGTCGGGGTTGCGCCAATTTCACCGACACGCTAACTGGGTTTTTGTCCGGTCTGACGTGTCACTACACACGTGACCAGTTCCCTGGGTTATCTCAGAGCCATCCAGCTCTATAGTCTCTGCCTAACCCACAGGGTGCCAGCAGCTCCATTACCATCTGGAGCACGGTGGGCCCCGACTGGCGATTGGGATATATACCCCCTGGTCCTAATCTGCCAGTTCCCCCATAACACCCGTGGTGTGCAGCCAGAGATAAGCCGCCGCTGCTCCTCCGGGGGTGATGTTGCCACAGCTCAGATAGTCAAGCACTCCACAGGTGGAGCGAGCCCCGGGGAGGACGGTGGTGACGAGGGAAGGGCCATTGGTGCCGAAGCGCAGGGTGGCGGCGCCAGTAAATCAGAGTCTCACACAGGGGCTGCGGTTCCAGGTGTTTTACTCACAGTTCATGTGCTACACCCACAGAGTCATTGCCGTGATGGGCCCCAGCTAATCCCAGATGCAGCAGAGGTCACTATCTGTGTTGTGAAACATGTGAGACCTTCCTCCTTGTGCCTTGTAGTGTGAATCCACGTGGCGTGAAGCTACTTGGGGACCTCAGTGTCCTTGGCTTTAGTTGCCGTCCCGTACGCAGGCAACATGAAACTTGTTATGGGCCCGACCGTGGCCATGGCTCCTGTTTCTATCTGCTCCTGTGCCCCGGGACTTTCGGTGGTGGGCAATGGGATGTGAAATCCCCTTTCCCTGTAAATTTGTAAAAGTCCATGAAGGTTCCCCTAACCGAGGGGTCTGCACCCTGACTGGCGCCGGTCCCGAAGGGGCTATTGGGGGCTCACCCTCTGGCTACCGAGTTGCTGCTCTGTCTCACAACTCCACTTAGTCGTCTCCTGCTTCTCTCTCAGTCCGTCCTGTGTAAACTCGGTGCAGGGTCATGGCCCCTGGTCCTGGGACTAATTCCTCTAGTCTCCCGTCCCCAGGACCAGTGTGTAAAATGTTGCTCTTCTAAGGCTGTTTGCTCGCTTCTCTGTCCTGGACTGATCTGAGGTCTAACTCTTCTAAAGTGAAACTAAGTGTGTTCGCTCATTTCCCAGGCAGCCCCCACCCTTGGGATGACTCATCCTGCCCGTGAATTCCCCAGCCTGGCTTCCTGAGTAATGTAAGTGCTTGCTGGCTAACTAGTGTTTATGTAAGTGTATTATGTAAGTGCAAACCAGTGGTAATCTCTTCCTACCTGGGATAAGCATTACACCTTAAAACAGATGCAATACTCTGTGGCCACTGAAGCCTCAGGGGCACCACAATTGCAGTGCTATCTGTACCACCCCGCTCTCGGCAGCTGAGCTGCTCAGATCCGGTCCTTCTGCGGGTGGCTCAAGGGTCTCCGGACCCGGGGGTCTCGCTGTCACTTCAAATGAAAAAGGGGAGTGATGGGATGGTGGATGTAGGACGTATATGTACGGGCTGAGCCATACAGAGTTCATGATGCCACCCACGGTATGTGGTGATATTGGACACCACCGCTGCAGTTACGGGGCACCCGGGGGAGATAATGTTCAGCAAGATGTTAACTCCTCTGTGGGCAGAGATGGTGGCCCCGGAACCTGTTGGGGTTTGGCGGTGCAGGGAGATGGGCGACCACAGGGTGCTGATGTACTCACTATTAGAAAACACACGAGTCTCTGGTAAACCAAGGTGATGGTGGTCGGTGCCCGCAGCCGGCTGCGTTCGGGTTCACCCACCCGGCTGGTGGTCTCTGTCTTTCTCCTGCACCTGTGTTAGAATGGTGGACTGCCTGTGCTTGCAACTTTAGGAGTCCGCTCCCGGCTGGTTGTCGCCTAAGGAGCCCTTTGCCCGCAGACGCTGGCCCGTGGGATCTCTGAGCCGTGGTGGTGGCCTGTTATCCCCCTCGGTGGGCTGTTGCCTTCAATTGAGACTTTGGGTGGGACAGGACCTCTAGTCCTGGCTGCAATCAGTTAATTAAAAAGTTCCAGTTGCTTCTGGGCCTAGCTTCAGGGTCTGAGTACCCCCCTTTGTGCTCTGGTTTCTGAGTCGGTTCCCCTGGTCAGTACCGGCGAGCTAAAATCCTGTCCCCGGTCCACCACGGTTCCACCGAGCCGTCTTCTCGCCTTCTGCAGACGGAGACCGCCATCTGCCTCCTAGCCAAAGGCACCAGGGCTCCTACCCTTGTACCTGTCAATTTATCTCAGGCCCAGACACAGGCTTGACCTCCACTCTCTTTGAGCTCCACAACTGAATTGTCTGAACTCAACTCACTTTTCCCCGCCCCGGGCTGTCTAAAACTCCTTGGCGAAAAAAGGTTAGGACCCCGCTTCATCTTTTTAAATGCTCAGGAGAAAAAGAGTCAAAAATAAAAAGAGAACTCCGATACACTACCCCAGTAAATGTCAAAACAGAATTTCTGAATCAAAAAGGTTCTTTATTACATGAAAGTCCAAACAGAAAAAGTCCAAACAGAAACATTTCGACCAATAAAATATTCATCAAAGGACTGTCTAAATACAAGTAAAAACAAAAATTAATACAGAACCAAAAATACATGATCAATCATATATAGAACAGAAAAAGCTTCACTCAGAGGAGAAAAATATTTCACAAAAATACCGTTTAAAAACATATCATGGCTTGAAACAGTATTTATGTGATATCGAACGCCAAAATATCCTGTAAAGGACAGGATCATGTAAACCAATATCTGGTCAAAGGAAGTGCCGGTATTAGTGGATTACCTGTGTGCAACAGGAAGCGGTGAGCTAAAGGTCAGAGGTGCAATGCAGTGAATCCCAAAGGGACTCGTATCCACAATATGTCATAATATTCGATTGGACCTACTGAAGTGAAAAGACAGTCAGTTATAGCCATGAAAATACATATGTATAGGAATATCACTAAGTACAGGTATGTACACATGCATACATATGTGTATGCATATCCCCGTATCCCGTTGTTAAATATTAAGTGTAGGGGAGACCATGTCTACTGTAGGTGGTATAGAGACAATGATAAAAAGATCATATACCTGAATCAGGTGTGTCACCGTGTGTAGTCCTCATACAAGGGAGGAATGCTGTACAACAATATCCCCTAATAGAATAATTACGGTAATTAATGTGCATAATGGTGGAGAAGAAAAGGGGGCTGAAGGCCATAAAGGGGGAGGTTGTCTATCGGTGATGCACCTCCAGTGTGAGGATTAAATGACATAAGTGTATACTCACGTGGATTATATATCACTGAGAGTAGTCTTCATATAGGAAAGGGATATCATTGTATCCTGATGAAATAGATGTATTAATTAGATATATGTTTCACTAGAGGTGGTGGGTGTACTCAGGATATAATTGGATTAACATACCTGTATGTCAAATTGTAATAAATAAATATAAGAGCAACACAAGCTCATCAGTGAATGTTGATATCAAGGTTAATAGTATATTACTGTAAGAGTATCCAGGTAGATACCTATGGGGGATAGAGAGGCAGGAATTACACTAAGTGACATGGGCACTCACAAACAATGAACCATCAGTCTCATAGGGATACCTGTCTAAAATCAGATGACGGCCTGGGAGAGAACATCCGCTTATATGTAGATAATGTGTACCAGTCCGTGCAGGGATGCACGTCAGCAGTGGGGTCCAAGTGGAGGTCTAACATGATAGAATCAGTTAGTTAGGATACCCATTTATGTATGTAAGTATCAGGTATAAATGGCCATGGCATACCTTATTAGGGTCACTGTGAGGCGCTGAAAGGGAGCACCCGTAGCGGGTAAATGACTGCATAGAGAGAAAAAAAAAGGGAAACATAATGAGTAGAGTTGAGCGATGTTCGAGGTTCGCCAATTTCATGTTCGAGTGATTTTGGGGGGTGTTAGAGAGTCTCGCCGAACTCGAGATTTTTGCTAAAAGCTCAACAGTTCGAGTTACGTTTGAGAACGGTTTGAGCACCAAAAAGCCAAGCTAGTTAGTAGCTGGCTTTTCACTGTAATAGAGTGCGTCACTGTGTGAATCACGCTATTATCAAAATTCAGCGTATAGTGTGCGGGGGGTACGGGGTTTAGATCAGTGCTGCTGCTGAGTGCTGATAGAATGCCGATCACCATTTTTTTTTTTTTTTTTTCCTAACCGCGCATACAGTGGGGCGGGCCAGGCTGTCAGCAAATCACAGAGACACGCACTGCACAGTGGATTTTTGCCAGACAAGCAAGGGCTTGTGTCATAGGCTGTGTATGTCACATGTCTTTGCTCTATAAGATCCGGCCATTTTCCCGGTCGCCGCCATTATCTGTCTACTGCGTGTGGGTGACAGTCACTGCTCCCGCTCCTGCTGCTACTGCTGCTGTGTGCGCTATAGAGATACAGTGCAATCTACACAGTGCTTTAGGGATTAGGGACTACTGGTTATTTTGGCCTTTTCAGGGCTGATTTACAGGCATTCATAGCCATAGCTGATAGGCAGGTCCGTGCAAACGCTGTGCTGGGCTTTGCTGTCCCACTACCTACAGCACCCCTGCATTCTACCCACCTGGCCATTTTATGCCACGCTATTTTATTACCCCAAAGAGCTGACACTTTTTGTGGCATCCTAAAGTGTCTGGAATACTAACTTCGTGTTCCTTTGCTGTCCACTGACCCACAGCACCCGAGCATTGTACCCACCTGACCATTGTTGCCACGTTATTTTATTTGCCAAAAGAGCTGACCCTTTTTGTGCCATCCTAAAAGTGTCTGGAATACTAAGTTAGTGTTCCTTTGCTGTCCACTGACCCACAGCACCTGTGCATGCTACACACCTGTCCATTTTTGCTACACAATTCTAATTGCAAACTGTGCTGCCACTGTTAGGGGCATACTAAAATTAACTGGGATAGTCAGTGTTGGTTCTTCAGCGGTCTATAAAGCTAGACCACCTCTGCATTGTGCACACCTGACCATTTTTGCTACGCAATTCTAATTGCAAACTGTGCTGCCACTGTTATGGGCATACTAAATTTGACCGGGATACGCAGTGTTGGTTCTTCAGCTGTCAAAGCTAGACCACCTCTGCAATCTACACCACCTCTTCATTTTTGCTACCACATTTTAAATGTCCAATCTTGTTGCTAACAAAATGAGTGGCAAAAGGACAGATGCTGGTGGAAAGGGGAACAGGCGTGTTGGAAAAGGAAAAAAGTTTGTGTCCGTGGTGTAGGTGGGAAAGCTACATTAACATCTGCTGAAGAAAGGAGATCTTCCAGCAAAAGTAAGATGTCTACTACTTTCCATGGCCAATCTGATGATCCTTTTTTACTGAACTGAACATCTGTAAAAAAGGTAGATGATGCACCAAAAAAGAACATGCTTGAATGGATCGCAAGTGCTCCATCAAGTGGCCTCTCCTCCACCTCAACTTCAACATCCAAAAAACAACAGTCCTCTGAGTTGTCACCCCAATCGCACTTGCTTTCTCCCAGCTCTCAAGTCTCCACCCGCCATGCAGAGTATGGTGTAACAGAGATGGCTTAGTCTGCAGAGCTGTTCAGTCACACTATACCCTGGGAATCAGAGGTCTGCTCCCAAGCTACAGTGAGTACAGACCAGGAAATGGTCTGCAGTGATGGCCAGAAGCTTTGTGAGTCTGATTCACGTCCTGATGACTAAGTTTCTGAGTATAATGTACACCCTCATTCACAAACTGTAACACCTGTTGGTGGAGACAATGAGGAACATACTGATGACGATGAGAAGCAGATACCTGATTGGGATGACAACTTAACTATTCAGTCAGGGCAGGAAGAGGTTAGGTCTGAGGGCGAGGGGAGTGCAAACACAATACTTGATGATGAAGTTCTAGATCCCACTTACTGTCAACCCACATTCACGCACTCAAGAAGGTCAGCAGATGAGGTGGAGGAGTATGCGACTGACGACGAAGTTACCTTGCACCTTCCTGGTCAAAGTCGGAGTACTGGAAGCACGTCAACAACTGCATCCTCAGCCACAACTCTGCCTCTGAGCACAAGTCGGGGTGGCTCTGCAGGTCACATGGGCTCTAAGCCTTGCCTATCCCTATCCTTGTCCTTTTTTGACCTTGCAAAGGATCTCCTAAATCATGTGATATGTAAGATTTGTCGCCAAACTATAAGTAGAGGCTAAAAGCTCACTAGTTTGACAACTTCTTCCATGAATCGTCACATGAATAACAAGCATAAGTCCCAGTGGGAAGCTCACTGTGCTACAGTACGACCTAGCAGAGCGGGCCAACCACCGTCTGCCCCTTCAAGTGCATCCGCGCGCTCGACTTCCTCTATGACTGTGGGGACAGCTGTCACACATGTTTTTCCACACAGACCTTCCACCTCTTTAACCACAACAGGCAGTTTGCTTTGCAGGTCATCAGTTGGTTTGGAAGGGGAAACAAGTGCTGGTATAGAGCTCTCTCAGACATTAAGAGCAGCAACTTTGGATGACGGCAACATCATGTCTCCGCCTGCACTTTCCTCACAGACCTGCAGTTTTCCAGGGACACCCTACTCAACACCATCTCCACACAGCAACCAGATCTCGGTCCCTCAGATGTGAACAAATAAAAGGCCATTTCCTCCGAGCCATGACAAAGCAATGAGGTTGACTTTCACCCTCTGTAAGCTCTTGGCTACCGAAATGCTGCCTTTCCGCCTGGTGGACACAGAGGATTTTCGAGACCTTATGTCAGTTGCAGTGCCCCAGTACCAGATACCCAGTCGCCACTAGTTCTCCAAGAATGGTGTGCCTGCGCTACACCAGCATGTCGCACACAACATCACCGCTTCCTTGAGAAACTCTGTGTGTGACCGGGTGCATTTCACCACCAATACTTGGACCAGTAAGCATGGACAGGGGTGTTACATGTTGCTGACTGGGCACTGGGTAACTATGATGAGAGATGGAGAAGGGTCTGCTGAACACGTCTTGCCGTCCCCACGACTTGTACGTCAATCCTCTTTATGTAGAGGTTCCTCCACTGCTTCTGCCTCCTCAACCTCGTCTGGGTCCTCCACTTCCGCCCCAAGCCTGCCTGGTCAGGCCACCCACGTTGTAACTGCGCACAAGGAATCCCGCACACCTCCACATTCTTTGCAGCAGAGCTCAACGGCATGAGGCGGCCTTTACGTTGAAATGTCTGGGAAATAAGAGTCACACAGCTGAGGAGTTGTGGTCAGCTCTGCGGTTCGAGTTTCGTATATGGTTGTCTCCACTCAACCTGCAGCCTGGGAAGGCCGTGTGCGACAATGCTGCAAACCTGGGTGCGGCCCTTCGCCTGGGCAAGGTGACACACGTGCCTTGTATGGCTCACGTGTTGAACCTTGTTGTCCAGCAATTTTTAACCCACTATCGCGGCCTAGATGTGCTTCTGCACAGGTCATGGTCACTCTCTACTTACTTCCACCGTTCAACCGTCGCAGCTGACCGACTTGCATCACTCTAGAAGTCTTTCAGCCTGCCGGTTCACTGCCTGAAATGCGATGTGGCGACACGCTGGAATTCGACTCTCCACATGTAGCAGCGACTGTGGCAGCACCGCTGAGCCCTGGTGCAATATGTTATGACGTATAGCCTGGGCCAACGAGATGCAGAGGTGGGGCAGAACATGCTGCTGGAGTGGTCTAAGATCAAGGACCTATGCACCCTTCTGCACAGTTTCGACATGCGACGAATATGTTTAGCGCTGACAATGCCATTATCAGCATGACAATTCCAGTCATTTACATGCTGGAGCACACGCTAAACACTATTCGGAGTCAGGGGGTGGGACAAGAGGAAGTGGAGTAAGTACAGGAGGATTCATATGCGCAAGGGATACCAACATCTACAAGGTCCAAACGTTCAGCATCACCAAGGTGGCAGGCTTGGGACGATGGGGGAGAGGGATTAACAAGGGCGCGTGGTAGCAGCCAAAGTGTTGAGGAAGGTGCAGGAGACCAGGAATAAATGGAGGACGAACTCTCGATGGCCATAGAAGACTCAGCTGATGAGGGAGACCTTGGTCAAATTTCGGTTGAACGAGGTTGGGGGGAGATGTCAGAGGAAGAAAGCACTGTTATCACCTCGCCGCCACATACACAGCGAGGACTTGGTCCGCATGGATGCGCAAGACATATGAGCACCTTCTTGCTGCACTACCTACAACATGACCCTCGGATTGTCCGAATTAGAAATGATGATGACTACTGGATTGCCATACTATTAGATCCCCGGTACAAGTCCAAATTTGGCGAAATAATTCCAGCCATAGAAAGGGACGCACGTATGCAGGAATATCAGCAGAAGCTGTTACTCAATCTTAGCTCGGCTTTTCCACCAAACAACCGTGGTGCACAGAGTGAGTCTCCCAGTTGTAACTTGGCAAGCATGGGACTGTCTCGTCATTATCAGTCAAACCGTACCTGCAGCACCGTATCTGGTGCTGGTAACAGCAATTTTATGGAATCGTTTCATAATTTTTTTAGACCATCCAATGCAAGGCCACAAGAGATAAGAAGTCTGACACATAGTCAACAGCTGAAGAGGATGATACAGGAGTATCTCCAAATGAACATCAATGCCATGACTTTGCAACTGGAGCCTTGCTCATTTTGGGCTTCAAATCTTGAAAATTGGCCTGAGCTCGCCACTTACGCCTTGAAGATCTTGTCGTGTCCCACAGCCAGCGTTGTCCCTGAACGTGTCTTCAGTGCTGCTGGGTGTGTGCTGACAGATAAGCGCATGCGTCTGTCCAGTGACAATGTGGACAGACTAATGTTGTCTGAGTAGTGTTACGCCCACGGATAAGGAGGCCGGCGTTCAGTTGGGGTGAGCCCTGAACCGCGCTGTCTTTCTAAAGGCGGCGGGTTTTAGTGGACGAGAGCACCCACTGAGTCCCGTGTCTCCACAATTGGTGGCAGCGGTGGGATACTACTCAGCCTGGTTTACCCAGGGGAGCTGCAGCGGACTGGTGTTTTCGGACACCGTCCAGGGCTCAACAACCAGGGAGGCACATAAGCATACCCAGCAGGCCATAGGGGAGGCATTTAGGTTTCGGACGCTGCCATGTCCAACCCCACCAGCTCAGCCATGGGACAAGGACAAGAGAGGAGTTACGACCGCTGCAGTAAATGGATGCTACAGGATCTGTGCTAGAGGCGAAAGATTATCTACTGGAACGCTGAGACTCGGTCAGCCTTGATCCAGAAATTAGTCCATTGGGATGCCCAGAATGATGCAGAGGATCCCGCCGATATTGACCCAGAGGATTTAAACTATGTGCCACATCATGGATCTAGTGACAATCGAGAATCAACTTTGTCCAAAATGGCCCAAGCCACAGCGTTGTTGGATGCATTGGGGCCTAGATCCTCAAGAGAAGAGAGGGCTTATGTTTTGGAATATGTTTATGGGATTCCAGCTGCAGTACTGCTAACACCAGCCGGTCGAGAAGGATGGTCCCGCTACCCAGCAGAAGCTGCGCCAAAACAAAGGACTACAAACAGGGCCTGTGACTCGCCCAATCTATGGCACTGTTATACATGTGGGCGCAATGGACATACAGTCAGGGCCAGAAATATTTGGACAGTGACACAAGTTTTGTTATTTTAGCTGTTTACAAAAACATGTTCAGAAATACAATTCTATATATAATATGGGCTGAAAGTGCACACTCCCAGCTGCAATATGAGAGTTTTCAGATCCAAATCGGAGAAAGGGTTTAGGAATCATAGCTCTGTAATGCATAGCCTCCTCTTTTTCAAGGGACCAAAAGTAATTGGACAAGGGACTCTAAGGGCTGCAATTAACTCTGAAGGCGTCTCCCTCGTTAACCTGTAATCAATGAAGTAGTTAAAAGGTCTGGGGTTGATTACAGGTGTGTGGTTTTGCATTTGGAAGCTGTTGCTGTGACCAGACAACATGCGGTCTAAGGAACTCTCAATTGAGGTGAAGCAGAACATCCTGAGGCTGAAAAAAAAGAAAAAATCCATCAGAGAGATAGCAGACATGCTTGGAGTAGCAAAATCAACAGTCGGGTACATTCTGAGAAAAAAGGAATTGACTGGTGAGCTTGGGAACTCAAAAAGGCCTGGGCGTCCACGGATGACAATAGTGGTGGATGATCGCCGCATACTTTCTTTGGTGAAGAAGAACCCGTTCACAACATCAACTGAAGTCCAGAACACTCTCAGTGAAGTAGGTGTATCTGTCTCTAAGTCAACAGTAAAGAGAAGACTCCATGAAAGTAAATACAAAGGGTTCACATCTAGATGCAAACCATTCATCAATTCCAAAAATAAACAGGCCAGAGTTAAATTTGCTGAAAAACACCTCATGATGCCAGCTCAGTTCTGGAAAAGTATTCTATAGACAGATGAGACAAAGATCAACCTGTACCAGAATGATGGGAAGAAAAAAGTTTGGAGAAGAAAGGGAATGGCACATGATCCAAGGCACACCACATACTCTGTAAAACATGGTGGAGGCAACGTGATGGCATGGGCATGCATGGCTTTCAATGGCACTGGGTCACTTGTGTTTATTGATGACATAACAGCAGACAAGAGTAGCCGGATGAATTCTGAAGTGTACAGGGATATACTTTCAGCCCAGATTCAGCCAAATGCCTCAAAGTTGATCGGACGGCGCTTCATAGTACAGATGGACAATGACCCCAAGCATACAGCCAAAGCTACCCAGGAGTTCATGAGTGCAAAAAAGTGGAACATTCTTCAATGGCCAAGTCAATCACCAGATCTTAACCCAATTGAGCATGCATTTCAATTGCTCAAATCCAGACTTAAGACGGAAAGACCCACAAACAAGCAAGACCTGAAGGCTGCGGCTGTAAAGGCCTGGCAAAGCATTAAGAAGGAGGAAACCCAGCGTTTGGTGATGTCAATGGGTTCCAGACTTAAGGCAGTGATTGCCTCCAAAGGATTCGCAAGAAAATATTGAAAATAAAAATATTTTGTTTGGGTTTGGTTTATTTGTCCAATTACTTTTGACCTCCTAAAATGTGGAGTGTTTGTAAAGAAATGTGTACAATTCCTACAATTTCTATCAGATATTTTTGTTCAAACCTTCAAATTAAACGTTACAATCTGCACTTGAATTCTGTTGTAGAGGTTTCATTTCAAATCCAATGTGGTGGCATGCAGAGCCCAACTCGCGAAAATTGTGTCACTGTCCAAATATTTCTGGACCAAACTGTATAGATAAAGATTGTCTCCAAAACCGAGGCCGCATGCTTGGAGCCCGTCTGACACTCCAACCAGTCAACATATGCCGAGATGAACCAACGAGACCTGAGGAATGCTGCTCCCAAGAAACACCAATAGCTGAGGAAGTGGTTTATCCAGTCCACACCCTACGGCAGGCCGGACACCGTACACCAGCCAACCTCCATCCCCACATCCAGACGGTCAAGGTCGGTGATATACAGGCTCAGGGTCTTCGAGACATTGGATCTTCCATCACTCTGGTAAGCCCAGTTATTGTTTCCCCAGAAGACCCTGTACCAGATTCCCAATTATCCATCTCCCTGGCTGACCTAAAAACCGACCAGGGAGAGGTCGAGGTGGAGCTTGTGGACAATCTCCCCACACCTCGTATTTTGAGGACCAACCAGGAAGTGATCGATGTGGGGATTGTGAACAGCCTCCCCATACCTGACATTGTGGAGACTGACCAGAGCAAGGCTGATGTGGAGCTTATGGTCACCGTCCCCACACCAGTTACATTGGGGTCTGACCAGGAAGAGGTCCATATGGAGTTTATGGACAGCCTCCCCACACCTGTTGTTTCGGGGACTAGCCAGGAGGAAGTTGAAGTGGGGTTCATAGATGGCCCCACCAAGCCTGTTGTTTCGGATACCACTCAAAGGGAAGTGAAAGTGGGGCTTGTGAATTACCTGCTCACACCAGTCATTTTGGAGAATGACCTAGGACAAGGACTATCCAGTCAGTTTGAAGCAGCCATCACCCACCTCCAAGCCAAGCAGGACCCTGATGTGGTCTTTCTAACATCTTCTCCAGTGATGGTTTGCATTCCCCGTCTCCATCATCTACTTCTGAGCCAAGAACCGTGAGTAAGCCTAACCACACTGTGGCTATTGACTGGGGGAGGATTGATAGTGGGAGATTTGTGCAGGCCCAAATCATGGACCCCACCTTAGTGCTTGTCCACAATATGGCTGCTCAACTTGGGGGAGGTAATCAGGGGGAGGTGTATAGATGCAAGCCTCTGTTGCTGACCTCACCATTAAAAAGGACAATGCTGTCAAGAGGAGAAGGATGATCGGAAGCCTATCATGTCTGGCTAATATTAAGAAGGGGGAGGAATGTGACGACATGGACTCTCATGGGTTAAAGTTTCTTAACATTCAGCCAGACTATTGTTCTTATGTGTGCTAAGTCATGTTTGCTTAGCTATTGTATCTCCAGTCTCTTCCAGTAATCATTGTATTGTAGTTGTGTATTGCTAATGTAATTACCTTAGTAGCCATTGTCTAGTCGGTGACTTGCCGACTCCATGTAGATATACTGAGGCTTTCTATGCACATCATTTAAATGAACATTATCCATGCAGCTTGAAATTTATCCAATGGGAGAAGCAATCTTGTCCAACCAATCGATGAGGACGCAGTGTATCCTAAGGGAAAGTTATGGCTATAAAAGGGACTTCTTTAAGCCACCAGGGTGGATCAAGGTTGATGGATGCTGATGGATCCAGTCTAAGCTCTTTGGAGCTGACTAGAGGATCAGGATATTTTATGGCTTCAATCTAGGGACTCCGGTTCCGGTTGGAGACCATATCCACAGCCTAGGGATTTCGACTCCGGCTGCCAGGATTGTAACATCATACCAGGAATACCTAAGGAGGACACTCAGGTTGGGACAGTTCAGTCACCTGTTACAGACTTTGCAGACCTTAGCCAGCTTCCTAAATCTGGCGTTATTCCAGTCACGGTGGGTGCCCGCCGAAAGCGGGGTGCTGCTGGATTGGAGTAAGTAGCCCTGGAACCTGTGAGGCATGGACATTCTAAATCCCTGGTGAGCCAGCGGAAGGGTGAGACTCTGTTGCCTGTTACATTTGTGTGTTTTGCTGGTTATGTGTTATGTGCCGTTAATTGTTTGGGGATCCAATAAAGTCTAATTATTGTGTTTCCCTCACCCTGTGTTGTCTGAGTAGTGTTACGCCCACGGATAAGGAGGCCGGCGTTCAGTTGGGGTGAGCCCTGAGCCACGCTGTCTTTCTAAAAGCGGCGGGTTTTAGTGGACGAGAGCACCCACTGAGCCCCGTGTCTCCACACCCTACATATTAAAGTCCTGATTCATGTCGATGATTCAGTCCATGGGGTTCCATGATGTTGAGGTTATGAATCAATCTGGCTTCTACCTCGCGTAATCCTTTGACCCTGTTGCCTCCCCTACGGATAACATCCACATGGTCTATCACCTGCAAGCGTAACTGGGAAATGGTATGTCCCTTTGTAATGAAGTGATGTGGGATGTGCAACAGCATTCAGCCACAACGGATATTGGATTTGTGCTTATTTATGTGGTCCCGGATATGTTGGGTGGTCTCACTCACATACCCGAGACCGCACGGGCACTTAACAAGGTATACTACATGAGTGCTGTTACAAGTGAACAGGCTTTTAATGTTGAATATTTTGCCCATTCTCGGGTGAGTTAATGTCCCACCCTTGGTTACGTTTGAGCACTGTGCACACTCTAAACATGGAAATGTGCCCTGTTGCTGTGTGTTAAGAAGGATTTGCCGTGACTTTTGAAGATTGGAACCTACATCAGCACGAACCAATTGATTTTTAAGGTTGTCAGAGCGTTTGAAGCAGAAGAGGGGAAGATTCCCAAACTCCACCACCTGTGGGTATGCCATAGATAATAGGGACCAATGTTTCAGTACTATGTGCTTGAGTAAGGGAAAAAGGGTGGTAAGTATTAATAAAAGGTTACTCGACTACTTGGCACGCGTGACCTGGTGGATCGTGGTTGGGTACTGGTAGCCACTGTGGGGGGATACACTCTGTCCAAGAACTTGTTGCTCATCTCCTGGTGTCGAGTTCTTCTCGTCTTCTTATTGGAGACCAGACAATCAACCCGCAGATGTTAGGACAAGAGTAGTGATCTTTTCATATGTTTTGGATGGTTGCTACTTTACAGTAATAGGCTGATTCTATCGGTTTTGTGTAAATGTCCGTCATTAAAGATCCATACTCCTTTTTGATGATCATACAGTCCAAGAAATTAATCTGCTTGATATTATGGTGTATGGTAAAAGATAGACCCTCCATGCAGAATTAATGTCATTAAAGAATTCTAGCAAAGAGTCATGACTCCCATCCCAAACCATAAAAATGTCATCAATATATCGACGCCAGATCAGGGCATGATTCATGATCAGGGGATGGGAGTGAATAAATTTGTCTTCAAAAAAGGTCATGAAGATATTGGCGTAGGGGGTGCCATGTTCGAACCCATGGCAGTCCCCATACGCTGAAGATAAAACTGATCCTGAAAGAGAAAATAATTATTTTCCAAAATAATCCTAAGCAGATCAATACAGAATGTTTTATTAACCGTGGGCAAGGTGGTATATTGCTCAAGAAACCAGCCGGTCGCCCGTATGCCTTCTTCATGGTTAATACTGGTGTACAGACTATTAACATCGAGACTAACCAGAATTGATGACACAGGAATGTTATGTAGATCCGAGATAATTTCTAAAAAGTGTGACATATCCTTAATAAAGGATTGTGTTAGCAGAATAAATGGAGATAGGATCTTTTCAACTTTTTTGGCCAATGGTGACAAAATCGAGTCGGTGGAAGCCACGATGGGTCTACCCGGAGGATGTGTAGGGTTTTTATGTATCTTTGGGAGAGTATAAAAAACTGGGATCACAGGGTGTGGGTTATTAAGAAACTCAAATAGTTTTTGATCTATGGTGCCCAAATCGAGATATCCCTTTGTGACTCTCCTGATTAACGTGGCTGTTTGCGAGGTAGGATCATGATCCACCAACTCATATGTGCCCCTGTCCGCTAACTGCCCTAATATCTCCAAAACATAGTAATGTTTGTCCATAATCACAATGGCTCCACCCTTATCTGCCGGTTTTAGGATAATAGAGGGATTCCGCTTGAGACTCATGACAGCCCTGCTCTCATTGACCGAGAGATTATTTCTCACTTGAAAATCACCTGCATTAATTTTCTTATTCAATTCCCTGACCTCATTAGACACCAGTTTGACATATGTCTCTACAGGATGATAATATCTGGGAGGTACATAGGTGCAGGGAACATGAAGATTAAGCTTTTTTAAAGAGAAACAGACCTCATCCACAGCGGGTGTAAGGATGTTATCTCTTGTACTAGAAGCGTTACTTTGAGAAAAATGGGCCTTGAGGCAAATAGATCTGAAGAAGCATTGAAGCTCCTGATCAACTTAAACGTGTCGTATGCCGGGGTAGGGCAGAAGGTGAGACCCTTCTGTAGTACTAGATACTCTGATGGTGAGAGGGCATAGGATGAGATTTTAAAGACCAGGTTGGATTTACCTGCAATCTGATCCAGACTCTGTCCCCCCGTTGATAGCAGTTGAGATCTCCTCCCCTCCTTGTCTTCTTCTTTGTGGTGGTTGGCGCTGTCCTAAAAAAGAAGGAGGTGGTCGTTTGGGTCTGGAGTCTACATCCGAATTGTCTGAGGATGAGTAGCCACTGTATCCTGTGGGTCGTCTGGTGTTGTAGGATTCTCCAGCCCGCCATCTGTACACTGTACCCCGGGAATAGTCCTCCTGGTCTCTGAGAAACTTGTTTCTTTTTCTGGCCTCAAGGTCCTTCCTAAATTCACTGATGATATCGTCAGTCTTCTTTTTGAGTTGAGAGAGGTCCGTTGCGGACAAGGTCTGTTTCAGTTGGTCCTCTGCCGATTTGATACTCTCAGATGCTTGACCAATCTCTTTCTGTAAAAAATGTATTGTTAGTGTAATGTCCATGGAACATTTATTTATAATTGCTTCAAAGCGATCACAGTATTCAATATTATCGGAAAAGAGGGTCGGTCTGAGAGAAACTCTAAGACCTCGAGGAATCCGTTTAGTGCGATGATATTCCGCTAATGTAATGTAGTGAAGTTCAAGTGAAGCATGTCTACGTAACTCCTTCTACAAGTCTTTTCCAAAGTTCTTCTGATGGAATACTCAAAAAATTACTGGAAGATGTAACTCTAGATACAATATTATTAGTCTCCTCATCGTTGTAAGAAAAAGTTGTGAAATGAGACTGTGACATGAATATGTCAATATAGATGAGAAAAATACCTTTCTTAGGGAAAGACCATATACGGATAAGGTCTAGTGAGGGGTTGGGAGCAAGGGTCAAAAATTAGTAGTATGAAAAAAGGTTAGGACCCTGTTTCACCTTTTAGGTGCTCAGGAGAAAAAGAGTCAATAACAAAAAGAGAACTCCAGCACACTACCCCAGTAAATGTCAAAACAGAATTTCTGAATTAAATAGGTTCTTTATTACATGAAAGTCCAAACGGAAACGTTTCGACCAATACGGTCTTCATCAAAGGTAATAAAGAACCTTTTTGATTCAGAAATTCTGTTTTGACATTTACTGGGGTAGTTCTCTTTTTGTTAAAACTCCAAGGTGGGTGTCTTCCAACCACCTGGTTCCACCCCCTGGTGTGTCTATCAAGCCCTTAGGGGGTGACTAGGGTTTTAAGATTGGCTGTGTGTTACTTGTGAGGGAAGGGTGTAATGTGAGGCCCTATTTGTGACTACCTGGCCTGGCCAGGGCGTCACACTATCCACAGAGCCACTGTGCTTAACCATTTATGTATTAATAACCACTAAGCCACTCTAGACCACCAGAGATATTACATTATCATTGTACACCACTGTGTACAATAATTATCGAGATTAACCTATTTATCACCCTAGACTGCTAAGCCTCCAGGAATTCTATCTCCAACCACAAAACCACTATGTTAAAATATAAAATTTTTCAACAGCATTAACATACTATAAGACTCCCTTCTTAAAATTATGCACAAAGAAGATTGCAAACACCAAGAATACACTAATAACAGGGAAAGTATTATGGTTTTATGCCCAGATACAGCCTTTGGGCTTAGGAAGATTATTTTTACTAGGTAAATCTAAAATATACAATGTAGAAGAGCGGAAACATGCCTAATAATTAAAACCATTAAGATCCATAATAGCCAAACAACAAACAATACATACTGTTGATACAGTCCAGTGCTAAATCCTATTAAAATGCAGGAAAAGGATTTCATGATTTTATGTGTGTAATACACAGAAAAGCTTTCAATGCACAAAAGCAAGGTATTATGAGATAAACCAGGGGAGCACAATAGTTTTTAGTCTAAGGATCACATTGACATACTGAAGCAATCCCAAAGGTTGCAAAAGAAAATTAAAGAGGTACTTTCTTGAATACATTACCAGAACTAATGTCGGCGTCACACGGGACGATCTATCGTGCGATCGCACGAGCGATCGTACCCGCCCCCGTTGTTTGTGCGTCACAGCTAATTAGTTGTCCGTGGCGCACAAAGTCGTTAACCCCTGCCACACGCACTTACCTCCCGGGCGACGTCGCTGTGGGTGGCGAATATACTGTTTCTGAAGGGGGAGGGACGTTCGGCGCCACAGCAACGTCACACGGCAGCCGGCCAATAGAAGCGGAGGGGCGGAGATGAGCGGGACGTAACATCCCGCCCACCTCCTTCCTTTTCGCATTGCCGGCGGGACGCAGGTAAGCTGTGTTCATCATTCACAGGGTGTCACACGGAGCAACGTGTGCTGCCTCGGGAACGATGAACAACCGGAGCACAGAAGGATGACGGACATTTTGAAAATGAACGACGTGTCAACGAGCAACGATAAGGTGAGTATTTTTGCTCGTTCACAGTCGTTCGGAGGTGTCACACGGTACGATATCTCTGACGATGCCGGATGTGCGTCACTAACGACGTGTCCCCGACAACATATCGCCCGACATATCATACCGTGTGACGCCGGCATAAGTTTGGAGTATTTGAGAAGGATTTTGAGAGTTTCTGCTCAGTTTTAAAAAAGAAAGTGACACATCCAATCTTACATTTACATTTTGGAGCAAAAACTGAGCAAAAATGCAGCCAAATCCTCCTCATAATCTGAAAATAATCTGAAGTTTTGAGGATTTTTCATCTTTAATATAGCCATGAACCACATTATGGATTGCTACATGTGTACAAGATCAGAATCACAGTCAATGTGGTAAAACCACATGCGGTTTTCGGGTGCGGTTTGTCGCGATTTTTTACTGCAGGTGCAGTAATCTTTCAGAACCTGCAGAATTTTCTTAAGAAAACTCCATTTTCTAGTGTGCACAGGGCCTTAAAGTATCCTCACTGGCATGCTGAAATAGTGTGACAGTCTCCATAAGGGGAAAAGCTTCCCCTTTAGACTCCGATACCTGAGTCACACATGTACTGTTATGTGGTGTCAGGTCAGGAAGAGGAGGAGTGGGACAACATAGAGCATGAAGTTATTGATCCCACTTGGTGTGAACCCAGAGGCATGCACCTGAGTAGCTCAACAGATGAGGAGGAGGAGGATAACAAGGAGATTACATTGACGATTCCAGCACAAATACATAGTGATCATAAGATACATAAGAAGCACTGTATCCACAGCCACTAGTCTGGCTGTGTCCAGCAGCGGTTGCGGGTCTGTAGTTCACATAAAGGGTTGCCTAGCCTGGGCCTTTTTTGAGACCACAAAGGATGACCCAACTTTCGTTATCTGTCAATGTTGTAAACATCGACTCAGTAGAGGCAAAAATTCAAATAATTTGACTACAACATGCATGAACAGGCACATGCACAACTAACATGCATTGCTGTGGGAATTTTACTGCACTAAAATGCGGACTACCAAGCCTTCCAAACAATGGCCGACAAATCAACCGAATCTGCTGCTTCTTTCTCCTACTGCGTTACCGTCGAAATTATTGTCACACAGGTCTCCAGCCGCAGAACCTCCACTTGTTTACCCGCTACAGTCGGGGGTGAGTGAGAGCCCCTCAGCTGTTACGGAAGTGACCATGCCCAGTGTTTCTGAACCATCTGAGACAACGAGCACAGCCCATGTTTCTCAATCCACCATTACATCTCTGCTTACACCTCCCTCAAAGTCTACAGGTCAGCCGTGTACTCCCTATTCCACTTTAGTTATCACAGCACAGCAGCAAGCCCTCGGTCCTGCAGTTTTGATAATGTAAAAGATCATTTCTTGTTACACATGCCAAAGTGAAAAGCTTGAACTTTACCATATCTAAATTGTTAGCCACGGAAATGCTGCCTGTCTGCCTAGTGAATACAAACAGTTTCAAAACCTGATGGTCATCGAAATCCCCCAGTATCAGTTGCCCAGTCGCCATTACTTCTGTAGTAAAGCTGTGCCTGCACTACAGCATCATGTCGCAGACAAAATTACCTTTTCATTGAAAAACTCTGTCTCCCACGTTGCATTTCACCACTGACACCTGGACGAGCAAGCATGGCGCAGGTTGTTACATCTCGCTGACTAGGCACTGGGTTGCTCTGGTGACTGCAGGGGCATTCGGGGAAAGGGCTGCTTCTCAAGGTTTGAAATCCCCAAGGCTTGATGGACAAACATCTTGATCTACTGCTTCCTCCACCTGTGTACAGCTCAGCCAGGGCTCAACTCAATCAGGCAGTGCTGAAATTAATATGCATTTGAGAACGTAGACACACACCTGCAGAGTTGTAGACTGCTATCAAGGCTGAGTTTCATCAATGGCTGTCTACAGTGAACCTCGAGCCTGGGAAAGCTGAGTGCAATAATGGTGAAAACCTGGTGGCAGGCCTTTCCCTGGGAAACATCACACATGTGCCTTGCATGGCTCATGTCCTCAATCTGGTTGTACAGCAATTTCTAGGCCACTATCCCGACTTGGATGTGTGACGCCCTGGCCTATCAAGTCGTCACAAGGGTGCCGTGCAATCTGCTCTTCTGCATGGTACTCGCTCTTCCTTGGTTACGGGTCCTGTCCCTTTGGTGTTGCTAAGAACAGGTATACACAAATCCTGAGGAACACACTGCACCACACCCACCAGACACCCATTGGGCGGCCTGAGGGGAATAGGGCCACCGAGATGAAGGGATGGTAGAAGGAGGGACAGAAGTGTCAGAGTAGTCGGAGAGTGTCAGTGAGCCGTGACAGTACAAGGTCACGTTGCGGAGCTGGAACCCCGGTCACAGGGGGTAGTGACAGGGGGCACGGTACTGCCACGGAGGGCAGACCGGCGACCTTGTGCTACAACCGGGCAGGGACCAGGGAACGGCAGGGTACGCGGACCCTAGGCTGGGAAGGAGCTTTATGCAGCCCAGTAATTCACCCGACGAGGACGGAATCTACACGAACCGTTCACCCGCTCCAGAATCGGGGTACTAGCGCAACGAGGGAGATAGGACTTCCCAAAATCATCCAGAAAATCCCAAGCGTGAACCCTGAGAGCAGGCTCACCTTGCTAGCAACGCAGGTGAGCGGGACCCGAATAGTTTCAGGCAAAATGGATCCACACAGAGTAAACACAGTGCCAAGGGACAAGGCTTCAGACCAACCAGCAATGCCAAAAGGGCACGGACCAAGCATGCTCACCCAAAGGTTGCAAGGCATTCAGGACTTTGGTTTACCCGGTGTCAGCATCAGCATCTCTGAACTGTGTGAGTACATTGTGCCCTTCTACTCCCGACGGGTCCCCAGCCAACCATCACCGAGCCCCGGGACACCATTCCCCTGCCCACGGAGGAGTTAACATCACAAGCTGCCATCCCATCGCTCCTGGCCGATCTCCCCTAAACGCAGCAGCGGTGGTATCCTACCTTACCACGACCCGTGGGTGGCGTCACGAACACTATCCAATCCTTTCACTCCCTTTTGTAAATATCTTGTCCCCTTTTTTCATTTCGAGCAGCCGCGCGATCCCGCCTCTGGTCCGGAGACCCCTCGAGCCACTGCGGATACGGATCCGAGCAGCCCGTCGGCTGTTGCGGGGCGGCACAGATGCACTTCTGCAGAAGGCATGGTCGCTGTGTGCTCACTTCCACCGATCACACCCCGCGGCTAATCGATTTGAAATGCTACAAAGATCTTTCGGCTAACCAGTTGATATGTGTGCCGCCCCGACAGCGGATCGAACCACTTGGATCCGTGGGGTGCTTGTTCGTGGATCGAGGGTCTCTGGACCCGGGGGCTAGGGGCCACACTCAAATGTGAAGGGGATATTTTCAGGGGAGTTAAAGTTTGTGACGCCACCCGTGGTATTCGGTAATTAAGTAATTGTTACGGGGGCTGTCAGATAATAAGGGAATGGAAGGCTATCCGACAGTCAGGGTCCACCGTGCAGAGCTCTGCTAGTATGGCAGAGGATAGGGGAAACCTGTACCACCAAAGCGGTACTGACACTGTTGCATCACAGTGTCACCAAGACCAATAGCGGCGTATACTGTTTAAGTCACAGCGACTACCTTATTAGAATAACATAGGAGTGGAAATGCAAAAGAGTGAGGAATACAACATAAAAGTGCATAGAAGTCTCACAGTCTGTGAGCGTGAAAGCACCTGTCTCAGTTAACAGTCACAGAGACTAGGTGTAGTGTGTGCAATATGGCACCTACCTATGTCCGCTCCACTTGTGGTGCAAGGATACGGACAGCAGCAAGGCTGCTAGCTTGAAACTCCTGCCTATGACCGCTCCCCTAGTGTGCGAGGATACGGACTGCTGCAGGAGGCAGCATAGTGGAGCGTTACCCTAGAAGGCAACGACCACCTAACCTACCTATGTCCGCTCCACTAAGGTGCGAGGACAATGACAACAGTACGGCTGAAAGGTACAGGAGCGCTACCCTACCGATAGCGCTCACCTCAGAGTAGAACCAGAAGGCCCAGTCAGACCATGTGCAGCAAGCACCTGCCTATGTCCGCTCCACTAAGGTGCGAGGATACAGACCACAGCATAAGCTGCAAGGTACAAGAGCGTTACCCTACCGATAACGCTCACCTAGATAGAATAGGTGCCGCAAGGGACATGCACAGAGCGTCTACTCCTATGCAGGAACCAAGAGGACTGAGCACCTGGCGGCATGCGTCAGGGTCTTATATAGATTCTGTGTCTCATCCAAGATGGAGGACACCAGAGCCAATCCGCTGCCAGAATGACAGTAATGACGTCACGCTGGCCTATCACCAAGCAAAGCGTCACAATCACATGACCTGCGACCAATCGGCATAGAAGGTGTCAGAGACATGTGACCACGTGTCACAAGCACATGACCAGCGGCCAATCAGCTTAGAAGGTGTCAGAGACATGTGACCTCGTGTCAGCGATGATGTCACCCGCACATGTGCAATGGCTCCAAGATAGGACTTAGTCTCCAGCGCTTGCACATGTGCAGTAGCAAGAAATCCGAACATAGTCTCCAGTGCTCGCACATGTGCAGTAGCAAGAAATCCGAACATAGTCTCCAGTGCCACAGCAACCGTAACAGTAATACCGTAGTATACGGTAATTAAGGGATACCACCGCTGCCGTTGGGAGTACCCGGGGTGATGGAGTGGGGCAGCAAGGTGTCGTGCCCTCCACGGATAGGAGAAGGCCCCGGGACTCTGTGGGATGCTTTTAGCAGGTTCAGAGTCTCTTGAGCTTAGAGGGTAGATATGATACAGTAATAAGATTGTACAGACCTGGAGTCCTGGGGTTGATTTCACTGCTAGTTAAGACACATGCAGTACTTGTAAGCAAATGTAGAAAGTTGCCCAGCGCGCTACGGAGACCGGACGGCTGGTGCGTGGACAATGGCATGCAAGCCACTAATATTGCAGTGGGGTGGGAGACCCTCAAACTTCCCCAATCTGCGTGCAGTAGGGTCTGGTATATACTCAGTATACCCTACTGTCTGAAGAGATGTATATGTGGCCAGTGAGGATTCAGGATAGGAAGCCTTCAGTATATTGGCTGTAAAAATCAGTAAATGGTGAAATTCTAGGCCTCGGGCCTAGCAGGAGTCTTGTGGTGAAGAGAAAGTCCACATAATGTCTTCCCTCAGAGGAGACTCAGCCAGAACCAGAACATTCCAGTTCTTTCCAGACAGAGGCTGGAGAATAGCTCCACCTATTGTGCCATGTGACCAAGAACTGGCCAATAGGAAAACACCCAATGCACACTTCAGATTCTTACAGTTTTCACCAGTAGATGGTGTAAGAACACAGCAAATGAAAAATGCTTTACTTATATGTAATATTATGTTATATGTTATAAGTAAATGTACTTAAAGAAACAGACACAATCTGGACCGGGCCACTACATACTCCCCCTCTGAAGGTGAGCCGTCCTCGACAATTGTGCAAGTGGAGGACTGCTAAGAAAGAAAGGAAATATATGTGTAACAATAAGGCAAGAATATGCAGCCAGACGGAAGAACAATAGGCAATGAACAATTGCAAAACATGAATGTGGTAGTGCCAATATAAGATAGAGTCTCTTTCCGCAATATACTATCGTCCATATGAAAGGCTCTGGAAAGGCACTTTAGTGGCAACAAACAGTCCAAAAGTCCATAGCTGTAAATAGAAAATTGTGCAAATAATAAACAAGGTGCTTGGTATTACCCAGGTGCAGAGGCTTAAACATTACTAAACTAACTATCCAGCTAAATAAATAAACAAGATTATATACTCATGGAAAAGGATATGACCTTTTAGTCTCTGAAGCGAGCTGGAAGTTTTCCTTTTGTGCTTCGCTCTGAACGCCTCAACACTTGATCTTCCTCTTGAGCAGGAAAGATATTATTTGCTGGCTCAGGTGAAGTTGGCAGAGGAGCAGCAAATGGAGCAGGAACCGATACGGGGACATATCGATTGCATGGAAGGATAAATTGAGTGTTGTAGAGAGACTCTTCCACAGTAGGTTGTCTGGCTGGTGTTTCCATTGCAGGAATTGGTGTGTAGACCGGCATGACTTGTGGAGGAGGTGATGACATCACCAGTAGATTCTCTTTGGTGCATAGCTTCATGCGGTTTCTGTGCACCGTCTGTGGGGCCATTCCGGGTTTCTTCACTTCATAGACATCTGACTCAGGATATGGGATAGCTATAACTGTGTATGGCTCTGTTTCCCAGAGTGAATCGAGTTTTCCTGTACGGTGGTACTTCTTTAGCCATACCTTGTCTCCAACTAATAGTGGGGAAGCATTAGCTCTTTATTGTAGCTCTCTTCTTGTTGACGGTGAGCTTCACCCATGCGGTAATCAACAATCTGTTGTGCTTCATGTATTCTTCGCTGATGCTCTGAGACCCAATCAGTTTTTGGAAGGGGATTGATCACGTCAGGGACTTGGATTCCAAGAGAACGATCTTTAGGGAGCTGACCTTGTCTTCCAAACATCAGATAATATGGCGAGTAGGCTGTAGAACAGTGGACAGTATTGTTGTAGATTTCCACTAACTCGTCAAGCAATTGGGGCCAGTCAGCTTGTTTGGTAACAGATGCTGTTCGCAGCATATTGATAAAAGTCTGGTTGACGTTCTCACAGAGGCCATTTCCTTGGGGATGATAGGCGGTTGTTCTCAGCTTTTTGCACTCATGCAATTGGCAGAGTTCTTGAAATAATTGTGACTCAAAGGCAGATCCACGATCTGTGAGGACTGCTTCAGGGCAACCGTAATGTCTCACATATTCACAGTAGAAGGTGATAGCTGTAGTCCGAGCTGTAAGGTCTTTTACTGGCACAACAGCAACCCACTTAGTATAGTGATCCACCATGGTTAAGGCATACGTGTAGCCTGAATGAGTTGGTGCTAGCTTCACATGATCAAGAGCGACTAGCTCGTTTGGTTTCTGAGCATGGATTGGATGAAGAGGAGCTCTGGCATCTTTCTTACCGACTTTGGTGAGGTTGCAGGCTGGACATTCACTACACCAATTTTCTATGTCTGACCGCATCCCAATCCAATAGAAGCGTTGGCGTATGGTGGCTTCAGTTTTGTGCACGCCAAAGTGCCCAGACTGGTCGTGGTAGGCATCAAGAACAATTCTGGCATCTCGCCGTGGGATTAGAATCTGATGTAGCCTTTCACCTGAAACTGGGTCTAGGGTATTGCGCAGGATCAAGCCCTTTTGAATGAAGAGTCTTTTGCGCTGTCTCCAGAGATGATTAAGCTCAACATCAGGACATCTTCTGCATCGTCTGACAGGTATTCTCCCAGTAGTCAGGTAATCATAGATCTCACCTAGGACACGAGACTCATTTTGAAGAGTTTGCCATCTCGATGGATCTTGGAATAAGACAGGTTTCTGTTGAGAAACTTCATCAGTTTGTGTAGCAGCAACAGCATTCTGTGTAGCAAACCTTTGATAGAAGGGAGGCATCTCAACATCTTCCCACAGATCTTCCTCAGGAGGCTCTTCTCCTTCGGGCAAACGGGATAACACATCGGCATTGATGTTGATCTTGCCACTGCTTAATATCAAAGCAGAAGTTCGCCAATCTTGAAGCCCATCTCTGTTCAAGAGCACCTAGCCGTGCAGTATTAAGATGAACGAGAGGATTATTGTCCGTGTAAACTGTGAAGGGTGTAGCAGCGAGGTAATCTTTGAACTTCTCAGTGACTGCCCACACAAGAGCTAGCAGCTCTAACTTGAAAGAACTGTAGTTGCTATCGTTTTTCTCTGCACCTCTCAAGCTTCGACTGGCATATGCAATGACTCTCTCTTTGTCATCCTGGACTTGTGATAGTACCGCTCCAAGGCCTTGGTAGCTGGCATCCGTGTAGACACGGAAAGGATGGCGGTAGTCAGGGTATGCCAGAATTGGAGGTGAAGTCAATAGACTTTTCAACATCTGAAAGGCAGTTTCTTGTTGCTCAGACCTATTAATTGGAAGTCTTCTGTCGTAGTTTTCTCTAGGGCAATCCCGTAGCCGCTCTGTAAGGGGTTCTGCTATTTGCGAAAAATGAGGTATGAAGCGGCCTTAGTAGCCCGCAAAACCTAGAAAACTTCTGACTTCTTTGACGGTTCTTGGGGTGTCCCAGTTGTTCACAGCTGAGATCTTTTCAGGATCAGGCTGGATACCTTCGGCACTTACAACATGACCAAGGTAGTTGACCTTCGGCTTGAGCAGATGGCACTTTGACGGTTTTAGTTTCAGACCATGTTCAATGAGTACCTTGAATACTTCTGCAAGGTGGCATAGATGGTCTTCAGAAGTGCGAGAGTATACTACAACATCATCAAGATATAACAGAACGCTCTGGAAGTTGAGGTGACCAAGACATCTTTCCATGAGTCGCTGAAATGTAGCAGGGGCGTTGCATAACCCAAACGGCATACCGTTAAACTCAGAGTCCAATTGGGGTGGTGAAAGCTGTCTTTTCTCTATCCTCAGGAGCCATGAGTACTTGCCAGTAACCGCTGGTTAAGTCGAGAGTGGAGAAGTATGCAGCTGAGCCAAGAGTGGTGATGGATTCTTCAATCCGTGGAAGAGGATAAGCATCTTTGTGTGTAACATTATTCAACTTTCGGTAGTCGACACAAAATCTGATGTTACCATCCTTCTTCTTCACCAGGACGATGGGTGCAGCCCACGGGCTTTGACTTTCTCGGATGACTTCAGAATCTTTCATCTCCTTTAACAGCTTCTTTACTTGTTGATAGTTAGCAGGAGGTACTGGACGGTGTCTTTCCTTGATAGGAGGATGATCACCTGTGTTGATCTTGTGCTGGATCAAAGTAGTCTTGCCGAAGTCAAGAGGGTGCTTGCTGAAAGTTTGGCTGTGTCGCTTAGCAAGTTTAGTTACGCTATTGATGTATTTGATAGGAGTAATAGCATCTCCAACATTAAGTTCATTCCACCAGAAGGTAGTGGGTGTATTAGAGCCTTTGGGAGTGGCTTTTAACGACTTTTGATGAGCAAGTATCTCTTCATCTAAGATGTCTTCTGGATCAAGGTTATACAGTTGAGCAACTGAATTAAACTTGTATAGCTTGATGGGCGCATCACTTAGGTTGATTAGCCGTACTGGTACTCTACCGTTTGAGACGGTGACAATACTTCTTGCAGCTTTTACCAGGGGCTGCCCTTCAATCTGGATGGAGTCAAGAAGAGCTACATAGTCCTCGTTGTCAATTCCTGGTCGAACTCGACACCAGACTAGAGTCTCGCTGTTGGCTGACAGGGTAACTGGTCGTGCGTCAGTGATACGCACACGGCAGATCTCGCCTTTACTGTTGGCAAATTTATGTTGGGCGCAGAGCACTTTGATAGTCCGCTGAACAGCTTGCCTGTAAGGGGGAGAAGCAGAAGGGAGAGAAGCATGCAACGCAGCGAGCAATTCAGTAAATACATGGCGAATGACATTCATGCCTAACACTACTGCTGTTGTATCTCCCTCAGCCTCAGTAACAATTACACCTTGACCTGGTAACTTGCGATCACCAATTTGGATTGTGGGTTCCCAGTAGCCTAGCTGGGAAATAGGTTGACCATTACTTGCAATTAAGTCTAACTTTGCTTTACCCACTGGATTCAGGAGACCAAAGTCCCAATTCTTTTCAAAGGTTTGTCGCTCAATTGTGGTGACTTGTGAACCAGGGTCCACTAAAGCTTCTAGAGGTACACCATCAATCCATATGGTTATATACGGGCACTTGGAGATGAACCGGGAAAACCATTGTGATTGTCCCTTTGGGCCCTTGGATTCACCTCCCGAGGGGCGGCCCTTGGCCTCGGGGGTGGCCTGTTTAACTTATAACATTGATACTTGTAGTGTCCAAGACGCTCACAATAAGTACAATACACACAATCACCAGATGGAGGCCTTCCAGGAGGGGGCCTATCAGGACTTGGCCTACTAGAACGTGGCTTTGGGGACAATGTCCGGTTTATAGATGATTCACATGATGCAGGGCGTTGGCCTTTTAGCTCCTTTAAGGCTTGGAATACAGATTCAAGGACTTGGACAAGTGCATCCGTGGTAGGAGGTGCATGAATGAGAGTAGGGGCTTGTACAGACTGTGTGGCCTGCATAGGGGAAACAGGCGAAAGAGGAGATACAGTAGAAATTCCAGCAGCAAGGTTGGAGGAACGAGGCGCAAGAGCATAGCTGGTACAAGGTGAGTCAGTACCCACTACTCGCAGGGCTAGAGCTTTAAAGTCTAAGAAAGTCATGTTTGGATTTTGTGCTGCTAGAATGCGGAGTTGACTTTGTACTAGCCTGAAGTCCAAACCTTCTATGAATCTGTCGGTGATTACGTTCTCTGCAGCAGCAGGATCTATAGTGTCTATTTGCTGTAAAGTCCTGTAGGCAGACTGAAGGGCTAGTGCGTAGTCCCTAAGAGTCTCACCTGGTCCCTGACGTCTGTTGTAAAATTTGAGACGAACCTCGGTGGGTGATTGGCGTTCAAATTCTTTTCTCAGGCGGGTGAGGAGCGCTTCTACACTGGTTTTCTCGGTAGATGGCCAGGAACGGACTTCCTCAGCAGCTGGTCCATCAAGCTGTCCCAGGAGAAGTTGTACCTGCTGATGGGGAGAAAGTGAGAAAAGCTCAAGAGTATACATCATCTTTTCTTTGAACTCCGCAAGTGTATGAGGATCTCCTCTGTAGTTTGGGAGACAAGAGGTTCAAATGAAGAATGGCATGCTGGTAGCTATGTCAGGGGCTGGAACTGGGTTGGCGGCATTAGCCTGTTCCACTGGAGCACTAGCTGCTGATGATGATGATACAGAGTTAACAGACTCAGCCTGGTCATTATGAAGAGGTTCAGACATTTTGGTGATGATGCAAGTACTGTTTCTTTAAAAATAATGATGACACTGTAGCATTAAAGGATGCACTATTATGCACCAACCCAGTCTCTGAGATGGAAGGCTCCCCCTCTTGAATATAGCACTGCTGAGACTTGTAGTGCAGTAGGAGAAAATAGGCACAGAGGAAGGATCCTGTTCGTGACGCCAAATTCGACCTTTGTAAGGGCCCAGGGACAGAGGACTAGAGTTGAGCGCGGTTCGCGGTTCGAGGTTCTCCAGTTCTAGGCTCGAGTGATTTTGGGGCCTGTTCTAGATCGAACTAGAACTCGAGCTTTTTGCAAAAGCTCGATAGTTCTAGAAACGTTCGAGAACGGTTCTAGCAGCAAAAAAAAACAGCTAATTCCTAGCTTGGTTTCCGCTGTAATAGTGTAAGTCACTCTGTGAATCCCACTATTATGACATTTCAGTGTATAGTGTGCGGGAACAGCGCCTTCAGATCACTGCTGTTTCTATAATGGCCATTTTTTTTTTTTTTTCTTGTCTTCCTTCCCTAAGCGCGCGCGTGTAGTGGGGCGGGCCAGCATGTCAGCCAATCCCAGACACACACACAGCTAAGTGGACGTTTAGCCAGAGAAGCAACGGCATGTGTGATAGGATGTCCATGTCACATGTCCCTGCATTATAAAACCGGACATTTTCCTCCAGGACGCCATTATCTCTTCTGCGTCTTTGGTGTCAGACATCACTGTCGCAGCTCCGTCCTCCTGAGTCCTATCGCCGATACAGCTGTATGCGCTCCATACACAGCGTTAGACAGCATAGGGATAGCACTTTCTATCAGTCCTTTTAAGGGCTGAAACCGGTAGGGTCAGAGCCAAAGGTGACAGGTCCTGAAAACAGAGACAGCGTCTGTGTAGCCAAGGTCAGGGATTTCGTCGCTGCATTTCCCCATTAGGAGGGAATAGAAAGGCAGGCTTCCATTCCTCTACCCAGAGCCCCACAATCCTGGCACTGTACCCTCCTGTCCTCTGCACACTCCAACTCATTATAACTAAGCCATTATACTAGCAAACACTCAGTGTACCTAGTGGCATCCTAAACGTGGCTATTGGACTTTGCTATAGTCCCACTAGTGCAAGGACATTTGCAGAGCACCTCTGCCTGCATTGCACACTCCAACTCTTTTTAACTAAGCCATTATGCTAGCAAACAGTCAGTGTACCTAGTGGCATCCTAAGCGTGGCTATTGGACTTTTGTGTAGTCACAGTAGTGCAAAGATATTTGCAGCACGTCTGCCTGCATTGCACACTCCAACTCTTTTTAACTAAGCCATTATACTAGCAAACAGTCAGTGTACCTAGTGGCATCCTAAACGTGGCTATTGTACTTTTGTCTATTCACACTATTGTAAAGATATTTGCAGCACGTCTGCCTGCATTGCACACTCCAACTTTTTTTAACTAAGCCATTATACTAGCAAACAGTCAGTGTACCTAGTGGCATCCTAAACGTGGCTATTGTACTTTTGTGTAGTCACACTATTGTAAAGATATTTGCAGCACGTCTGCCTGCATTGCACACTCCAACTTTTTTTTAACTAAGCCATTATACTAGCAAACAGTCAGTGTACCTAGTGGCATCCTAAACGTGGCTATTGTACTTTTGTGTAGACACACTATTGTAAAGATATTTGCAGCACGTCTGCCTGCATTGCACACTCCAACTTTTTTTAACTAAGCCATTATACTAGCAAACAGTCAGTGTACCTAGTGGCATCCTAAACGTGGCTATTGTACTTTTGTCTATTCACACTATTGTAAAGATATTTGCAGCACGTCTGCCTGCATTGCACACTCCAACTTTTTTTAACTAAGCCATTATACTAGCAAACACTCAGTGTACCTAGTGGCATCCTAAACGTGGCTATTGTACTTTTGTCTATTCACACTATTGTAAAGATATTTGCAGCACGTCTGCCTGCATTGCACACTCCAACTTTTTTTAACTAAGCCATTATACTAGCAAACACTCAGTGTACCTAGTGGCATCCTAAACGTGGCTATTGTACTTTTGTCTATTCACACTATTGTAAAGATATTTGCAGCACGTCTGCCTGCATTGCACACTCCAACTTTTTTTAACTAAGCCATTATACTAGCAAACACTCAGTGTACCTAGTGGCATCCTAAACGTGGCTATTGTACTTTTGTCTATTCACACTATTGTAAAGATATTTGCAGCACGTCTGTCTGCATTGCACACTCCAACTTTTTTTAACTAAGCCATTATACTAGCAAACAGTCAGTGTACCTAGTGGCATCCTAAACGTGGCTATTGTACTTTTGTCTATTCACACTATTGTAAAGATATTTGCAGCACGTCTGCCTGCATTGCACACTCCAACTTTTTTTAACTAAGCCATTATACTAGCAAACAGTCAGTGTACCTAGTGGCATCCTAAACGTGGCTATTGTACTTTTGTCTATTCACACTATTGTAAAGATATTTGCAGCACGTCTGCCTGCATTGCACACTCCAACTTTTTTTAGCTAAGCCATTATACTAGCAAACAGTCAGTGTACCTAGTGGCATCCTAAACGTGGCTATTGTACTTTTGTGTAGTCACACTATTGTAAAGATATTTGCAGCACGTCTGCCTGCATTGCACACTCCAACTTTTTTTAACTAAGCCATAAAACTAGCAAACAGTCAGTGTACCTAGTGGCATCCTAAACGTGGCTATTGTACTTTTGTCTATTCACACTATTGTAAAGATATTTGCAGCACGTCTGCCTGCATTGCACACTCCAACTTTTTTTAACTAAGCCATTATACTAGCAAACACTCAGTGTACCTAGTGGCATCCTAAACGTGGCTATTGTACTTTTGTCTATTCACACTATTGTAAAGATATTTGCAGCACGTCTGCCTGCATTGCACACTCCAACTTTTTTTAACTAAGCCATTATACTAGCAAACAGTCAGTGTACCTAGTGGCATCCTAAACGTGGCTATTGTACTTTTGTCTATTCACACTATTGTAAAGATATTTGCAGCACGTCTGCCTGCATTGCACACTCCAACTTTTTTTAACTAAGCCATTATACTAGCAAACACTCAGTGTACCTAGTGGCATCCTAAACGTGGCTATTGTACTTTTGTCTATTCACACTATTGTAAAGATATTTGCAGCACGTCTGTCTGCATTGCACACTCCAACTTTTTTTAACTAAGCCATTATACTAGCAAACAGTCAGTGTACCTAGTGGCATCCTAAACGTGGCTATTGTACTTTTGTCTATTCACACTATTGTAAAGATATTTGCAGCACGTCTGCCTGCATTGCACACTCCAACTTTTTTTAGCTAAGCCATTATACTAGCAAGCAGTCAGTGTACCTAGTGGCATCCTAAACGTGGCTATTGTACTTTTGTGTAGTCACACTATTGTAAAGATATTTGCAGCACGTCTGCCTGCATTGCACACTCCAACTTTTTTTAACTAAGCCATTATACTAGCAAACAGTCAGTGTACCTAGTGGCATCCTAAACGTGGCTATTGTACTTTTGTCTATTCACACTATTGTAAAGATATTTGCAGCACGTCTGCCTGCATTGCACACTCCAACTATTTTTAACTAAGCCATTATGCTAGGAAACAGTCAGTGTACCTAGTGGCATCCTAAACGTGGCTATTGGACTTTTGTCTAGTCACACTAGTGCAAAT